>NW_027509042.1:8130000-8572500 GCF_051911475.1 Siphateles boraxobius | reverse complement strand
TATCTGAGAATACAGGCCAGCTAACCACTGAATTTTGTGGATAATGATGTAGTTCACTTTTATTAACTGATTTACTCAAGATATTAGTAAAAGATTACTATAGACACTGCGGCATGCCTTGTTTTGTTGTTCAAATATGCCAAAAGACAAGAAGATTTACTGTTTTTGTACATTGTCACAAGCTGAAAATTCAGTCTCATGTCTGTTCCAAACTTGTATGATGTTATTTTTCAATTGGAACACAAAAGATAAATACTATAAATAATAAATTACTTCCTTTTCCTCATTCAGAGCTATCATATGGCTTCAGAATACTGAATAGTGCCTTTTTAATTTTCTTTACAGACATTGTCACTGTCAATTGTAGTTGCATTAAAAAGAGCTATGTAAAATTCTTCAAAAATAGCTTACTGGTTAAATAATTACAGGATTTTTATTTTTGGGTGAACTGTCAAGTATCTACAGGGAGAAAAGATGCTCAAGACTTTTGAACATGGTGAGGTAAGAGTATTCCGTCATTTGTCCTGGTTTAAACTTTCCTGGATTGTTTTAACTTTCAATTTGTTTTTCCTAAACCTTACCAACCCGCTAATTTAGAACAGGTCATATTTAATCATGATCTCCTCATGTGTATTTGTATGTGGTTAGTTTTGTGTGTGGCTTAGTTTCGCTGTGTGTACAGAATGCTCTCTGGAACAGCAAGTTTATACAAGGCTTTAGAACTTTTCTAGTTTTATTGGGACATTAGGTAACTCTGATAAAAAGTGTTCTTTGCTTCAAGCTTCTATTTCACCGTCTCTTTCACAGATAGAAATGGTGCTCAGCTCGAGGAACTGTGTTTTCATTGACTTGAGAACTGAACAATGACTTATAAGCATATTTTAGCATCTAAAGAAATTTAAATGGATCATGAACTGCATTATTTTATTATTTTATGTTTTCTGGGGTGGACTTATAATGTTTGTATGATGTTTACATCAAAAATGGTCAAAATATAGAAATAAAAGGCATTTTTCCTTACTTAATTTTAAGAAACGCTCTGTTTGAAGGGGAGTTTCTGCTGTGAGACTTCGGTGTTAACGTCCATTGCTGTGATTGGCTAACATCTTTGCATATAAAATAAGTATTACATGTTGAACTCTCTCAGAAATGTTTAGCACATTTTTACTATTACAGCTCTCAAGATAAACTAATCGTAAACAGTGTTGACTACAGCATTATATTTAGATCGTGGCATGAAAGGTTGCAGTGATGAGCATTGTAGCCGATCACAGACATGTTGACATGCAGTAATCTTGTCATTGCAACTCGATTTCTTCACTCTAACGAACGCTTTCATCATAACTAACTGTGCAAACTCGATGTAAAAAATTTTTTTGTTGATTATAACCGGAGTTTTGGCAACAGTCCAGAACTCAGTCATTGATAAACTCGCGCTGATTGATTGACAGCTCCAGTGATTCTAAATTGAGCGTTCTTTGATCGCTTTCTATATATTATTTAATCACAGTTTAAATAACAGATTATTTTCATCCTACTAAGAGAAACAATGTGAAGTTGACCATTTAGTGACTGGCTTGATTTACTGACACATAAACAAAGAAAATCTGACTGTACATGAATCGTTACATATCAGAAATCACTGGTCACAGATCAGGCATTAGAATTACCACGGTTACTTACCTGTTTTCGGATTACTGTCGAGTCCATATGGCAAAAATCTGTTTGCAAAGCATGCGCCGAAATTGCGACTGATTTACCAAATAATTCACAGTGAAATGTACTGAACAAACAAATAATGCTCAACTGAGAAATTCACATTGTTGAAAATAAATAACCATTAGGATCCTTTGGATGGTAATGTTATTTTTAGCCAGTGAGTGATCCTGTGCTCTTCTATCCTTGTCATCTCACTAACACGCCAGTGGGCGGGGCCAAAGTTGCAATGATGAAGTAGGCGTTGATTTTCTTCTGCAGAGGTGGTCTTTCGTCACACTATTACGTCATAAAGAGGCACATTCCACAACGAGTCTTTCTGCAGAGTTTATTCTTATTGAATGATAACCTTTTATATGTCAAAATCTCAATTCATGACCCCTTTAATGCAGCTTCTTGATACGGCAAACAACATGCTTTTGATGAGTTCATAGCAAGATAGCTGTAAATAATGGCCTATCATTTTATTTTAGATGGACCTTTCTTTCTTTTTGTTTTCAGTTTAATTAATAGCTTAGCATAATGCTTACAGATGCTGAAAAAACCCCAGCTTAAATCAGACAAAAGTGGTTGTCTGGACTCAGCTGGTCTTCCAGCCTGGTCATAGCGGGTTTAGCAGGTTGGATTTAGAGGGGTTTTGGCCCCTTCTTTAGATACTCAGGCTAGTAGACCAGCTGACCAACCTGTTAAAACTAGCTGAACACCATCTTGGCCAGACTGGGAGGCCAGCTTAACCAACTACATCCAGCTTAATTAAACCTTTTTTTTTTTTTTTGCAGCAGCAGCAGGGTAACCTATTGTACTTTACATAATTTTACAATTTACAATGGTTACTCTCTGAGGTCCAAGGGATTTGGAAGATACGATTTGGGAGCCTGTCAGTGAAAAACAACCAAACACTCAGCTGTTTAGCTTGCCAAAGATCTCTGAGGTAGAGCACTCAATGCCCTTTATCCTGTACCCTTAGCTTTCTTTCATTGTACCGAGGTAAATCGCAATTTAGCCCAAGTGTCCTTATCCTTGAGACTCTAAATAATAAACCCAGTGTGCGTGTGTGAACCGTTTGCTCATTGTTGCTGATTCCACAAAGTAGGACAGAAGGATGAGATAGAGAGAAACGCAATTAAAGGAATTGTTCTAATGAAACGCAAGCTCATTGCGACTTCTCCCTCTTGGTCATTATCTCTCAGATTAAATGATCTATATGACTGTGTGGTGCTTAAACGAGGTGAGAAGGGTGTTTATGTGTGGATGAGTGTTGGAGAGTGAGAAGGAGAGAGAGGGAGTAATTCAATCTATTCCATAAGTGAAGTACAGGCGGTCTCAGCCATCATTAAGCTTGCAGAATAGAGTCATTACAATTTAGATATCCATGTGAGCATAAGCAATATTAGACAGTCAGTAATATCATCTGATACTTTACAATATCACGCTATTCTTTTCTTCCCATCAGTGTTACTTCATATTATACTGGAAATCTCACAGCAGTTGATGGGTCAGTGCTTGGCTTCATTATGTTAGAATCTCTGAAGCATTTTTAGAAATGGAGCAAATATATTACAATGTCTGCTGACCCATATAACACTGATCAATATAAATAGGGCTATGGTTCGCCATTGTGATAATGTGTTGTTCTTAGTTTAATTGCCAATTTACTTACTGTAGCTATGCATATGGAGGATTTCTTTAATTTATGATTATTTTACGTGTAGGTGTAGACTAACATAATGAATATAGCTACAAACAGTATTAGCAAATAGTATGTGTCTTCAAGACTAAATCTATAGTAATTAGTCTTTTCTACATTGAATGGTCAGAGGGGTTAAAGCATGTAAAAAAATGTTCTGGGTTCAAAACAAGCATAATGGTGGCATGCTGTTGATTACCACAGAAAATAATTTAAAAATGTATTTGAAATTTTCTGAATTTGTGTTATAGCTATGGGATCTTGTTTCTGCCACTGAAAAAAAAATCAAAAGATAGTTGCGACTTTTTTTATCTCACAATTCTGACTTTTTTTTCTCGAAATTGTGAGTTAGTCAGAATTGCAATAAAATGTCAGAATTGTGAGATGATTATTTTCCTCTCAGAATTGGACTTTATAACTTGTAATTTTACTCTAAAACCCCGCAATTTTAACTTTATATCTTGCAATTCTGACTTTTTTTCTTGCAATTGCGAGTTTATATCTAGCAATTCTGACAGTTTTTCTCACAACTGCAGCTATTTCTCATAATTGAGAGTTTATATTGTGTAATTCTGACTTGTAAGTTTATCTCGCAATTCTGAGAAAAATGTCAGTAGTAAAAGTCAAAACGATGTACTAAAATAACTAAAACTTGAATAAAAATGAATAAAAACTAAATAGACTTAAGAAAACAATCATAAATGACAAAAATACACAACAACAAAACTTTAACTAAAATGAAAATATACAAATAAAAACTGATTCAAAATATCTCAGTGATACTAAAATAACACTGCTTTGTGCAATGCCTTTTAGATTTTTTAGGTAAAAAATATCTTTATTAAAAATCATAT
The DNA here is from genome assembly GCF_051911475.1 of Siphateles boraxobius. Classification (NCBI taxonomy): domain Eukaryota; kingdom Metazoa; phylum Chordata; class Actinopteri; order Cypriniformes; family Leuciscidae; genus Siphateles; species Siphateles boraxobius. The sequence goes on along the minus strand of NW_027509042.1, from coordinate 8,568,243 downwards.
TATTTTAACATCAATTTTGAGGCCATTACATCTTAAATATTAGAGATGTTCTTGGGTTTTGCAGGCTACAATGTCAGGGCCCATGTGGAATCATAAATTATGAAAGATTATTTTTCTATTGGGAGTCTGTGGTGTGTCTTTGACTGTAGCTATTCTCTTGAATTTGTTACGCAGTTTAGCCAAACATAGAGCATGCTGTGGCTTGCTCAGATGGGAGAGCGAACAGGGAATACAGTGACACAGTGAAGTGAAGAAAGAACTAAAACCCAATTGTATTGCAGAAAGGATTAGAACACGTCAAGTTTTCCTTGAATTGATACAAAACCAGTGAAGTTTAAGTGCTTTGTGCTGAAAAGAAATGCAGTCTTTCTTGGTATTTGTACTATAGCAATTTTTTTTTTTTAAGAAAGTTTAAATGTTTTAGTTTTTTCTTGGTCAAATAATAATAATAATAAAAATCCAATCCAGCTCAGACATTTCTTTCACCATTTTATGAGGACCAGCAGGTGCCTCCTCCAAAAACTGTTTACATTTTTGAGAATAACACTGTGTAATGCCAGATGTGGACATCTGAAAGTAATAATAAGAGAAAGGAAACCGTGTGTCTTTCTGTTGTTTCCTCCTCTGTTGTGAGCCTGTGTCACTTTTAAGACAACATTTTCTTTCTGACTCTCAGTCAAGTTAGCAGCTCTCTGTGCGGCGTGAGCGCATCAGTCTATTGTCTCAGCATTTGATCCTGTGGAGAGAGCCCTACAGCCCTCTGTTACAGCTCTACTAGGCATTAATACCACAAATGAATGCATGACCGAATATGCAAGCGAATAACTGCATGAATAACAAAATACAATTTACATAATTGCACATAGGCTATGTGTTTTCTGCTGTTTGAAACCCTTGCATATTTGCATATGCAAGCTCTATAGAAATTATACACTCAATAGGATGGGCATATAAATATGACTCCTTTGAATTACTGGAGAGAAGGAGGGAGAATAGTAAGGAAAAAAGAGAATTCAAACAATAATAATGTTAATGATGTTTTTTGCCCTTAGGGTAAAGATGCCCCCCCACCCCTGCTTTGGGAGACGGACTTCAGTCACTGTTAAAATGATGCTCTGTTAAAATCTGCACTGATCGCAGCAGTGGGATGTGCTTGTAAATAATTCTCAGTATGTCCTGATCGAATGATGTGTGTCTCTCTTTCTCTCCTGCCGTATCTCTCTCCTTTAATTCTGCACTTAGACACACTGTATTGACACAGTCATCGATTTTGGTTTCTCACATGTGGGTTACGGTGCATATAGACTGTGCATGTTGCTAGTGCACGTACATATATCAGTTCAAATCTTCTATAAGGCCTGCCGCAGTATGTCTCAATTTTATTTGTATTTCTTTTTTAGTTTGTCTTGGCAATGATTATGGAATAGTTCTCTGAAACAAAAATTCAGTAATCAGATTACAGAAATTAAGTACTTGCAATTAGATTATATTACATTTTAAAATACTCCTATCATACTACAGTCACTACTTTCTTGATTACATAATTACATATTATTCACACAATAGCAGTAAATCATTCAGAATTTATTTATAGAATATTATTATATTCAATTCAATGTGATAAACCAGTCAAAAGTAATCAATAAGTAGCAAGATTATATTACCTAAAATGTGTTACGTAATGGATTACGTTACTAACTACAATTTTTATAATAACCATGTCTGTCAAGGTCTTAATAAAATGTTGTTAATTATGAGATATTAAGTCATAAATATGAGAGAAAGAGTCAAATTATGACATACTCCGCTTCAACATCCGAAGGGTTTTCTTCTCACAAAAGAGCTTTGCACGCGGCATGTCTTTTTAAAGATGCCTCGCCCGTGCACTTCTGGTTGCGGTAGACTCATTTCTGACTCTGATGGGCACGATCGCTGTTGTGCGTGTTTGGGCATTGATCACGCTAGAGCAGCGCTTGTGGATGACTCGTGTTCTCTCTGTGGGAACATGACCATCGAGTCATTACGGTCGAGACTCAATGATCTCGTTAGAGAGAGAGTCCCCTCATCCACACCCCGATCTACACCCTCCACGAGAGGTGGTACTTCGGCTGGTGGCCAGAATGACCTGAGGGTGATGGTGTGGAACAAGACGCCGACGATTCGTCGTCGGCCCATGCCCCCCTCTTCACTGACGCTCTTCTCTGAGCGATCACGGGACGCTGACGGGCCCGTCTTCGGACCCCCACCGGGTTTTCTTTGACGTTCCAGAATCGGATCTGATGTCCATCGCAACATCACAGGGCGGGCAAGAATTTTCAGGAAGTGAAGATTCGACAGTGCTGCCACCTTCGGCTGTGCATATGTCATTTGTCGAGTCGGATCCTGAGATGAAGGCCATGCTTTCCCGGGCCGCTGCGAGTATCGGATTAGAGCGGAACCCTCCACCCTGTCCTGAGCGCTCCCTGTTGGACGATTGGTTTTTGGGTGTGGCCGCTGACACCCGTCGGCATCCAACCCCAATACCTTTCTTCCCGGATGTGCATCAGGAGATCACGAAATCCTGGAAGACCCCCATGTCTTCCTGCGATCCCTTATTGATCTCCTCCGCCTTTCCTCCCCTCGACGGGGCCGCTGCCCATGGGTACACTGGGGTTCCCCCGGTTGAACGCTCTGTTGCGATGCTACTGTGTCCTCAGAGCGCTTCTTCTTGGTGCGACCCTAAGCAGCCGTCCAAAGCCTGTAGTTTTTCGTCTACGCTTGTGGCGAAATCCTATAGAGCCGCAGGACAGGCAGCCGCCTAACTGCATGCCATGGCCATTCTGCTGGTCTACCAGGCCCAGATGGTCAGGGACATGCACGAGGGCAGGACTGACCCAGGGCTCTTTAATGAGCTGCGCACTGCCACTGACCTTGCTCTCCGAGCGACGAAAGTGGCCGTACGCTTCCTGGTCAGGTGATGTCCACCAATGTAGTCCAGGAGCAACACCTGTGGTTGAACCTGATTGATGTGCGGGGTGCTGACCGGACTCTTCTACTCGACACCCCTATATCCGAGGCCGCCCTCTTCGGCGGTGCGGTTGAGGACTTCGCCCAACAGTTCTCAGCCGCCCAGGAGCAGACTGAGGCTATCCAATATATTCTGCCCCAACGGCCCGCTGCTGCCACCGTCGGCTCAGATCCCTCAGTCTGCCCACCGCCGAGGGTGCCCTCCCGCGACTCACCCCTCCCGCACAGACCCAGCAGCAGCCTCACCAGGCTGTGCTGTGGAGGAAGCGGCAGGAAGGCGCCACAGCCCTCTCCAGCCCCGCCCCCGTCACAGCTGACTTGCCTGAAACAATTCGAGGGCTCCTGGGGGCTCCTGGGGCATATGAGGGCTCCTGGGGCATATGGCACCTGCAGCCACGGCAACGCCGCTCGGATTGCTTCATATGAGACCGCTTCAGCTCTGGCTTCGCGACCGCATGGCAACACGGCACGCTCCGACTACCAGTTACTCCCACCTGCCATCAGACCTTCCCCCCGTGGTCGAACCTCAGCTTTCTACGGGCCGGAGTGCCCTTGGAACGAGTTTCCAGGCATGTTGTTGTCTCAACAGATGCCTCCACCGCGGGCTACAGAGCCATGTGCAATGGACATGATGCCGCGAGCTCCTGGACAGGACCCCAACGCCTTTGGCATGTCAATTGTCTTGAGTTTTCTTCCACTTTCTTGCGTTGCTCAAGGGTCAACACGTACTAGTCCGATCAGACAATACCGCCACAGTAGCGTACATCAACCGTCAAGGTGGTCTACGCTCCCGCAGTATGTCGCACAGACCCTGTGCAAGATCAGGGAGGACGAGGAGCAGGTCATATTGGTTGCGCCTTACTGGCCCACTCGGACCTGGTTCTACGAACTTGTACTTCTCGCGACAGCACCTCCCTGGCCTATTCCACTGAGGAAGGACCTCCTTTCTCAGGGACGGGGCACCCTCGCCCCGATCTTTGGAACCTCCATGTGTGGCTCCTGGACGGGACAAGGCAGGTTTGAGTACCCTACCACAGCGGTGGTGGCTACCATCACTTCCGCTTGAGCATCGTCCACGAGACATGTCTACGCGTTGAAGTGGAACCTCTTCGTCAACTGGTGCTCTTCTCACCAAGAAGACCCCCAGAGATGCCCGATTAGTGTCATGCTTTCCTTTCTGCAAGATGGGTTGGAGCGAGGGCTGTCTCCCTCCACCCTGAAAGTATATGTGCCGCTATCGCCGCACATCATGACGCAGTCGAGGGTAAGTCCGTAGGAAAGCGCGACCTGATCGTCAGGTTCCTGAGGGGAGCGAGGAGACTGAATCCTCCTCGCCCTCCTCTCGTTCCCTCTTGGGACCTCTCAGTGGTTCTAACTGCCCTGCAGAGTGCTCCCTTTGAGCCTCTGCAATCAGTGGAGCTTAAGTTCCTGTCAACGAAGACAACGCTTCTGGTTGCATTGGCCTCCATCAAGAGGGTTGGGGACCTACACGCATTCTCCGTTGACAAAGCGTGCCTGGAATTCGGGCTGGCCTACTCTCATGTGATCCTGAGACCCCGGCCCGGATATGTGCCCAAGGTTCCCACCACTCCCTTTTTAGATCAGGTGGTGAACCTGCAAGTGCTGCCCTGGAGGAGGCAGACCCAACCTTGGCACTGCTCTGTCCATTACGCGCTCTTCGCGCCTATGTAGACAGAATGCCGTGTTTCAGGACCTCAGACCAGCTCTTTGTCTGTTATGGTGGGAAGCTGAAGGGAAAGGCTCTCTCCAAGCAAAGGTTGTCTCACTGGATAGTGGACGCCATTGCTTTGGCATACCAGCAGCAAGGTCGACTATACCCCCTTGGTGTGACAGCACACTCCACCCGGAGTGTGGCTTCCTCTTGGGCTCTAGCGCATGGCGCCTCGCTAACAGACATCTGCAGATCTGCAGGCTGGGCGACACCCAACACATTTGCCAGATTCTACAATCTCCGAGTGGAGCCAGTGTCCTGTCATGTACTCGCTTCAACCAGTCAGTACTAGGACCCACTCAGAAGTCTTCGCTTGCTCGCCATTCCACTCCACGGACTGGATACGTGTGATATTTCCTCAGGTGAGCTTTCCCGACAAGCCCTGAGTTCCTCCAGCACTGCTGACGTCGACGCCAGTGTATATTGCCTGCACGTTGGCTAGATGCCTTCCATGTGCATGGTCCCCCCTCTGGGCGACCCCCACATGTGTATTTCCACTGTAAGCCTCTCTGAGCATGTGTCTTTCCCTTGGCAAGCCACTTTGCCACCCCTGGTGTTGAAATATTCCACCCTGCAGTGTTCTCCATATGCATCCCCCCCTCCGGGTCATATGTGTATTCTGTAAGCTGTATTCTGTTGGCTCGTTTTGTATACTCGAAGTTGATAGGCTTTCTAAGCGAAACCCCATTCGTCGTCACGATGGAACGTCTCCATTCCCTACCCAGGGAACGAGGGTTACATACGTAACCGAGACGTTTTCCATATATAAACAACAATATTTTGCTGTATTTTACAAGTCTTCTGAAGCTGTAATTTAAGGCATTATTTACTGAAAATCTATTTATTGTTGATGTCACAAGACATGAATAACCAATAATGTCTGATGTCATGGCAGTCAGTCCTACAGAATATTTAATTGTAGAGCAATTTATAGTGTATATCAACTTAAAATTTGGCAAGTTCACCACATCATGCAGTCATATAACTTCAGAAAATGTGTAATATAGTACAGGAGTCAAAATACTTTTATGCTACTTATTTGGAGTTTGGAGTTTTACAAAGTGTAATGTGTAAAATAGCTTTTGTGTTCCACCCATGGTCATGGTCACAAAAATATGTAGAGGATTAGATGAAAACAAAAGTGAATCGAGTTGAGAGAGTGTCTTAGACCTCCACCTGTCTGAGAGTGTTATTGCACCGCTATGCATGTGTGTTGTTAATGCGGGAGGCTGTTTATGGTCACAGAAAGAAAGAAAAAGCTTGGACTCGCTGAGCGGCACCCCGCCAGAGCCCCGCCTCCTCTGTCCATCAGCCCCGCAGCCAATGGCCCAGCAGGGAGAGCAGACACAATTAAAGAAAGCAGGAAGAACAGCGATATGTCACTCCATGAGAGGAGAGCATAACCACGGCCACATTTCTATGATTAATGACCTCTTCTGAAGAGGAGAGTCTCTATGAATACCTCTGCTTCTATTTCTGCTTCTCGCCCCATACGCTTGTGCTTGATGTCATATAATTACAATCCATTGTTTGTCATTGTATTTTCTTGTACAAGTGTCTCCTTTGTTTAGCGGGTATTCATGTTGTCACTCTTGTCAGTGCTGGTCAACCACTTGCAGTGAAAAATTATATGAAAGGAAGGAGAGTAAAAAGCTAAATTAATACTTTAAACACTTAAACATTAAAAGACTTAATGAAAATGTAATACCTGTTTATTTATCTTTTTTGTATGGTTCATAATCGCTGTGTATTGTTTTACTGAATGGAATTAACCAAACAAAGTGAATTGTATCATAGTTGTATACACATTTCTAAGGCCTAAATTCTAAAATGTCCCCCTTTGGGTCAGACCTTTTTCTGTGAATTGTACTGATTTTTATATAGTACATGTTATATAACTTTTATATTGTAAGTAATATTTTAAGATGAACACTTAATGGACTGAAACAACTTAGATTTACTTTATTATCCTTACATACATTTTTAATTTTTATACAAATTATATCATGTCATGCATCAGGCTTTTGAGGAGCGTTTATGCAATCATCATTGCATTTGCATTTTTGCTGAAAAAAAACAGAGCTTTATCATCTTACTAAAGACATTATTCTGAGACACAGTTTTTATAACAGTATAACGTATATGCATTTTAAGTGATGTGTTATACAAATCTCGTTGATTTACTGTACATTGCAAGCTATCAGAATTTCATCTTAATTTTTGGTCTGATAAATGTCAGCAACTGCACCAAATTGCATATTTTTGCTCAGTTTGGCCCTCTGAATAAAATTGAGTTTTTTTCCTCTCTTTGAGTATAATCTCTATATTCTCCTATCTACAATATGAGCCATAAAAGCTTGATGTATCAAAAATGATACAAAAAAACAAAACAAAAAACATGCAAACCTTTATATTTATCAAGAAATCTTTACTCTAGCAAAGTCGGAGTTGATGGTTTTCTTAAAAATTCAGGAATGCAAATCTGAAGCTAGTTTTTAAATATACAAACCTTAAAGGTAAGTAAAATAGTATTTAAGGTAATAGATACAGTGGGGAACTTAATAGAGTAATATGAGGATATTTTCTTTATTTGACTGTAGATGGCTTTCATCCCTCATCTCCTCAAGAATATAGATAAGGGCTTTGTCAACATGAGTTTATCATCATTTCCTATGACACCGGTGGTTAAAAACATACTGAAAGGCAACAGGGGATGTGAGATGGATGCGGAGAGATTGAAAGAAAGCAAGGGAGATAAAGAGAGAGAGCAAGCGCCAAGTAAACAACGCTTAAGTACTCTAAATAAAACATTTGTTTGTGATTGAGGTTTCCCGATATGAGCAGCATGACCTCTTTTATGGAGAAGTCTCCGAACACAGATCCTGTCTCTCTCCCGCCTTCTCTCTCTCCCGATCTCTGCCAGCATACAACCTATCCATATTGCATGAGAACAAATTTTTTTGACAACTTGAGTGATAGATTTGTACAAGGCCTGGATGTTTTCTCCAGAAGAGGCCTGTCAGAGTGACACAAATTGCCATTAATAAAAATTTTAACAATACATGCCAAATGAAGTTTTTCTGTTAACACGGCAGAGGGGGAGAGTAAATGGCGTCTGTGGTGGGCTTTTGGGGAATGGGAGCTCGCCTTTTCTTTTTCCTTTTCTGTTGTTTTGTCGTGAGGAAAGCCGGTGCTAAGGCCAGAAATGTGTTTGAGTGAAATTGACAGCAGTTTACGAAATGCTTGGATGGCAGAGCCACCAATTATTTATTTACTCTGAAAGACCTCTCATCCGAAAGATGTCTAATGGTTCTTTCACACTAGAGGTTTTGGTGTTGCTCACCCAAGTCCATTTGTTAGCAGAGTTTGATTTGTTTGGTTAGTCTGAAGGTGGTTTCGTGAACTCTGCTGTTCAAAAGCAATCTGCAGCCAAGCCTGCTTCATTTTTCTATCCAATCCTTGATTTATTAGATGTAAGCCTATCAATTTTTTATTTTTTTTTACAAAAACACTCAGTTATGAGTGTGATATTGATATTGTGTGATATAAACAAGATATCACATTGAATACATACATTTAAGGCAATATATTACTAGTTAAGACTCGTTCACACCAAGAACAATAATAATGATAACTGTAATGATTACGGCTGTCACTTTTGTGAAAAAATCCTGTTCGATTTTTGAGACATAAGTGTTCATTTAATCGATTGTAAAATAGGTTTTCCATTTCTAACGACGTTTCCATTTTCAATGCCAAATATAGGCCAATCCACGGACAACTAACAGGCATTAGGATGAACGTAAAGAGGGCGCTTGAGACGCACAAGTCAGCGATATTTCTGATGATTTATTGGCGTGAAATTTCGTGCACAATGACAAACAGGAGTGCAACATTATCGAAAAACAATAAGCAGAGTGGACTGCCATAACATCAATGAAAACCATTATTGCAGGCTTCAACATGGCTGTGTTTTCGATTAGAAATGTCAAACAATTTTCGCCTACGTAGGCGATTGTAGTGAAAATAAAACTTAAAATTCACTGAAGGACTAGCCTATTGAACGTGAAGTTCGTGTAGGATAAACACGCAGGGCCGCTACATTCTCCAAATCAGACAGTGGACTAGAAACAACATCTGTTGCAGTTTACAACAGGGCTGCATTTATGATTTAGGCTATTCAAAAATCTCCAAAATTATTTTACGTAATGATTCAATTCATTATAGACAACTGTTCAAAAATTAAACTTTAAATGGACTTACTTGAGAACAGGCCATGTGTTTTTTTTTTTATTGAACGTAACCGTCCAAAACCCAAAATGCTTCCATATCGAACTCCTCAAGTTATTATGGGTTATCACTTGTCTCTCATGTCGCACAGGTTGATCGTCGTTGTCCTCCATTTTTTTGGCAAAACACCAGCAGCAGCCGAAATTCGTGGGAAATTTCTTTTTAGCTTTTGCAACGCCTACTGCACTTTCGGAATTCTTTATTTTCTTATTCTGCTATTCGTTTGTGAGTTTTGTTACATCTGTCTTTTTTATTTGTTTAATTGGTTTAAAATTAATAGTTTACATATTTGGTTAAAATCGATTCCCTATTTTTGTTTTCGAAACTTGTGTTGGTTGGTCCGATCGATTGTGCAATCGATTTTTTCGAATGTAAAGTGACAACCCTAGTAATGATATATGATAATGAAAAATACAAAGTTCTGTCATGAAACTCTAGACGGCTCAGGCTAATTGATTCTTAGCTCAACCTGCTTGCAATCACATCTTTATAGGGCACAGCTGATTAGTTCCTGCTGTATCAGTAGCCAATGAGCTCGCTGCTCAACCTCAAATACTTGGTTAACATTTGCCTTAGTAGTGAAACCCTTCAGAAACCCTCCACCTTCCCCAGCTCCACCTCTAGATCTGCTACTAATTCATGGACGCTATATTGTACAGCAGCAGCATGTCTTACTTGCTCATGTCAGCTTGTTGTGTATGTTTTGGCAGTAGCGAGTTCACACCAGGTGACATTATGTTCTGTCCTTTTATAAGTGTCATTTGCATCTCTTTATATGCCCAAGCTCTTAAAAGTCAAGTGGATTCTGATTCACTGTCAATGTTTTTATCATTCATCATTAAAACGTTACAGTTATAGTTATTGTCCTTGGTGTGAAAGGCAGTGCAGAATTAAATATTGACTGCTTCAGAGCAACACAAATTAGTGGTGTTTCGTTCCTGAATGAATCAGTGTTTTGAACGAATTGGTTGAATAAATAATTGATTGACCTTCATAAAGACAGTCAAGATTCAATGACAAATACACACATTAACAAACACAGAAAGACGGAATTAGATTTATCTCTCCGTTAAGAGTTACTTTACATCAAGCTTCCAAATATTTTGCTCTGTATCAAATCTGCAATTTCAGGGTTGTTGGGGTTCTCACAAAAAAAAAGTTTTAGTTTTGAACTGTGGCTGAGAACTCAACCCTTTTTGCCTTTTTCTTGCACTTCCTCTCTGCTGAGGTGATTAACTACGCACATGTTTGAAGGTGGGATTATTCTCGTCTAATTGTGGTGTATGTTGTCATGGCGACTATCAGCCGATCATGGGGTAAACACCATTACTTGGCAGCGTTTGGGTGAAAAGCGGCGTGTTCTGATGTCAACATGAGAATCACAATGGCAAAACAAGATTATGTTTTGGCAGTAAAATCAATACTCTTACCACTCTGGACCTGTTTGATTTTAATAAACAACCTATAATGTAACCTGTCCTGGACTTTGTTCTTCCTTGTGCTTTTGGCCGTAATGGGTTTGTGTAAAATATGAGACATTTGAGACTTTCAATGTTCATTGGCACTATTCTACTTTTGGAAGATCCTGTTTTTATGTGGATAAAATAATGATTTCCTCTTCACAGATCTTCAGCCAGCACCTTTCTGAGTTTAACCATTTTTTTCTTCCTCTACTGTGAGCAGTGAGGTTTTAAAAAGAGAATGCATGAACATCATCAGTGTGTTGCAGATGTTGTGTAGACTGTGATCAGCTCTAATTCTAAACCTCGTGAGGACACCTGCTCTCCTGCACAGCAAACCTGCTCAATTAACCGAGGGACAAGAAGAAAACATCACAGGAAGTCAATAAACCCATATCACCCCCGCAGGGTCCTGGAATCATAATAACCCACCACAAACACATTATTAAACATTACAATTTGCCTTTAAGATATTGTGTAACACCAAGTGTCCAGCAACATCATGCCTCTCTAAGACTTTATTAGTTTGCTTTCTCAGATGTACTGCTACGTTAAAATTGAATTGCTGTTTAAACACACTCTCAATGATGTCTCGGAGGTAAACGCATACTGAGTGTTTGTCCTGGAGACACTGTAGGCCAAACAAGAGGGTTTAAACCCCTATTTTCTAGAAAGGATAAACTAGTGATTAGATATTTATTTCTGCCACAATATAATAACTCCGAATTGTGTTTATATTAGGTCTTTTTTCAGCAAATATAATCCCTTTTGCGATAATTTATTTGTAGCATTATGTAATTTATTTGATTTAAAATTAGTTGATTTGACAGCCAATACAAGAAATTGTATTATTCTTTCTTTTTCTTAAATTATATATATATATATATAATTTAAATTACTTGATTGATAATAATAAATATAATTATGATAATAACAATAACATGTAATTATAATTATACATTTTATTCAGAATTTATTCTAATATACTAATTGTTGTGTACAGAAAAAAACATTTCTTATTATTATCAATGGTGAAAACACTTTTTGCTGCTTAAATTTTTTTTGTGGAAACCGTGGAGTGAAAGTACCATTCAAAAGTCTAGGTTTGATAAAAACATTTATAATATTACAAAAGATTTCTACTTCAAATGAATGCTGTTCTTTTGAACTTTCCATTCATCAAAGACTCTAAAAGTCACAGTTTCCACAAAAATAGTAGCAAAATATGTTTTCAACATTGATGATAAGAAGAAATGTTTTTTGAACAGCAATTCAGCATATTAGAATGATTTCTGAAGGATCATGTGACACTGAAGACTGGAGCAACGATGCTGAAAACTTTGCATCACAGGAATAAATTACAGTTTTAAATATTATTAAAATAACTGTTTTAAATTTAATATATTTCACAATAGAACTGTTTTACTGTATTTTTTAATCAAATGATCAAAACATGAACATGAGACGTTTTTCAAAAACATAAATAAAATCCCAATGATTCCAAACTTTTGACCGTTGCATTTACAGTATTACACCTATGATGATGTTTTTTCATGCTCGCTCTTTTTTCTTTCCTTATTTTATTAGAATTGTTTTTCTTAAGTCACACTTCTCTTTCCCATGAGGCTTTGCTGCATGAAGATGCTTTTAGAGAGCACAGTTCCACAGTGTCCACCATACTCTTATAAATATTGCATTGGAATGAAACTGCATGGAGGTAGAGGGTCCCCATGGCCTAATGTACAAACACGTGCTACGCTACACAAAGGGAGATTAGGGAAGTGGATAAAAAGCAAGAAAAGGATACAAAGAGCAGACTTGATCTCCGTAGGCAAGGTCTATGTACAGCCCAGCACTGGTCCTTAATAAATCATGAGAATATGAGGCGTGTTGCACGCCTTCACAGCGGCTCTGGCTGGGTAAAGGAGATAAGTGCATCACTCCAGGTCTGGGATCAAAAGGCCCTCTTATGGGTTTGTCAGCAGTCAACGCTTGAGCTTCTGACATTGAGAGCAAACGTGTAGAAGAAGACTCTTCTGTTAACAGTATTTCCACAAAACACCATGCTTGGCTGAAGCACAGGCATTGATCAAAACACACTCACGCACAAAAACCACACACTGTGCAATCATTTCAATGTCAAACACCTCTTCAGCCAATTGCTCTGACCTGTAAGAAGACCATACCTCTCCTCGAGCTTCGTTCTTCCGTTTGATTCACTCCTTTAAACCCTAAATCTCCTGTTCCCTTTCGTAGTCACTCCGAGTTACGTCGGATGACGACGAATGGGGGTTTCGCTTAGAACACCTATCGACTTCGAGTATTACAAAACGAGCCAATGGCGATGAAATGCCATGGGTCTGCGGAATTTGCATAGCGTATCTCCGCCCCACCGCGTGGGTATAAAGGAGGACGCCGGCAACATGCAGGTATGTTTTCGCTTCGGAGCCAAGAATATTTCTTCACTCCACAATCATCTCTGACTTCGCTCTATGAGACGAGCTTCTCTCTCCGGTGTTGGTGTGACGGCGATCTGCAGCGAGCTCACAGTGCCTGCTGATCTGTGCAGTGATCTGCCAGTGTGTGTGTGTCTCCCTGTGCGCTTCAACATCGCGGAGTTTTTTTCTCCTCTCATAAAAGAGCTCGCACGCGGCACGTCTTTTTAAAGACGGCTCGCCCGTGCATTTCTGGTTGCAGCGGACTGGTATCGGACTCTGATGGGCACGAGCGCTGTCTAGTGTGTTTGGGCTTTGATCATGCTTGAACAGCGCTCGTGGATGACTCATGTTCTCTCTGGGAACGTGATCATCGCGTCATATATAGGTCGAGACTCGGTGAACTCGCAAGAGTGAGAGTCCCCTCATCCACTACCCGATCTTCGGCTGGTGGACAGGGTGACCTGAGGGTGTTGGTCTGGAACAAGGCGCCGACTCTGTGTCCACGCCCCAGCCCCCCCTCTTTAATGACGGTGCCCGCTAGCGAACTGATGATTCCACGAGTCTACCCACGGGTGGCCCGTGTGTTTTCATTTGAAGCTACAGAGGATGATGCTGTGTCTGTAGCAGCATCACTAGGTGGGCTTGATTCTTCTGGAAATGACGACTCTTCACAGCTGCCACCCCTTGGTGTGCATACGGCTGTGCCTGAGTCTGATCCGGAGATGATGGCCATGCTTTCCCGGGACGATTGGTTTTTGGGTGAGGCCGCCGACGCGTCCACGGCATACCCCAATATCTTTCCTCCCGGACGTGCATGATGAGTTCACGGGTCCTCTCGTTGGTCTCATCCGCCTTTCCTCCCCTCAGGGGCCGCTGCCCATGGGTACACTGGGGTTCCCCCGGTTGAACGCTCTGTTGCCATGCTACTGTGTCCTCAGAGTGCTTCCCGGCGCAATCCTAAGCACCCGTCCAAGCCTGTAGTTCTTTTCGTCACAGTAATCTGTGGCGAAATCCTATAGTGCCACAGGACAGGCAGCTGCCTCACTGCATCCCATGACCGTTCTGCTGGTCTACCTGACCCAGACGCTCATGGACATGCAGGAGGGCGGGACTGACCCGAGGCTCTTCAGTGAGCTGCGCGCCGCCACTGACCTTGCTCTCCGAGCGACGAAAGTGGCCGTACGCTCTCGGAGTCAGGTGATGTTCACCAGTTTGGGGCTGACCGGTCTGATGTGCAAGATGTCGGGCGGACCCGTCTGCTCGACACCCCATCTCCCAGGTCGGCCTCTTCGGCGGTGCGGTTGAGTGCTTCTGCCCACAGTTCTCAACCGCCCGTGAGCAGATTGAGGTTATTCTGCCCGACGGCCCGCCGTCCGCTCAGATCCCTCAGTCTGCCCACCGCCGAAGGCTCCCTCCCACGGTTCCAACCCCGCCCGTCCACCCGGGCCTGGCTCTGGAAGACCGTAGGGGGATGCCTCAGCCCTCTCCAGCCCCGCACCCCGCTAAACGCCGGGTTAAGCGGCACTTTTGAGATGGGCTGCTCAGAGATGAGACTCAGTTCTTTCCAGGAGTTGGTAGCAGGGCCACTCCTTTCCCCGGTGGAGGGCTGGGGAAGAATCCTTATTCAGGAAGAACTGACTCTCTCCTCTCTGAGCATACAGAGTTCTCGGACGACACAGAGCGCCGCCCACAAGCCGTGCTCTCCTCTTCCCCCTCTGCCCCAGAGGTGGTTGACACGGCGTGCCGTCCACGGACCGTTTCGCCCCTGTCCCCCTCTGTCGCCAGACCCCTGACAGAGCAGGCCCCCGTGGAACGCTGGTCCTTCCCTGGCCTCCTCTGTCAGGGTGCGGTTATGACCTTGCCCCCACACCGGGCCGCTATGCCGCCCTCGTCTGGGCTGGTCATTTCCGCTTCGCTGCACCACCGGGGGGACGTCTGTGGTTCTTCACTCCGCTGGCACAGTTGGGAGCCTGCACTAGAGCTCCCTATCTGTTCCGCTGGGTCGTGCGAACCATCGGCTCGGCTATGCGATTCAGTTCGCACGGTCTCCTCCCGTCTTCACGGGAGTCCGCTCCACTTTCGTCGGTGGCTATGCCCCTATCATGAGAGCGGAGGTTGCTCCCTACTGGCGAAGGGTGCGATTGAGACTGTCCCTCCAGCCGAGATGAGGTCCGGGTTAACAGTCCCTACCTCATTGTCCCGGAGAAGTCTGGTGGGTTACGGCCAATCCTGGACCTATGCATCTGAACCGCTCCCTTCTCAGGCTGCCGTTCAAGATGCTCCTGGCCAAACGCATTTCTGGATGTGTGCGGCCACAGGATTGGTTTGCAGCGATCGACCTGAAGGACGCCTACTCTTATGTCTCCGTTCTCCTTCGACTCAGACCGTACCTACGTTCTGCTGTCAGGGCGCGCGCATGTCAGTACGCTGTTCTCCCATTCGGGCTAGCCCTGTCTCCTCGCGCCTTCACAAGGTTGTTGAGGCAGCCCTTGTTCCTCCATGGGAGCACGGGGTTCGCATCCTGAACTATCTCGGTGACTGGCTGTCTTAAGCTCACTCCTGAGACCAGGTTTGTGAATACAGGGACCCAGTGCTCCGGCACCTAGCTCGTCTGGGCCTTCGGGTCAACTGGGAAAGGAGTAAACTTTGCCCCGTGCAGGGGAGCTCTTTTCTCGGCATGGACTTGGTCGCCTTCTCCACTCAGCCATTAAACAAGAGTGCGGTCCCACTGAAATTGTTTCAGAGGCTCCTGGGGCATATGGCATCTGCAGCTGCGGCAACGCCGCTCGGATTGCTTCATATGAGACCGCTTCAGCTGTGGCTTCGCGATCGAGTCCCGAGGTGGGCATGGCATCATGGCACGCTCCGAGTTACAGTAACTCCGACCTGTCGTCAGACCTTCACCCCGTGGTGGAACCTCAGTTTCTACGGGCCGGTGTTCCCCTAGAACGAGTTTCCAGGCATGTTGTTGTCTCCACAGATGCCTCTTCCACGGGCTGAGGCGCCATGTGCAACGGACATGCTGCCGCGGGCTCCTGGACAGGACCCCAGCGCCTTCTGCTTGTCAATTGCCTCGAGTTGCTGGCAGTACGCCTTGCCCTGCACCGTTTCCTCACGTTGCTCAGGGGTCAACACGTACTAGTCCGTTCAGACAATACCGCGACTGTAGCGTACATCAACCGTCAGGGTGGTCTACGCTCCCGCCGTATGTCGCAACTCGCACGCCACCTCCTCTTATGGAGTCAGAAGCACCTGAGGTCCCTTCGTGCTATCTACATTCCGGGAGATCGGAACTTTGCAGCCGACGAGCTGTCACGGTTTCGGCCCATCTCCTGCGAATGGAGACTCCATCCCCAGTCGGTTCAGCTGATTTGGGACCAGTTCGGGGACGCACAGATAGATCTGTTTGCCTCTCACGACTCGACCCATTGCGCCCTGTTCTATCCCCTGACTGAGGGCTCTCTCGGCACGGATGCACTGGCGCACAGCTGGCCGCGGGGCCTACGCAAATATGCGTTTCCCCCAGTGAGCCTTCTCGCACAGACCTTGTGCAAGATCAAGGAGGACGAGGAGCAGCTCATTCTGGTTGCGCCGTAAAAAAAAAAAAAAATTGGCCCACCCGGACCTGGTTCTCCGAACTGGTACTCCTCGCGACAGTACCTCCTTGGCCAATTCCTCTGAGGAAGGATCTCCTTTCTCAGAGACGGGGCACCCTTTGGCACCCTCGACCCGATCTCTGGAGGCTCCACGTGTGGCTCCTGGACGGGACGAGTCAGGTTTGAGTTCCCTGCCACCAGCGGTGGCGGCTACCATCACTTCCGCTAGAGCATCGTCCACGGGACATGTCTATGCGTTGAAGTGGAACCTCTTCGTCAACTGGTGCTCTTCTCGTCGAGAAGACCCCAGGAGATGCTCGATCTCTGTCGTGCTTTCCTTCCTGCAAGATGGGTTGGAGCGAAGGCTGTCTCCCTCCACCCTGAAGGTGTATGTGGCCGCTATCGCCGCATATCACGAAGCAGTTCAAGGTAAGTCTCTGGGGAAGCACGACCTGATCGTCAGGTTCCTGAGAGGAGCGAGGAGACTGAATCCTCCTCGCCCTCCTCTCGTTCCCTCTTGGGACCTCTCAGTGGTCTTAAATGCCCTGCAGAGGGCTCCCTTTGAGCCTCTGCAACCAGTTGAGCTTAAGTTCCTGTCTATGAAGACAGCGCTCCTGGTTGCATTGGCCTCCATCAAGAGGGTAGGGGACCTGCACGCATTCTCCGTTGACGAAGCGTGCCTGGAATTCGGGCCCGGTCACTCTCACGTGATCCTGAGACCCCGGCCTGGATATGTGCCCAAGGTTCCCACCACTCCCCTCCGGGACCAGGTGGTGGACCTGCAAGCGCTGCCCCGGGAGGAGGCAGACCCAGCCTTGGCACTGCTCTGTCCAGTACGCGCTCTCCGCGCTTACGTAGACAGAACGCAGTGTTTCAGGACCTCAGACCAGCTCTTTGTCTGTTATGGTGGGAGACTGAAGGGAAAGGCTCTCTCAAAGCAGAGGTTGTCTCACTGGATAGTGGACGCCATTGCTTTGGCTTACCAACAGCAAGGCCGACCGTGCCCCCTTGGTGTGACAGCCCACTCCACTCGGAGTGTGGCTTCCTCTTGGGCTCTAGCACATGGCGCCTCGCTGGCAGACATTTGTAGAGCTGCAGGCTGGGCGACACCCAACACATTCGCCAGATTCTATAATCTCCGAGTGGAGCCTGTGTCCTCTCGTGCTGGACCCGCTCAGGTGTCTTCGCTTGCTCGCCATTCCACTCCACGGACTGGATACGTGCGATTATTCCTTAGGTGAGCCTTCCTCTTTGAAGCCCTGAGTTCCTCCTGCACTGTTGACGCTGGCGCCAGTGTCTATTGCCTGGGCGTCGGCTAGGTGCCTCCGTGTGCATGGTTCCTCCCTGAGTAACCCCCACATGTGTATTTCCACTGTAAGCCTCCTTGAGCATGTGTCTTTCCCTTGGCAAGCCATCTTGCCCTCCTGGAGTTGAAAGTTGCCACCCCTCGGGCTGGTCACTTCAGTGTTCACCCATATGTAGCCCTCCGGCCATATGTGTATCTTAAGTCCTCCCTACGGGTAGGCATGCTGCGGCATATCTCCTCTGAGATATGCTTCCCAGTGTACCTTGGTATTCCTGTGTTAAGTAGGACTCCTTCGTCTGTGCCAGTATCACGACAAGGGGATCAGACTTTCGCAGGGCACTGGAAGACAGCTGTGAAGGTGGCGTGATTTCACGGGGACCCCCATTCGTCGTCATCCGACGTAACTCGGAGTGACTACGAAAGGGAACGTCTCGGTTACGTATGTAACCCTCGTTCCCTGAGTAGGGAACGGAGACGTTACGTCTCCCTGCCACTTCCGCTGTACCGCTGGGCAGACGCCTGAGTTCAGTCTCGGCTCCTCAGCGAAGACATACCTGCATGTTGCCGGCGTCCTCCTTTATACCCACGCGGTGGGGCGGAGATACGCTATGCAAATTCCGCAGACCCATGGCATTTCATCGCCATTGGCTCGTTTTGTAATACTCGAAGTCGATAGGTGTTCTAAGCGAAACCCCCATTCGTCGTCATCCGACGTAACGTCTCCGTTCCCTACTCAGGGAACGAGGGTTACATACGTAACCGAGACGTTTTCTTTGCTTCCAGCCAACAGGAGAAGAATGGTTGAGTTCGGTTTCAAAGGAATGGAAAGATTACCTTTATTTCCATTATAAAGTGCTTTTGATATGACGGGCATCTTTGAACACAGTGGGAACCTGAAATCTAGTACACTGGCCTTCATTATATCCCTCTCAGTCTGAAGACGCAATACCCCTGTAAAAGAGCAGTGAATAGTGGGCATCCTGGATTGACTTGTTTGCTGAATATCAGAGTAGATTTTTTTGATGTATTTATAATGGCCTTATTAAAAGTGCTTTTGATGTGAAGAATGCAACAACAGCACACAGAATTATTTCATAATTTGTGGCACAGCGTGCAACAACTATAAGCCTACCCAAAGACACATGAATGTCAATTTTTAAATTAAAGAGAAAAAAAGGATTTTATTATTTTTTATTATTTATTTATTTTTATTTATTTTGAGGGGTCGATGAGTAATTTTTTATAGATGTTTAATAAAGGAGCCTTTCGACTGCAGATAATTTGTCATATAATATCGATTTATTTTTTCATAAATTTTTATTGTATTAGATTATCTTTTAGTAATTTAGTCATTACTGAGCAACAGGTTTTCATATTGGAAATAAGAAAGGTTATTTTGCATTTGTATTCCAATGTGGTGTGTGTGTGTGTGTGTGTGTGTGTGTGTGTGTGTGTGTGTGTGTGTGTGTGTGTGTGTGTGTGTGTGTGTGTGTGTGTGTGTCTTTGTGTGTGTGCGTGTGCGTGTGTGTGTGTGTGTGTGTGTGTGTTTTACATGCCTTTATATTACTATTTTTTTGTTTTGCCGCCATGTGATCTCTTAATTTAATTTAATTTAATTTAATTTAATTTAATTTAATTTAATTTAATTTAATTTAATTTAATTTAATTTAATTTAATTTAATTTAATTTAATTTAATTTAATTTAATTTAATTTAATTTAGCTTTATTATTGCTTTATTATTATTATTTCATTTATTTAAATTCAGTTCTATTCTATTCTATTTAATTTAATTTTTAAAAATGAAGGGTCGATGAATCAACTATTATTTCTAGAATAAAGGAGCCGATCGACTGCAGATAAATATATAATGTTAATGTATAATGTTTTATTTTTTTCTTGTTATATTGTATTAGATTTTTTTTTAGTCCTATTATTCCTTGCCATCTTGGAAATAAGAATATTCCTTTTTATAACATATTTTTATTTATTTATTTATGTATTTTTTACTCACTTGCCCCGCCCCCCCTTTTTTTTCTTCAATATGCCATTTCTTCAATATATAGTGTACTGTACATGTGCACATTTCTATCAGACCTCTGACATTGAATAATTAACAGGATGTTGAGGTCATAAAAGTATAATGATTGACATCACTTAAAATTGTAGTAATGAAGTTTCTTTTTAACCTGAGACCATCTTTATGTAAAGATCTTGCATTTCTTCACTAAACATTATTGATTAAACGAATATAAAATATGAATGCATATGGTATATTGCACAAAATATGTGTAATGCATACATGCATACGTTTCTTTTTAGTAACAACAGAGGACGTTAGTGACATTTACATTTTGGATGAATAAAAGGTTAGCTTTTCTCACCTTTAATGATCCATTTCATATTCTAGCCAGTTAAAATCAATGATCTGTTGTTTTGCATTCACAGGGGTTGACTTGAAAGCATCGCATATCGGTTTCCTGCATTATTATTTGTCTGGCAGAAATTTGAAAACTTTCTTATTTGCATTCTTAATGCAAATCAAAATTCTCCCCATGTTTTAATAGCATATATTTTCCTACATGTTTTGTTTAACAAATGATTGACCACAATTGCTGCTTTTTTATTTTCAATGCTCCATGCTTGCAGATTTTTCATAGTAGGTTTACTACCACTAAAGATAACAAGTCCTTTCATTTGCAAGGCCTTTCAGAGCTGTCAACAACCCATTGAAGAGCCTACAGCACTGGCTCCGTTTCAAACAATCTTTTTAAAGGTCAGCCCGGAGTTACTTGTCATTTGGTTGACGCTTTTTCCCCCATTTCATTTGTTTATAAAGTGTATTTCATTAAATGTTGTGCATACTAGATAGCAGTACTGCGTAAACGCTTGCCTGTCAGAGTTGCCGGTCGTCTGCAGTAATGAGTCAGTGGCGAGCCTAACAAGGCTGAGCTTTTGGATTGCAAATACAGGCCGCTGTATCCATAATGAGACCTTTGCAATCGTAGATTAAGCAAACATGTCATGTGATTGGACTCATTACAATTTTAACACCAGATGTTGCTGTGTTTTCTTTGATTTCAGTCAAATATTTAATATAGGACCTTATTTTCATTCAGGCTTGTGACTGACATGTACAGACACACACAGAGCAGGGCTATTTTTATTGGCACAAAGCATCAAATTCTTACTGTGGGTCACTGGCATTTTTAGGCTGTTTAAATGCTTGGCATGTTATCATAAGATGTCCACATTCATCAATTTATACTTTTTTACATCACCATTTTGGTCTCCAAAAAGTACTGTTTATCAACAAAACAACACTTGTGCATGTTGCGGGAAAACCTGGGACTTTTTTTTTTCAGCGAACCTCTCCACAAGCCAGTCTGCTACTGCCATCAGCCATCACAGTTGTAAACCAGAAACAAATTTATTCTCTTCTTGGACTCCGTCACACGGACTTACCGTGCTAGACAATTTATAAACAGTGCTTTCCTCCCCACCCAGCACAAATACCTGGTTCAAATTAAGAGTCTTTAAGAGTTATGGATATCTTTCAGAACTTCACATGTGCTGAAAGCCATCTCTGGCTTTTTTTCACATAGCCCACATTCTCTGAAGCAAAAACACAATTACCTCATCTGTAAGGAGCTTACGAAAATGTTGCAAACGAGGGTTATTCAAACATAATAAGTCAAGAAAAATGTCAGGGCGGGATTTGATAAATCTGGAAGTGGCAACAAAGGGGATATTATTCGTTTCGTGGAGCACTATCTCAGGAATTAGATTCAAACACATATTAGAGACAAGACTGATGGCCAACATATACAAATTACCAATGAGAGTGACAAGCTTAATGGAGAGTGCATGAATAAAAGTTCTCGATCTCTATCTGCTTGTACAAACAATGCTTTGACTGCATTAAAGCTTGCTTTGTTTGAATAGGTCAGTATGGCTAAAAGATGAAAGCTGATGCTATCCATCGTAACGTGTGTGCATATTTCAGCTCAAATCATTTTCTATTAAATTATCATTATATATCAAACCGTTCTCTTTAAATACATTCTATATAGTGTTGAAGGCTTTTTTTACTACCGTTGATGTTTTTCATGCAGGTTTCTGACTAAGCCTTTTCATTCAGAATCCATTCAAAGCACATAAAACCATCAGAACATTTTAAATATCAATAAATCAGGTGACTCCTGGAAACTGGTGAAGCAGGACGCCCGCTCCAGATGTGCGGGTGGCACACAGGGAACGAGAAGGGGAAAGAAGGAGAACAGAGTTTGCAGTTCACTAGAGGAGAAAGAAACGAGAGCGTGTCTCTATACCTACCTGGCATGGGCTGTATGCTGCATGCAAAAAGCCATGGGGACTTTTTTAGCTGGAGTTTAAAAGCTTTAGGAACAGCCTTAAATCGTGAAGGTTGGCACCAGAATTTTGCCTTTGTTTTATCGGGAAACATTGTATAAATATTGCATTGGAATATGAAATAAATGATTTTGTATGCTCCAAAAATTGCCTTATTTTGTTGCCTTTTTGTAAAAGATTTACTTCGTTTTCTTCGTGAAAACAACTTTTGTTGAAAACATTTGTTGAAATGGTAAATTATTCCTTTAAATTTTTAAAGGGCCCAAAAAACACCCAAAAATGAAAATTCTGTCATTCATTTCTCACCCTCACGTCGTTCCAAACCCGTAAGACTTTCGTTCATCTTCAGAAGACAAATGAAGATCTTTTTGATGAAAAATGAGAGATTTTCTGTCCCTTCGTTGACAACTACACAACTTCTGCGCTTTAACAAGTTCATAAAGATATCGTAAAACTAATCCATATGAATTGAGCGTTTTAGTCCAAATGTTCTGAAGAGACACTAAAATCTATGACAATGTTCATATTTATAAAAACGGTCTTTGCCGTGGAAAAGTGGTTAGCACTACGCTTACGTACTTTTCCTTGTGGAAGAGAGTTGGAGCACTGCAGGTATTTTGAAATCTAAGCAATTCTTGCCGCTCGCCATTTTCAAGTCAAGGATTTGGATGTTGACTTGGACGTTAATGACATGAATCAGGTGGCGTTTACAAGGCGAAGATCTGAAACCATTCAGCTGCGCACAATTTCAAGATCAATTGCGATTTATAGATTTCACATCTTTAAGAGAGTGGTCTAATGTTTGTTCTCTGAATCACACGCACACACATTGGGGAAATGATCGTAAGATCCAAATGTGGCACGCTTTCTAGCAACATTTTATAAATGAGGCCCCAGGTTATATGAATCTGTCCCTTCCTCACTGAAAGTATGAGAGATTTTTAGAACCGATTTTTTGCAAGTCTAAAAACTAATAGTGCTTCTTTCCTCAACAAACCGCAATAGTTTGAGATGTCATTCATTGCCATAGCATGCAATGGTTAATACTTAAGGTTAGGGGTTTGTTCATTGTTCATCAGGTATGAGCAATAGTAATAGCGACGCTTGCCTTAGCAAGCAGCCCTAATAAATAAATGTCACCATCTCTGCAGATTCTTCCACATTTCAAACTAAACAGCAGTTAATTATCGCCTTAGGCCTACGGCTTTGATGAAAACCTCTTTTCCTCCATCTATTCCTGGAAGTGATTTTCTTTAGGTCCTGAGGTAAACTAGCCCACTGGCTCTCAGCAGGCTTCCTGATGCTACCGCTGCTGTGATTCGCTGCATTGTGCGTATGAATTAACATGAACAGCATTAATGAAGGACTTACTCAGAAATATGGACTTGACAAATTCACGGGCGGCAAAACTTGTGAGATAAGTCTAGGGGTTCATCATTTTTTGCCCTGTTTAAAATAGCCCTCACAGGATTGAGCTGTGCTTTGTTGTTGATTTATCATGGACGAAGACAAGTGAGTCTGTTTGTATTACTTGTTTTATTCCTAGACGGCTTCCAAAATCAACAGGTTAGAAACAGTTCTCCCCTTTTTTTGAGGGTTTACACCTTTTTCTAAGAATTCTTTGAACTTCAAAAGTTTTGCATTTGTGTGTTCTGAGGAGTCATGCCTAAGGGCTGTGAGTTATTGGGTTCTTGACTGAAGCATAGCCACTGTTAATTCCCCTTGGCTCTCTGCCCTGTCTCTGTGTTGAATATGGATGCAATAAGCCTGTATGCACCTTTCATTAACATGTCACTGCTGTTTCTTGTGACTGACATGGCTGCTGAGTGTAAACAATCGGGGTATGTGGCCCATTGCAGCGAGATATGCTGACAGTGGCAACCTGCCCTGATTGGTTGCAGGATTGCCATGTCAGTCATGTCTGTCGACACCTCTGTTGCAAATCTGATTGTAAACAAGGGGTGGTGATGGCGCAATGGATAAGACACATGCCTTTGGTGTGAGAGACCCGGGTTCGAATCCACTGTGAGACACCAATGTGTCCCTGAGCAAGACACTTAACCCCTAATTGCTCCGGAGGCGTGTGACCTCTGACATATATAGCAATTGTAAGTCGCTTTGGATAAAAGCGTCAGCTAAATGTATAAATGTAAATGTAAAATGATTGGACTGATCTGGAAGATATCCAGTTTCAAGGTGTAAACATGGAAGTAGGAGTGAAAACAATAGGCAAACAGATCTCGGACACACAAAGAGATTCAAGTTAAATAGAAACTGACTAAATAGCCCTCATGCACTCACTGTGACCTCGACTACTGACAAAAAGAACAATGATAGGACAATGAAGAACCAACACACATGTGAAAGAAGCAACCACTGTGTCTGATGAATGGTGACTTTGAAGTTTGAGGATGCTCTTGTAACAGCATGTAACTCCCTGGAG
The DNA here is from genome assembly GCF_051911475.1 of Siphateles boraxobius. Lineage (NCBI taxonomy): Eukaryota > Metazoa > Chordata > Actinopteri > Cypriniformes > Leuciscidae > Siphateles > Siphateles boraxobius. The sequence goes on along the minus strand of NW_027509042.1, from coordinate 8,543,603 downwards.
AATTCACAAAAAAATCACAAATAACAACACTTTAATATCTCAGTTGGCAGGGTTCGAAATGACTTAGGACTCTTGGGGGGGTCCCCTAAAATTTTATTATTAAATTATTCCAAATTCTGAAGACTATCTTGCTACACTATATACTGTAGGCAAAATTATATGGACCAATGTTGAATGTGGGATAATGGTCTTGGGATGTTTTTCAGGGTTTGGGATAGGCCTAGTATTGTAGTGGTGTCTGGAGAAGTGGCTATAATCTAACAGGTAACCCTCTAACTCTGGAGCAACAAAGTTACAGCACCTTATATAAATCTAATCCCTGACATGACAAAGTGAATAACAGGTCATTCTGTCCTTGAGCAAGGAAGTTAAATCCACCAGGTGTACTCATTATGGCAGCACCATGCACCTTCAAGGGGTTTGATCAAATACACATAGCATTTCTCATCCCTTATGTTCCCCCAACAACAGCCATGTTATCAGATAAGCACAATTTACCCTTGAAAAATGTCAGTGATCTTTCTTTTTCCTCTTTTTCTCTCCATTATGCAGGATTCTAAATTAAGAAAAATAATATTAGCTTCCTAGATAGCTTACCAAGCTCTCATGTACATACTCATTCATGCTCAAATTACATTCACTTTAATCAACTCACAGACTTGAATTAAGTCCTGGTTATCTTTCGTAATCACTGGCTGGAGAATTAGGTTGTTAAGATAGCTTTGAATAACTAGTCTAGCTGGTAGGGCTGCTGTTAGCTGGCTGATCATTTGGCTTCATACACGTACAGCTACAGTAGCAAGAAACATAGACAAACGTACTCTTCTTATCATTTCACTGGGTATCTAGTTAATGCAACTTTTGATATAGAAACTCGAACTCCTAATATTTTACTATAAGCAATTATTATGGAGATATAAACATAATCGAAGCACTTACAGGATTTTACTCTTTGTGAGGTTTCGTTTTGCCGCGTTCAGCTACAGTATGTGTCTGCGGGAGAGTCTAAGTCCCTCCCCTCCGCTTCCGGCTCATGGGACCTTATTTCGGAAAAAATATGTATGGTAGTCAATGGCGAGAGACAACTTATCTTTTTATTTCATCTGAACTGTGCTCTTAATTACACATAAGATGTTTGTGAATTTAAAAGATAATTATGAAAGTCAAGAAAGTCACAGTTTGTCATAAAACAGAAGAGTAACATTTAGTTTTATGTGAAAATCGCTCAATGAACTACATCTCTCGTCTCGCACAATGTACGTCACCAAGCTCGTGTGTGTGTGCAGTCTGGTACAAAACACACAGGCATGACGGCGTAACGTTACGATTATAACGTTAGACTATAGAAAAAATTACAGACGTTAGCTTAAAGTTAGCTTCATTCATTGAGAGAAAAGGTTTGAGGTCACATGCGCACCTTTTGGGTTTGTAGTCTTTGTAATTACGTATTTTCACATTCTTATACCTCAACAGTTTTACATCAAACTGCGACTTTCTTGACTTTAAAATGTATCTTTTAAATTGACAAACATATGTGTAATTCAGGGCACAATTCAAACAGGATCCAAGTATTTGTTGTCGATCGCCATTGACTACCATACAATATTTTTCCAAAATAAGGTCCCATGGGGGTCCACCGGAAGGGGAGGGGCTTAAGCTCTCTATAGGAACTCACTCGGCTAATAGCTGCCCTGATTGCTGCCTCGTGCTAGGAAATAAAGCGTTATGCATTTATTCCCCCCCCCAGGATTCTTTGATGAACTGAAATCACCCGAAAAACAACATTTATTTAAAATAGAAACATTATTTGTAACATCATAAATGTAGTTACTGTCTCTTTTGATCAATTTAATGTGTCCTTACTAAATAAAAGTATTCATTTCTTAAACAAAGTCCTTAAAAACAAAATATTATATACTGTATATATATTCTTTCGCTTCCTCTATAAAGTTCAGAAACCTTTCAGCAGGTAAGCAAACCATAGTCAAATTACATTACCCTGCAAATATAACAAATAGCTCACATGTTGCAAACACATACAAACTCACACCACATGAATGACAGCCATGCCACCATATGTGACCCTGGACCACAAAACCAGTCACATGGGTCATTTTTTGAAATTGAGATTTATACATCATATGAAAGCTGAATAAACAGAATAAACATCCTGTTAGGATAGGACAATATTTGGCTGAGATACAACTATTTGAAAATATGGAATCTGAGGGTGCAAAAAAATCAAAACATTGAGAAAATCGCCTACAGTTGTCTATTTATGTTTGCGATTGTGCTGCATTCACTCACAAAAATAAATGTTTTATATATTTTGGGTAGAAAATTGACAAAATATCTAATTTATAAATTATCTTCACTTAATATCCTAATGATTTTTGGAATAAAAGTAAAATCGATAATTTTGACCCATACAATGTTTTGTTGGCTATTGCCACAAATATACCCGTGCGACTTGTGACTGGATTTGTGATCCAGGGTCACATATGTCTTACACACGCTGTAATCGTTTCTACCGATGTGTTTCTACGCCTTGCCCTCAACCCTGCGTTCTGGGTTCCCCGTCTGCTGTCCACACTCATATGTTTCCTATCGCCAGCGCGGCTGTGGTTCCCTTCCCTGATTCTACCGGACTGGAAAAACAGAGCTAATATGGTGCGATCTGCGGAGCGAGCTTTGATGCAGGACCTTTCACAAACACCCCCACCCCCTGCCGCCATATGGTTTGAATTCGTCTCTTAATTTATTTCCTATAAATGTCTCTTGAATATTCAGGCAGGCCACGTGTGGAGCCGGGGCTGGAAAACAGAAGGCCTCAGAGAGCAGTTTGTGGTGACGTGTGATGAGTATATTTTCCTTTTATTTGTTTTCATTCATTTCTTGTTGCCATCTATTTGTGCACATATGGTTGGACCAGACAAGACTTCAAGCTAAGTGTAGCTGGCCCACATCAGAATAACAAATAAACGAATCAGGGTGAAGGGAAAAGATGTCGGCCTTGATACCGAGGTAATATGAATCAGGAGTCATTAAAAGGCAATAAGCAGGAGAAGTGGAGGATGAGGTCATTGTAATTCATGTGTTGGAGGTCAGGTTTCATGGCTTTCGAGCTTGTTTTAGAGCCGCCAACTCTGGAGCGCATGGAAACGAAGTTGTCCAAAGTGACTGTAGTTTCCTATGCAGACTTGAGAGCAATGATAGCACGCGCATACTCAGACAGAGCCTTTTTAGCCTTTTTTTTTTTTTTTTCTGTGCTGATTTTGGGGGATTAAATAAAACGTGATAAAATGAGTTAAACAGAGCTTATTGGTAGATGTAAGAATGATCAAAACTAACCTGCGGCCTACTCAATCTGTCACAACTATGTGTATGAATTAACGGGCTGTATTAACAAAGTGAAAAACATTTATTGGTATTTATGAGCAGTACACACTGCATATTGTGATGATGTAATTGATACCCTGACGTTGGTTTATTGATGGATGAACATTGATGTTTTCATACAGATTGATTCTCTATAACAAGGAGATGCTATTGATTAGGCTTACACATTGTATTTGTTTTTAATCTAACAGGATTTATTTGGCTGAGATTATGCTTAATGTCGATATATTGTCTTAGAAGAGAAAGGGCATTCATATATTCTACATCCCTTAATCCTACCCAATGCCTAAACTTATCAAGTAGCTTACTAACTATTAATAAGCAGTAATAAAAAAAGTTGTTAATAGTGAGGAACAAACCCTTAAAATTACCTCTTGATGGAAATAAATGTTGTGATGTAATTTCCATCAAGAGGTACAAGGTACTTTAATGGCAGTTAAAACTATTCGTAAATGTATTTCTTATTGATGGGCACCCTGTGGTTCACTAAAATGAATCGAGCATCCGGGCAGCTGAGAGACAGTGGGAAGATCCGGGCTGTTTCTGATTGTTATTCTTGAGCAGGTAGATGAGAGCATTCACCGCATGTGTAGCTCTGCATTACTGAAGAAATACAGCATGAGAAACTGTTAGTATGCATACCTCACTTCAAACCTATAGGGAATGAGTTACTAAGAAAATGATGTAACATTTCACTCAGTTGCACTTAGTGGTATGTCTTGCATGTTTAGTCTAAAACTGTAGCAAACTATTTTAAGAAAAATATATATATTTTTAAAATATATACAAATCAGAGCTTGTTTATCATGACGGTCTCTATCTTTTTCTTCTTTTAAACCAATCCAAATCTCAGGATTTTTTATCGTTAAGAAATATATTTTCAATTTATTTTGCATCTCACATGAGATAAACTGTTTCCTGTCCCGTTTCCTATTAATACAATTTTACTTACTAATTATTTAAAATTATTCTATTATTTAGATTCTTTAACAGAACATCATTAAAATAATGAATCATAATGAATCATAATGTGAACATATTTAATATATGAAATATCTATATTAACGGTATACCCTTTATAATTGCCTCTTTTGTTTATTTAATTTTCCTGTGTAAATTTCTCCTGCAGTCATGTAAATAGGACCTTCCGAAACTCCCCGAGAGTGTCCTACTGATGACGGAGTCATTAAGGTGTTCCATTGATCTAGACTCTGTCTGCCCTCTATCTGAGGAGAAAACTCCCCCACCCTGTTCCCGCTTTCTCTTTTCCTTTTTTTCCTCCCTCTAAATCAGAATGGCCTTGTCAGGGAGGATTAATTGGGGGAGGCCAGTGTCAAGCTGTCTGTACAACACACCCAGACTCTGCTCTCCAACGGTAAACAATAAGGGTGTGGATTAGTTTTGAAACAATGTGTTTATTTAAAAAGCTCACTTCCTGTATGCACTCGACAACCCTCCCATTAATTTCATTGGCAGCGACTCCGGTTCAGAAAAATGTTATCATTGTTAAGGAGGAAAATACAAAACCCAAACAAAACAAAATACAGTGCTTTTTAAAATGGCACTCGGTTCCTGAAAGATACTAAAAATGCTAGGCGAGCCCACATTGAAAAAGCGCCCAGAAAACTCTTAAACCTCTAAGCAGAAAACAAACTCCAAATCTTTTTGTTTGAGTTGGCACCATTTTGCTGGATTTTTGTTTACAGTCAAAACAGAGACTTAAAAAAATGCTTGGCTTTGCTTTTTTCTCTCTCTCTCTCTCTCTCTCTCTCTCTCTCTCTCTCTCTCTCTCTCTAACTTCACCTCAGCTAACTGTGGTTGTCTTTCTTTTTTGGTGCCTGTAGGGTCTCTCTCTCTCTCTCTCTCTCTCTCTCTCTCTCTCTAACTTCACCTCAGCTAACTGTGGTTGTCTTTCTTTTTTGGTGCCTGTAGGGTCTGAAATGTAGTGCTCGTTGCAGAGCCTTGGAGGTAGCGCTCAAAGCCCCTGTGCCCAGAGCCACATCCTGTCCAAAAGGAACACTCTTGCACTTTTCTAACATGCAGAAACAAAGTATTTGGCAAGAACTATTTGCGTGCACAAAGGCAGCAAAAATTAATGATGTACTCCACTTCTTATAATAAATTTTTTTTATATTTTCAATTATTTTTAATTATTTTATTTTTATTTTATTTAAATGTAATATTTAGATAACCTATAAAAATATCTAGCACTATTAATATTTTTATTTTGCAATATTTTATAAATATTGGATATTTTTACCACTTTAACATTTAGATCTAGTTAGTGTATGAATAATATATTTAATTATTTTACTATATTTGAACTAAATTCAAACTTTACTGTTTTATAGCAAAATAAATATTTATAATTGTGGATACTGTACACTGTTGTGATGCCTAAATTCACTTTCCCTTTTCACTTTTTTTGTATTGACAAAAAAAATCAATGCACCTCTTATTGGAAATGACATGACAACATTTATTTCCATCAATCCATTTATGATCAAGATCTTGTATTGACAATGCTAGAGTCCAGTACTCTGTAAAGTTTCCTCCAGCACATCCCACAGACTTTCAATGAGTTTAAGGTCTGGACTCACAGGTGCCAATTCATGTGTGAAAATGATTCTTCATGCTCCCTCCTAACCATTCTTTCAAATTTTGAGCATGGGGAATCTTGACATTGTCATCCTGGAATATGACCATGATGTGTCTTCCTACATGGTTTAGAAATGAAAATCTACGCACTCCAGCAATTAGGGTTAGAAGAACTGTTGCCAAACATAACATGCTAGAAACATAATAATCACTGCAATAATGATCCAATCATAGACTCTTAAGCATTTGCCTATTTAAATCCAAACAGTGACTTTCTTTTGGCTGGGCAGTATAGCTACTATTATAGATTTTTCGTTGGTATCATCCAGAATATACATGTATCACTATAAACCAGACAGTTTTAGGTGAAAAAAATATGCATTACTTTTCAAATACTTTGTGAGGTTGAGACTTTGTGACATTCAATTGTCAAAAATCTGAACTTTGATGTTTACCTTATGTGCGGAGGTGCCTGAATTCATGATCTTCTTAGGCAAAATATGACTTGTGCAATCCCACATTTAAGTCCATTTCACATCAATAATACTTACGCCCTGAAGTTTGAGGTTTGTTTTTGAAGCGATTACCAGCGTTAACCCTGCAAATGACTTCGTTCCCAAGACTGACAACTGTGAACAAACATAAAAAGCTTTTTTGAGGCGGCGTTGCACCCGTCCTTTGATGAAGTTGCGCAGTATAACAGGTAAACTTGGAGGATGGTGTTTAAGCCCTCTTTAAGCTTGTTAATCCCACCCTGGTACAGACGAAACCCGCTCGGCTAGATCCATGTCAATCTGCAGCCCCTTCCTCGGCCTGGATTTGCATGCATTCCTGCTAACTCCTGCTCCCAGTCTGTTGTATTACACCAGGTTGTGACTTACTTTGGGGTAGAAACGAGGTTAAATCAGAACTTTTTCTATGCTTCGTGCACTTACATTTTCCTTCCTCATTGCCGTCCGTTTTTGAAGGGTGAACACGCTGTCTTATTTACAACCAAACATGAATGCTTTTGTAAATTGACTCCTCAATTGTGTTCTGGGGCCAGACACAGGGGAAGGAAGGTTAGCTGCCTGTTGTATGATAAGCTGGCAGAACCTATCAGCTCGTCCGCTAGCAGATAGCGCTCTGCATTTCTGTCATGCTTTATCGCCAGCCGGGGTGAAACTAAACTGCAAGCAAGAGCAGTCTGAGGGGGACATTTCTGTGGATTACTAAAGCCGACTTTAATTTCAAAGACCAGTGGCGTATCCAGAGAAGGTCTGCGGGCTTCGTCTGGTGCCGATTGGCAGCATTACCTGGCGTTGGGGTGCACGATCATGGTATAACAGGACCACAGCGCTGGTGTGGCTTCCGGTTGAGCTGGCGTAGGGTGCTGTGCCAACTACTGTATCTCTCTCTCACTTTCTGTTCCCTTCTCCTTTCACCCCGCTCTCCCCCCACACGATGAAGTCTGCAGGAAACGCACCGCAGGAAGCTGTGGATTTGTAAGGACTCATTAAGAAAGGAGGTGACAGTTCAAATGAGTGGTTTTGAGGCGGCGACAATGCCAAAGGGAGCGCTGGCTGCTTTATCACCACACCTCTGATTCGTTGTGCTACAGCAACCGGAATCAGCCACAATGCCATTATTTTAGCTTGATGGATGAAAGCACAGCACAAAATATCAGAATGAATTCGCTCTTCCATTTTCATTCCAAGTCAAGTTTATCCTCGGCCAATTTGGAAGCATAATCTCCCCTGTATAATTTTTGCCTTTGTGGCGAAAGACAGTTAAATGTTTAGGAGAAACCCCAGGGAATCTTTAATATTTGTTAGATGTGCTTTCAGATCACAATTCCTATTGACATTAAGAAGTGCTCGCCCCCCTCAAGATGTTCGTGTTTGTGGAATATGCGACAGTTGTTTTTAATATCAGTTATTATTAGAAATAGCATTTCAAATGATATGTCACAAGGGAGCAAACATCATTTACAAATCACTAATGACTTCAGAACAGTGCTCTAGCCTCCGGTGGAGGATGCATGCAGAACACAGTATGGGAGCAGCCGCTGAAATAAGAAGCACTGGGAGTTTTTCGGCATCCGGCCGTCCTCGTTTTAATTCTCAAAAGCCAATCACTCAAAAGCCCTTCATTACTATGCATCAAACACAAGAGGTGAGCATTGGCCCCTCTAATGGGTTTGTGCTGCTGTTTGTTCTAAATATGCAAATGAGGTGCTAAAATATGTACATGTCCCATGTCGAGATGGATTGGGTTTTGGGGGGATTAATTATTCAGGAGGCATTATCATTATTAGGCTTTGCATCTTCTATTAGGATGGATCGAGGAGAGAGAAAAAAAGCCCTCACCTCATGCCGGACGGCCTGTAATGAGTCATCAATAAAACATTTTCATAATGTCAGGGAGACACAAGTGTGGATGCTTGATCTAATTTTACATTGACTCTCCTGGTCATTAGTTCAATATGGCATGAACACCATTTTATTAAAGATACAGGCGAGAAGGACGCATGCCTGATGTGCCCTGACAGTCCGTGCATCAAGATGCTTTTTTAATGTATGTTTAATGGTTAATCATTACAAATAATAGAGAAAATCTGTTTAAAGGCTGCAGTTCAGGAGGATTTTTGTTTCTCACAGCATGTTAGGTCACGATGAATTATTATTGGATGGCCTTTTTTGCCTCGGTCTGCTCTGGATTTGTGGGGCTTCCTTTCTGGGGTCCTTGGGAAGCAATGATCCTGTTGGAAAAACGTGAGAGTCCAAAGGTTCTGAGATTCTAAGAAGCATTTCTACTAGTGGTCTACTAGTAGACTTTTGGACCCCATTAAAGCAATGAGAGGTGAAATTGTAGCCGTCATAATTCACCCTCCAGTCTTACGAAATGATCAAAGTGAGTTTTTGATGCTTTAACTTTAATAAACTCTGATATATATCGCGTACAACTACCTGAAAAGTATTAGTCCAATGCAAGATGATATTATCAAACTCTTCAATAAAGACGACACTCCTCCTGGGTGTAAACTTAAACTTTCATGATCTCAAATCTCAGCAAGTTGCAAACAATCAAAAGTTGGAGACGGGGGTTCAGATAATAACAGCGGTCTACTTCAAGCACAAGAGGGGGCGGCTTTATTGCCACTGAGACATAATAAGTAAATGCAAATTGTAACTAGTTAAGCACAGCAAAATAATCTGATACCATTGTCTGAGGCAGATTGCTATTATAATGTTAGCATGTGCAAATAATTACATTCTCTTCCTGATACAATTACATTATTTGTTCTGCTTGTATTATACACCAATAAAAGAAAACATCATATTAGGATTCATGGCACTTTTCGCTTTGCATTATCAATATGTGGAAATAATTGTCTGCTGAGAGATTAAATTACATTATTGTGTATCTTTTTCATGCCTAATAAATAATGATGGATGGCTTTTATTTTCATCACCACCTGCAACCATTTTATCTTCCCCCTGAATGTTAAAAATGAAAGAAAAAAGAGAGGGAAGTAGATAAAGAAACAGGAGGCGAGTGTTGTCTGCGCCATCGAAATAAAGTGGAAGGGAGACGGAACGTGACGTGCCAGAATTCGCAAACCGCCGAGTTTGAGCGTTTGTTCCTGGCAGGAAAACACAAAAAACGAGAGCTTGCTAGTCGGGAAGTGACAGATTAAATCAGATTGCCATTTCCAGTTATACCCACACCTCGGATACAGGAATATTAAAGCTCGAGATGTATTGTGAACACATCATTCCTGTCAATACACTGTTAAATCTCCAATCTGGGCTGAACGACAATTTGCAATCTTAAACTCCTGATATTTGCCTAATATATTGAAAATGACTAGAGGTCTATGGAGTCACACTGCACACAATATACATGCACTGATGCTACACAGATTAACAGACCAAAACTCTATATGAACCATGCTGGTAAACCCTCTAGATCACGCATTTGCATTTAGGGACAATCTCTAATTTACAATTCCTCAACACCATGCCTTTATCCTCATAGCCTCAATTTCCATCAGTGCATTTGCACTTTGTGGCGATAAGAGGATTGATTAGCTAGCAGTCTGCAGGACGCTTGATGTTTAATTGGCTTCTGTCTTTTCCCTCCCCAATACTGGTCAATGCTGAGCCGTCTCACTCCTGTTGCATTTGATGCATTTCTTGGCACTCGGTTAGAAGAGATAAAACAAGGTAAGGACATTTATAGTCCAAGTTAATTGCCGTTGGAAAGGCAGGGGGGTGGGGGGGGGGGGAGGTGATTGGTGTTATAACTTCATAACTTCTTAAGTCATGCCTTGTGCACAGCTAGGCGTTGGACCAATGTAAAATTTACATTTTAATGAAATATTTGAATAAGTACTTGAAATTCACTCTAGCTGGGCTCCCAGACCTAAAACCAACATTTCATGTTTGTGTTTTTGAATGGCAGCGTCGAGGAAATTAACATGCCAGTCATACAGATTAGAGGGGCATCAGTGTAAAGTCAGACCTGCTTCAATCAAGGTTCACTGCAGGTAAACAGCTGCCATGACATATTTTAATGACAGTTATTTTCCATCCCCTCCCCTGAAGAAGAGCATAAAATCTGGGCTGAAATGAGAGATGTGGAGAGTTGCATTGACTGAGAGTCACATCAGACGCACAAAAGTGTGTACAGGAGTAAAAGGGCTCTAATCTCAAACTGTAATGTGCCAAATATTAATGAGACAGTTGGGGAACGTAGGCCTTGCTGCTTTTAGGATTTAGAATTTTTCCATAATTATTCATCTTAGACCTGGAAATGATCAATCTGTAAAACACAGAAACATGAAATAAAATGTACTATAACTTTGCAGTTTCACATAATTGCTATGATACATACATTGGTATTAGAGATACTAAGTTGTATTCCATATATATAGATACTGTATATATGTGTGTAATACTACACAGAACGTCTCCACAACGTCTCCACGGTCATTCAGACCTACTTTAGTGGTTGAATATGTATTGACCTTAGATGAATGCATTAGCAAATGTGCTTTTTACACTCATGATATGTAAATGAAAAGTAAACTTGGCCACATCCATTAATGCGTGGTGGCGTAAAGCGACGAGACTCGTAATTATTCATGTTGTTTCGCATCATCTAAATTATTCAGATATCCCGCTTGAATATGGAAAATATGTGGAAATTAATCCAAACAATGCTTCCATTTAGCACAAAAGAAAATTTTTGATTGTATGACCAGTCAGCTTATGCAGTTTGAATGATTTAAAAAAAGAAATTGTGAATGAGTGCTAAGTAAATGAATTTGAAAATTTGATTATTTGACTTTTACCCCTTAACTGTCATTTGCCCGTATACGGGCAACCGAAATTTACTTCAAAATATTACTATTAAATCCTAATTTAATCATGACAAACTATATATCGTTGGAATGGTCTAAGACTCCTGAATAGATATTTTAGCGCTGTTTTTTTCTTACAAATTTTGTATGAACAGTAATATATGAATTTATGACAAGAGTGCACCTCAAAAAATCGACGTCATTACAGGAGTTTCTGACCTTTGTCACAAAAAGTCGACGTACACACTTTTAATAACTGAAACTTTGTTTTTTTTAATGCTAAAAGTTCATAATAAAACATAATCTAGTATTTGTCAATAAAAAAAGATAAAATTATATTTTAAAAAGTAAAGTAAAAAGTCCTCTAAAAAGTATATTATATATTATATATATATATATATATATATAGAATTTTTTATTATTATTATATCACATATTTTAGTAGTTATCATAAATTAGGTATCATTTGAAAGCTTACGAACTCAGAATTCATCCTGTAAAAACCGTTTTGAAATTGGACGTTGCGTTACCATAGAAACGGTATTTTTTTATTAGGCCCCTCCCCTTTTGGGCATCATCTTTCATAATTTATTATCAAAAATGTTCTAATCTTGACAAAACACATATTGTCAGAAAGGTCTGAGTCTCAAGGTTCCATATTTAGTGACAGAAGTGATATTTGGATAGAAATGTATTAATTTGTTATGGCATACAATTAAATTCAATGGAATGCAATGGCACCCGGTGGCTATTTTTGGTATAACGCCTAAACAAAATCTCATGGGAACTTCAATTTTTGTGATATCAACTTTAAATTTGGAACACAACTTGGTTGGATATATAGCTTTCATTTTATAGTAATTTTATAGTAAAAAATATTTTGTAAAATATTTATTTTATATTAAAAAAAATATATTAATAAAGTATATTTGATTTACTGTAAATTTTAACTTCCATAACTTTTTCATACTTTAATTTTTTGAAGTGCTTTCACTTCAGTAATAATCTGCCGATTGTTTTCTTTAAAACAAGACCAAACTTAGGTCTATATTCCAAAGCATTCTTGAATTACAACCATTTAGGTTTGCATACTGCATTTTAATGTCAATTATCAAAAGGGGGATGACAGCTAAGGGGTTAAAAGCAAAAATACAATATGTTTATAAGAATGCAAATATATTTAAAATGTTTGTTTTAAAAAAGTATTATATTAATTATTATTCTTTAAGCATATTATTGATCTAATTTTATAATGAATGAATTTTCCTGCAATTGTGTGTGGATGCGCAGCCCAGCGAGGCCTGTAGAACAGCTGGCTGTAATTGAATCAAAACATTGGCTGATTAACTCAGCATCTGACAACCCATGATCCAAACAGCATGCCTGATGCAAATCACAAAAACACAAGCTCCAAACACAAGAGGCCCTGGAATGAAGTGGTCATCATCTAATTAACACAAAATGTTTTAATTACAGGCTAAACCAAGCAGCACAGTGTGTCAATTTAACTGATGCGGTAAGTGGCGGTTTACAATATCAGAAACTGACAAATAATTGGAATCTAATTGCAGCAGGTCTATTGCCCACCAGTGCCCGAAGCAGCTCATCTTAATAAACTTTTCTCTTTTTTTTTAAACATCAAACCCGTGAATAGCAAACACTACCGCCCCTGCTAATTGCCACGTTGCAGGATTGGGAATTTGCCAGCTCTGACTATTAAAGCAAAGCTCTTGTGTGGATTTCTGTTGCATTGCCACACTTTAATTAGAATGAAACGAGGGGTAGGAACGGAGTCTTGTTACTGCAATTCAATATATGTAAATAAGATAATGCACTAATCTGTCCATTTCATTTCCAAAAGCCTACGCAGACTGTGGGCTCGGTAATAAGGGCTAGACTCGCACTTGGTAACATAAGTAGACTGGTGTGAATGACATGATAAAGACAGTTTTTTTGGTGTGTGTGTGGATTTTTTTCAGGGAATTTTCATTTTAAGATCAAAAGGTATTCATGCTTTGCAAAGATACTATGATGAATTTTGTTGTGTTCTTTTAATAGGCTATATAGTTTTTTATAGGCCATATAGTTATTCATTTTTATTTTAAGACATCAAATTAAACTAAATTAAAATGAGAAATGTTGTCTTGCAACTACACTAAATTAAATATTAATTTTATTTCTGTCAACTTATGAACTTATGAAATAAGTAATGAAAATGTATTTTTATGTTTTATTATCAGTTTTAGTTGTGGTTGACCTAAAATTAATTTATTTCAAGCCTTTACATACATACATACATACATACATACATATACATATATATTGTAATTCAGGTTACTGTTAACAAACTAAAAACATTTAAAACAAATTGTTACTTAAAATATAATACATTCTAACTGAAATAAAATATTTTACTTCAGCTATAACTTGAAATTTAATGAAAAAATAATGAAAATATATTGACATTTTAAAAAAACCTAATAGAAATTACAAAAACAACAAAATGACAAAAACTTTCAAATGAAAAGAGAAAATATAAGAAGACTAACTAATTGAAAATATTAGTAAAATATAATAGTATCTCAATAGTACTAAAATAACAATGATGTAATGTCCAAATCCTTTAAAAAAAAATTTAACAGTATAGAATTTAAAACAATAATTTGCTTTCATAGATTTTGAAGTGACTCTTTATCCAAAGACAAACCATAGAAGCTGCAGTGTGAAGGGATGCAGGGCTTCTTACTCTTTTTCAATCAGTCATAACAATAAAACAATCTTTTTTTGGTTGGAAACAGGAACAGTAGACTATGACAGCGGATGAGGAGAGAACTAGCTTGCTTTTCTGAGCAGGCAATATTGAAGAGACAACAGCAATGAAATTAAGAAGCTTCAAACACGGGATAAAATATTACCACCAAAAAGTCGAACCATAATTTTATATTGTTTCCTTTAAATCTTGTCTTTAATTAATAATATCCTCAGTGACATTTATGTATCAGAGCAATAAGCTAAGCGGGAAACAATTTATGTCACCTAAAGCTTTTTAACAAATCAATGCAACTATTTGTAATTGCTTGTTTCACAAGATTAAAAATGCTTAGGCCTGATCTCTGTCTGCGGTTTAGTGGCTAGCATGATCCTGTGCATCCCTCATAAAACGCAAACTCCTCATCATCAGCATTCATTTCCATCAAGAAATCTATATTGCTAATATTTCTGGGATTTTAATGCAGTAACAATTTATAGCTGGTCAAATGCAGTTACCTAAATTGCTGTTTCTAAAGGACAGTTTAACTGTCTCTTTTTAATTAGAAGGTAATTTAATGTGCGAGCTGCCATGATAGTCCCGGTCATTACAGACGTCGCATTGAGCGTTCCATAACACACAGCCCAAATATCACTGTCTATAATCTTATGAAAGACACTCAATAATGTTGTGCTGAAACTGATAAACGCAGTTCAGTCTTGCCTTGAGCCTTATCTTTGCATGTCATATGCGCATATATGACAAACAATTATCTGTATCTTTTATTAGAGTGTGACTATGTACAGGAGCACATGAAATATGCATAGAATTTAGAAACAAAATGCATTTTTATTGCATCTATATCGAACATGAGAGTCAAGTTTTAGACACTGTCTATAACGGAGTAGTCAGCAAAGTGAGAAAGTAAAGATTTTCGATTGTAGCTCTAGACTAAATGTGAGCATGCATTTACTGATCTCACTTGCACAAAAACAGATTCAGTACTCCTCAAAAAGAATAAAACTGTGAAATGCAAACTCGGAATTTTACGCCAACCTGCAAATAATAAAAATATAACACATATACTTTATGTATTTAATCTCACTTTATTAACCATACAGATGTGAATTTGCACTTCCACTTGAGGCTTATTCATTTCACTTTTGGTGTAACAGGGCTTTACATTTGTAAAAAAGTGAACTTGTTTTGTTGTTAAAAAAACAAGCAAGCTCAGTCCAGGTGAGAAGAAGTAACGGAAAATTAAATAATGCAATTACAGGGTATATATATGCAGGAATCTTGAAGTTAATTTTAATACCTTTTCAAGACTTTTTCAAGACCCTCTCAATATTTTTTAATACCTCACCGCCACTTCAAGCTGTAACCATTTACATCAGTGATACTTTTAACTTAACAGTTTTAGTTTGTGATAAAGACTATAGACCACTCTGATAAAAAAAAAAGAAAAATCAAATAGGCTGGGATAGTAAATCAAAGCAAAGTTTATTAAAAAACAAAACAAAACTTTGCTCCACCCTCAACAACAATCATGCTGATATATGCCTCAGTTCTTCGTTTTATTATTAATAATTAATAAATTCACACACTTTTACGATGTTTTTGGGACTCAAACTGTTGGACAGCTAATTCAGGAAAAATACTTTCAAAATGTAAGACTTTATAAAGCCGTGATAAGACTTTTTAAAGGTCTTAATTTTCCCAAAATTGATTTATCACCTTTTAATACTTTTCAAGACCCCGCAGATACCATGAATTAGTTACTTTTTTTTTTAGGGAGTAACACAATATTGTAATGCATTACTTTTAAAAGTAGCTTTCCCCAACACTGATTATGAGACATCATTTTAAGTTTTATTGCCTCAAAGAAAACAAGATACATTGTCTAATTTGCCCTGCAGAGGTTTCTAGAGATCGTACACACAAATCAATATTGTTCATGATGATTCTTAGACGTTCCTCATAGCAAACTTTTTTCCTTTATCAGTAGGCCTATATTTACTGGAAAACAAGACAACTGTACCTTAAAACAAGGTAAATATGTGTGATACTAAGAAAATATATTTCAGAGAATATTTTGTGAATCAAGTTCCTACATCCCTGGCAAAATGTTTTGAATTAACTTTTAAACTTTTAAGCAAAATTGTTCATTTAGATATAGTTTCAGTGGAAAATACAGTAAGAGAAAGAGAAAAATAGGGATTGAGAAAATTATTTTTGCATGCTAGAATTTCCCCTTGTGCTCTGGATGAGGTACGTCTGCTTTTAAAGCTAATCTAGACCCGAAAAGCAGGATCTTTTCCCCAACATATTAAAAACAGCTTAACACAAGGAAAGAAGGGAAAGACCGAACAAAACGCTTCGGTCAATGATAACAGAGACAAATCTGTTTTGCATTTTACAGTTTTTAGAATCCAAAACCCGAGGATTATCCCCGGATCCATTCCCTCCCCTCTCGCTCACAGGTGTCTGCAAGTCCCCCCCCCCCCCCCAGAAAAGCAAGGATTATGAAGTCAATTACATTTGCAGCACAGTTTGCTATTGGAATACATACAGTAGCTCATTTCTTTGCCATTTTCCGTCTTTTTAATTAGTAAATACAAAGCAGTTGTGATAAAGCAAACATTGTAATACAAACAGTATTTTTTTGTTCTTTGAAAAGAATCAGAAGATGAGAGGACACACAAGCTATAAATTGGTCTATGTACAACCTATTTCAACATGAGCTAAAAGAGCAGAGGCAGGAAACAGTTTACCGCATGTGAGAAGCCAAATAAATTGAAGCCGAATGGCGTTTAACGATAAAAAATCCTGAGGTTTGGATTGGTTTAAAAGAAGAAAAAAAGAGAGAGACCCTGATGATAAAACAAGCTCTGATTTTTAAATATTTTAAAAAAAAAGAAGAATCTTTTTCTTAAAATAGTTTGCTACAGTTTTAGACTAAACATGCAAGACATACGACTAAGTGCAACTGAGTGAAATGTTACATCATTTTCTTAGTAACTCATTCCCTATAGGTTTGAAGTGAGGTATGCATACTAACAGTTTCTCATGCTGTATTTCTTCAGTAATGCAGAGCTACACATGCGGTGAATGCTCTCATCTACCTGCTCAAGAATAACAATCAGAAACAGCCCGGATCTTCCCACTGTCCCTCAGCTGCCCGGATGCTCGATTCATTTTAGTGAACCACAGGGTGCCCATCAATAAGAAATACATTTACAAATAGTAGTAACTGCCATTAAAGTACCTTGTACCCAGCTTATTGGTTGACAGGAGTGTTTTTTAATATAAAAAAGTAATAAGTTGACAGACACTAAAACACAATCATAGAGCATTGCCAAGATTGACAAAAGGACATCGGGAACCCCGTTTCGAATTTACAAGGTAAGTGGCATACAATCTTTTCAAATAATAAAATGGACAAAAAACAAAACCTAAAGTATGAGAACAAATAAAACTCTCATCACTGTGTGGTCCAGTTGAAGTTCAGTTCACATTGTGTTATGCAAATGGGTTTAAATTTCCTGTGATGACAGTGAACAGTCCTAAACTCTTTCATCCATATCCTTCTCCTTTATAGCCATCATTTCCTGATAGAACACTCCCTTTTTCCTTTACGTTGGCCCAAAGACAACATTGCTTTGATTTGGTCGTGTGTTGGTCTCCATCTCTGCCTCTACTCTCCTATTTTGGTCACAGGCAAAGACATACAGCTGCCCATCAAACAAGCCCATTGGCTTTTTTTTCTCTCTCTCACCATAATAAGCCCGACACAGTTTCAGACATTTCATAATTTTTGTGTCCGGCCAGTGTGGGGAACACTATAAGGATATTTGGCCTTTCGTTCAGCTATTGCATGGAACATAGAATATATCAACTTGTAGTATCTTGTATCTTTGGTAGTCACAGATAAGAGACATAAACATCAACTTAAGTAAAAAAAAATGACAACAAAAATGCAAGTAATAAATAAGAACACAGAAAGTGGTTGGTTGCAGTCATTAAAAAAAAAACTAAACAAAAACCGTAATAGTGTACGATTTGTAAAAGCCTAATCTAAAGTCTGTTCTCATCTTTGAACAGTCCCAAATTTTGAATCTAAACTAGCCGGCGGCAGCAGCTTCCAATTCAGAGTTGTTTCCCGGGTTCAACTGGCCTGCGTGGAAAAAGTCATTCGAAAACAATCATTTACAAGGTGATGTGGCAAGATGCGAATGGTCATAGTGGGCCGCCCCAGTGCCGTAATGCTCAGTGGTCATGGCTGTGCCGTCAGCCTCGGTTTATAATCCCTTTAACATTTAATCCCACGTGTAATTATTATCATGAATAATAACAGAGGCTGAGCAGGTCATTGATGTGGTGAAACAGATACCGAAACTAGAGGGAATGCAGTTTAAAGTCATCCAGACAGTCTTTGAAATGATAGAATTGAGTGTCCTCAAAAAGTTTCATATTTGCAGACAGGAATCACAATTAGCTTATGTCTAACAATTCCCTCCATGCTGCTTATTTCAACATTTTTTGACATTTCATTTTGCAATACAGATGATGGTTTCGATCAGCGATTTGGTTGACGCTAACATGCATCACCACAAAAGGGGATTTTTGAAAGTATAATTTCAGAACGATAAACGTTAACCTGCGTTGATTTCTCTGTCATTCATTCCACGTGAAAATTAAACTTCATTGGTGCGTGGAGAGGGAGCCTTCATTACGAGTAGTGCATTTGCAGATGGACTTCATGAGCGGGAAAGAGAGAGAGAAAGAGAGAGAGAGAGAGAGAGGGAAAGAGAGAGAGAAAGAGAGAGAGAGAGTGAGAGAGAGACGCACACAACAGCAATGTGACTGCAAAGTGGCGATTCGAAACGCTAGGAACAAATGACAGAAAAATAATACACGGTAATGCGACATTCTGTTTCAATTTCGAAAGGAAAGGAAAGAGGGAAAAAAGAGAGCATGAGAAGCCTTAACATTCATCCAGTGCTAAGCACACTATAACTCCACATCATTATTCATGAGGTCTGATCAGTTACCAAAACAAACAAACCCAACAAAATGAATATATAGCTAACAGCACAGAGTAATGAGAGGACACTACACTTAAATTATTTGCCCAGAAACCCTCAAAACACCATACAGATACGCTCCAGCCGTGATGACAGCAAACTTAAAGGAATAGTGCACTTAAAAAAAAGAAAATTCTGTAAATTTTTCATCATCATATTACTTTTTACCCCTAAAAACTCTGCTACCTCGGTACTCACTGCTTTTTATCATGCAATTACAATTAATTGGGAGTAGAGCTTTTGAGCTTTTAAAAAGGACACAGAAGCATCATATATTTACTCATTTTACTATATTCCAAGTTGTAGATTGATTTGAATAAGACACAAACCAAAATTTAAGCCGCTATTCACTTCATTCTTCCCTTCCTGTGAGCCGTGAGCAGATCACTGAGTCAGTGAGTTGAACACGAGAATCAGTGATTTTTGAACTAATTCATTGAGAAGACTTAAGTCAAAAGAATCACAATTCAGACCCTGCTTACTTCTCCCATGAACTCCCAGGGAGAGCATTCCCTTTCATTATGTGAAAAAGCAACCAAGTGCGCTCTTTTTGTGTTTCACGGAAGAAAGTAAGTCATATGTGTTTGGAATGACATGAGGGTGAGTAAATGACAGAATTTTCATTTTTGGCTGAACAATCCTTTAAGAAGATCTGAAGGCAGAGGCAATGAATTAAAGTCACAAAAGTACACGCACACTGTGAGTGGCACGCTCATTGAAGCGTTAATGATTTGTGTGTGTGTGAGAGAGAGTTTGTGATCAGTGTTTATTCGAGTCTTTCTCAGCTGTGTTTTCATGTCCGCTCTGGTCTCAGTGACACTTATGCAGAAACGAAGTAGAAGCAGGCCCCAGTACCAAATGTCTCTTCATCAGACGATGAGTAGAAATGTATGCATCTCGTCTTTTAAACGAAAAGTAGAAACAAATCAAAAATACTTCCAAATGGAATAAATTTTCTTATCTCGTATTTCGTTTTGTATTGAATGGCACTAAGAGTAAATCGGAACATTTTTAATAGCTGTCAACAAGAGAATTGTGAATCCAGTCTATATCTGGAGTGGTCTCGGAGGTGACCGCAGTTAGTATGGCCTCTTCGGCAGAGGACCTGGGAGAAACCAGGCTTACAGCATGTCCTCGTTCCCATGGTCGTCCTCGTAATCTCTGTTGTGGTCAAAGTCTGGACTGTGATTGGCTGTTGTCACGAGGGAAAGGGGGCCTTCGTGCTCCTCAGGGTCCAGTGGCTCCTCTTTTACGCTGATATGATGCCTTCGGAAAAAACAGAACAGGAACGTTCATTTATTTAAAAAAAAAAAAAAAAAAGAAGCCTAGATTCTCATAAAAAAATAATAAATCTTCATTAATTAATATTCTTTTGTTTAATGATATTATTTGGTGGCTTTGACTTCTTTTCTTTAATTTGAGTTTTTAAGTCGACACACCAAATAATCGTTTTTGGTGAGGGCGTCTATAAAAATTGGTAAAATAAATAAATAAATGAAATATGGATCTACAGTTTCTAGGCAATATCGTGACAATTAAAAACATATAATCAATATGATTGAATCAGTGCTACCCCACTGTCTAAATATTAAAAAACTAAAAAGGAATAAAGTAACAACCAGCTGTTTCTATAATGTAAGACTGACAGAGGTGGCACTCCTGATAACTCCACTTCCCTTTCAGCTCTTCCAACACCGGGATACCAGCCGGCTTTATATTCCACAGCTGGCCTGACAACAGGGTTTTCACTTTGAATTGATAAATGAGGGAGATTAATAACATACGACTTTGCGACGAGAGAATGGACTGCGGAGAGCGGTGGCAGGCGTAGGAACGAGCGAGCGGACGTCCTGTCAGCTTCCCGGTGGTGTGGCATCAGTGCCGCTCTTCTCTCTCGTTAACATGCACAACCTGTGAGGCGGGTCTCTAGAGGACGACCCTGCGCAAGGTTCCGTCATTAATCAACTTCACGCGTGAAAAAAACCAACAAAAAAAACACGGTGACCAGACAGCATGGCGTACACTTTAAATACACGCAAAATTAATGCAACTTCTAACCAAAGTGTCAATAAGGGGAAGAAAAGCAGTGGCGGGGAGAGAGAGAAGGGGGAGGCGCTGACGACGGGGCCCAACACAAACGCCTGTGATAAGAAACAGAGCCCTTACGAGAATAATAACGCTGTCAGTTGTAAACAAGGCAAAACATGAACCCCGGCCTACAGTCTGGGCAAAGGATTGTCCACAGAGATGAGATCTGCCAAATTTCTCATTACAGAAACACTGCAGGAATAGAGCGCCAAATGAGCGAGCGCTGACTGTACCGAGGACCAAAACTGAAACGAATGAAAGAATAAACATTAGAAGCAGTTGTAGCAAAGCCTTTAAGTTAATTAGTCTCACATGGCAAACTGTAGGTTTTCGCTGAGACATGTTTGGCAAATGTAATAAGCCACAATCTTTATTTCTCTCATGTGCGTCTCAGCCACGATTGTTAAGAAAGTAGCCATGCTAATGAGTTATCATATTTGTGTGTGAATAATAAAAAAAGTCTCCACATTCTATCGGTTTCAGATCAAAGCATCTCCATGTATCCCACTGCCTCTCTAGCTGGAGGGCAAACATGAAATTGTTATTAATATGCAACTGAGATGCACTCCACTTTAGCCTTCATTGTAATTGGGACTGAAGCGTCTGATTGCAGACATCTGCAACAATACAAACAGTTGAGGCAGATGGAAGCCCGTTTGTTAGATGTTATTATTTACGACTTTGAAACATAAGGCAGTGTATGATTCAAAAGAAATAATGCAAGCATATAGAGGTTCTATAATGTACTTGTGTGTTTACAACATAATTACAGGCCTGGTTTACTTCATAGCATGTTAAGTTGGATATAATTATATACTTGAACTGAAAATAGTATGTAATCATTTTAATAGTTGACATTTAATTACACCATTTGAAAAAGTTTGAGTTAAAAATGTGTTCACACAATTGGTTTGATTCGAGAAAATTCTAAATAAATTCATTTAAAAAAGTTTTTGCAAAGGGTAACACTTTACAAAACAATACTGTGGTGGTACCACGGTAAAGTGATGGTGTCAGATGATAATACCATGGTAGTGGGTGTTAACCATATTCATGTTACATGGCACTAACATGGTAATCCAAAATACGTCATAGAAATGGAATTACCGTACCATGGTACTTGCCTAAAGCACATGCTATTAATATTTTATTTCATGAAATGATGCTCTTGATAATGTAATCACAAAAAATAAACTATATTAATCAGAATATTCTGAAAAAAAAAAAGGATTTTCCTTTTCCTGTTTTATGCAGGGTCATACATTTACACACTTTATAAAACTCATGTTTGGGAAATACTATTTGATATTTTAATTACAGTTATAAATAATTGTTTGCATTGAAAATAATTTATGCTTGAACAGATTCTAAAATAAAAAAGCTTTCCTTGCCTATCAGTGACATCCAAACCATTTCCATTTCTGAGAAAAGAAGTTTTTCCACCGAAATTGAAATGCGATGCCCTTGATAACATGATCCATAAATCTGGATAACTTAAAAAAACTCTTTTTATGTGAATATTTTATGTATGCTCGTACATCCTCACACTTTGTACAGCTTCGTGTTTGGGCAACATCTTTGCTTTTGGGTGCGTTAAGTTGGCAAATGCCTGGAGAGGTGAGAGGCAGACAGCCTCATCCTGTCTCTCTGTATCCTGCGGATGGGGCAGGCCTGCAGCTATGTCACCTGCCATTAGCGTTTCTCTCATCCACATCTTCACGAGTTCATTACCGCGCCATAAAAAAAAAAAAATAAAAAAATAAAAAAAAAAAGAACGATTTGCTGGCAATAAATCTGGCCGAGCAACAAATTCATCGTTCTGTCCTCCAACATCTGGAAACCATGTTGTCTGCACCGTATTATTTTAAGCTTCAAACAACACGGCGGCCCCTCCCATACAACAAGTGTATGGGGAGCTGTGGTTTCCAACCCCGACCGCAGCTCAGCTACATGGAAATCTTGGAGCAGTTTCTTCGAGGCCAATTACGACCCCCCACCCCTCCCTCTCTTTTACTCCCGACAGCTCGGAGAGTGTTCGGACGTGCTACCAGTCCTGTCTGGGTGGAAAAAGGAGGCCAGTTCTGTCATCTTCTATTCACCACTTTTGTAAATATTTAAACAAAATGGAGGCAATAATTAGGGAGGAACTCAACGTAGAACGCCGCACACTATTGACCCGTAATAAAAGCCAGTTTATAAACTTCTCCTTGAAATAACATGGAAAGACACTATTTTCTTTACGAGCGCCCCCAGCCTAGAAACCTGCCAAAGGTGGGGTTTCCTTTCTAAGACTGCATTCACAATTCCTGCTTCCTCCGTCAACTACAGTTTTCTATATAATTTCACGGCTGGCTAAACATCTACTGTAATGTACATAAAACCCTACTGTGCGTTCGGAGACTATTTTCAACTCCTAGTGACCTGGTGAAAAATGGCCACCACCTAAGCTGTACGAGCGTCAGCCTGCATGCGCGTGAGCCTAATGATTCATGGACATCTCCCTGTACCTCACGCTCTTATCTCAGTCACACACACATTCTAAAGGTGGGATGTGAGCCACTCACATAGCTGGCAGGGGTGAGCGTCCAGGGCTGCTGTCACTACCGTTGCTGTTCCCGTGGTCCATGGCCCCATTCATTTCCTCTCGGATGGCGCTGGCAAGCGAGTTAAGAGTGGGACTTCCGATGGAAGCGGTAGTGTATAGAGGTATGTTGTTCTCTGCCATTGAAGCCTAAAACAGAATGGAGGGGATGAACTCGGTGGGACCAATTCCTTCAAAATATCGGGACTATTCAATGGCCTTCAGATACTCGGGCTCATTCAAAATTAATAACCAATTTAGCTTTTTTTAGAAGACTATTATGGAAAGTGATAATGATGGCATGATTGTGTTCAAGATAATTGTTTTAATTTTCTACAAAAAACAACAACAAAAAGACAGAAAGCTTTTTAGTGCTAGTGACACAAAATGAAAAGCAAATAATGCACATTAGGTGTGTACTCGATAATTAGTTGATATATTTGTGCTTTATCATTCTCGTAGTGCCCTCAAGGGAATAATAGAAAACTGTAGTTTCGTCAAGCAAGACCGTCACCTTATAAACCAGCTAAAAGAGTAATATTTTCAGGCAAGCTTTATTGCTTCAACAACTGTACACAAAATGGGTACATGCAGTACTATATTGTACAGTCAATGACTGGATGAAGTTAGCAACTAAAAAAACAAAACATAAATGATATGGGATAAGGATTGGATGCTGCAAGCTTGTGATTTTACCTGGAAGGCTGCAGAAAGGGCGGGACCATATCCCAAAGTGGTATGGATGTTCTTTACCAGAGCTGGACTTCTGTAGAGACAAAAATATAAACACACATTCAGCTCAGTAGGGAAACAAGTCATACTGTCTCCGGTCTACTGAGCAGATTGATTTTACACTGAAGTCAGTATTTAGAGTACAATCTGATTTCCAATGAAACTCAATAGCAAAATCAATAGAGGGCACTAAACTATCAAAAGCTCTTAAAAACTGGAGCTCTGTCCCAAAACTAGCTGCCTACTTGGCCTACTTCACTTCCAATGCGAAGGCTGTTTCAAAATAATAATGCAGCCTTGTAATAATGATAGCTTGTTTTGGCCAATATCTAAAACAATGCATCTGTCAGTTGTGGAATAGGGGATCCCAGAATGCACTGTGACAAGCTAGGAGGGAAAAAAATCATTTAATTCGATATCGAAAAAGTATCTTTAAAATTTTTGCTTGATTTGATCTTGTACCCAATATTTCTGTGTATTCTTATACTTGTGTTATCTTAGCAACATGCTAGCATCAGATCTTATAGAGTGCAAAACTATTTCAGCAGCCTTGGTTGAAGTATTTTGTTAAAAATAAATTACCATCCACCTTTTTCCTAACGACCCAACTGCGTTTTAGATTATGGGAGGCACTTCCAGTTTGGCACTAGAGGCACTCGTGTTTGCTGGAATGTTTCTAAAGCAGGTAAATACAATATTTTTTTTCTGTTAAAATGACAGTAATCTCTTTGAAATATTATTACATTTTTGATTAAGACAACATATGTTACACAGACATATATTACTACAGTGATATTTAACTCAGCCGAAATATTGCTGAGAAAATAATCAAGCTTTTGGGGCTAATCCTGGTCTTTTGTAGGAATTTGTTACTGCTTTTACACTTTGCCATTTACATGTGAACAGAATAATGGTGCCTAGTTTTTGAAAATGCTTAATATTTCATCCAAAGATTGAAACTTTTGCTGATGCTTTACAGTTTAACAGAAATTAATCCCAAATCATCATGGGGTGTAGGAAAATGGTGGATAGAGAAAAAGAATGGGATGTTTACTTCTTTCGACAGTACATACTTAGAAGGTAATTTCCTATGTAGACAATAGATTACAAGGAAGCTCGCCAAGTTGGAACAGAGCTTTTCTATGTAAAATTGTCTCATTTTAAAATCACATATTACAAATCAGATGACACTCAAATAAGCCATTTCATCTATTATAAAAACTAGATATGACAAAAGCACAAGATACATACAGGATGAGCGAGCACATGGAGGCGGGGCATGCAGGGAGGGGGTGGGGCAAAAGGCGGAGCTTACTGTACAGGCAGATCATCACAGCTTTCGTCCGCCGCATGCTTCCTGGGGCGACCTCGTTGTATGTGGCGGCCGCGTTTAAACTCTTCATCATCTACGGTCCAAAAGGACCCAAAGTCATCCTCAACTCTTACAAAGCATTTATGCAGGGAGAGATTGGTGCGCACAGCACCCTGGGATGGGGGAGAGGGGCAGAAAGCAGCCAGATGCGGATGTAGCAAGACAGACAGACAGTGATAGAGAAGAGGATATGAAGTGAATGAATGGATAAGCACAAGCGACCAGGGGTTACGGGTCATACAGACAGCACATAACTCGCATAC
This sequence comes from Siphateles boraxobius, assembly GCF_051911475.1. Lineage (NCBI taxonomy): Eukaryota > Metazoa > Chordata > Actinopteri > Cypriniformes > Leuciscidae > Siphateles > Siphateles boraxobius. The sequence continues at coordinate 8,517,387 of NW_027509042.1, read as the reverse complement.
AGGCACAGAGACGTACGCTAAAGCTAGAAGGGGGTCAATGGGCGGCACAGCACAGAGACAATGACATGGAGCCCATCCATCAACACCACGAGACACGGGTTTGCTCAGCCATGCTGTATGGGGTGGCGCTGGAACACCTACCCACTGATCTTTTGCGGCCTTCTCTTTTGGAACTCTAGCTCGTCGACGGTCCATACCGCCCCTTTAACGTTTTCTACTCGCACAAAACACTTGTGAAGACTAAGGTTATGCCGCACTGCATTCTGCAGTTGGTGTGAGAGAAAGAAAATAGCTATGAGTGCAAAAGGAAACTGCTGGAAAAAATTTGACATTTCAATATTTTGTACAACAGCTTTTTTACATTTTTTTTATAAAACCCACATTCTTTTGTATTTAACGTTGTAATACATTTCCAATAAGGAATTTTAAATTGTGTCATCATTTACTCACCTTGTTCAAAATCTGTGGAACCAAAAAAGAGGTTATGCAGAATGTCTTGAATGTCAATGAAACCAAACGGCACTGATTCTTTTGTTTGAACTGATATTTGTTAGCTATAGCAGGACTTTTAAGAGAACAATGACTTACATATGGGTCTGTTTGTCACACAAAGCCATATATTACATTAATGGTGGTTTTTTTGGAGCTTGAAAGAGCAGCACATTCTTCATAACATCATATTTTTTGTTCCACAGAAGAAAAAAATTTTAGCATTTTGAATTGAGTAAATGATGACAGAATTTTAAGAATCTAAAAAAAAAAAACAGTAATATATATTTTACCTGAAAAGCAAACTTGCAGAACATATTAAAACATTTTTCAGACAATATATCAAATACAATATCATTTCCCACAGTTTTTTACTAGCTGTTTTGATGTTATATACACTCAATATATTTTTTAATACTTTTATCCAGCAAGGATGCATTAAATTAGAGTAACGTTAAATTAAAAAAGTAACAGCAAAAATCCATTTAAAACTCTTTTTAACTTTCAAATCATTATATAATTTTGGACAAAAAAGTATCACGGTTTCCACAAAAATATAACTGTCTTCAACATTGATAATAAAAAAAAAATCTTGAGCACCAAATCAGCATATTAGAATGATTTCTGAAGGGTCATGTGACACTGACGACTGGAGGAATTCTGAACAATGTAATTCTAACGTGCTCTGCTTGTTGCGTCCTTATAAATTACCCTTTCATCAGGCCATTTGTACAACATGAGGGTGATATTTAGCAAATAAAGCCCTCCTTGATTGATGGAGGCCTGTGTGGGTGTTGTCACTCTGGTGCTTTATCATTCAGCTCTGGTAAAAGTCACAGATAGTTCATCATTTTCTGCCTCACTTAAAAAACGGAAACTGAAAACGCTTGAGTTAGATGCCAATGCTCAACAAACTCAGCCAGGGGAAAAACATCCTAATCAAATGACCAGATTCCCCTAAAAGCTGTAGAAATTCTTCCAGAAAAAAACAAAAAAACACTTTCAATATAAATCCAAATGAAGAGGGGGTCTCTTCCAGAAACTTCTAAGGACCATTAAGTGAAATAAATCATATTTGGGGGAAAATGCATACTCTCTCTAGGTAATTTGAACTTGTTAACTAAATCTCACTGGGCAAAATGGTATAAAGTACAGCAATTTTACATGTTTTCTGTTTGTATTTCTGAGGGCTGGTGTTGTTTGGAATAATTCAGATATATTTGTAATGGTCATTATGCTATGATATCTTAATTCCTGGAAATAGATAATGTCTTTGTCAGTATGACAGTGTTTAAATAACTAAAATATACAGTGGTGTCTAAAAGTCTAGTGAAAATATGTATATTTTGCATTTTAATTTGATTTAATTTCATCATTTTTTTAATTACAAATTATATAAGCAGCATAACATTATTATGAAAAGTTATTATAAGTTAAATAAAAAGGAACGTGAAAGGAAGCAAGAAAGTGACCATCTAAACAAAATAAATAATTTTAAATTCCAGAACTGTAATGTAGTCTCAGAATTCCACTGTATCTCCCTTATTCATATATGCTTGTCATGAGGGAAGAATTGTGTGGTCCAATAAGAGTGGTTTGTGCTGAATTCTTGGGGTGGTTTTCTACTGCCAGGGGCTTAACAGTTCCACATTCATCAACAACGAGTTTTTTGTTTTTTAGTATCTACTTAATTAAAAAAAAAAAAAATTACTGGGAAAATTCCAAACTCATTGTATATTAGTAACAGCAGGAAATAGAGAACAAGAACTGTGAGATCACCTTCCACGTCGCTGCATTGCGTCTGAAATATGCAAACATTCGCGTGAACCAGTTGTAGATCTCGTTTAGTGTTAGCTGTCTTTCCGGCGACTCTAGTATTGCCTGAAAAAACACACACACACACACACACACACACACACACACACACACACACACACACACACACACACACACACACACACACACACACACACACACACACACACACACACACACACACACACGCGCTGATAAGCAAAAAGCTGTTTCATTTCCATCTAAACCTGGAGCAAAAACAAAGTGAGATGCACATGGTATGTCAAGTTAAAGTTGATCTGAGGGTGCATGTAAAACAGCTCCATGCTTTTCCGTTCTCAAATGGTAGCTACTTTGTTTACTGAACGCTTCCTTATGCAAATGTGGCAATTTGAGTACATCCTTTTCCGCTAAACGACCAGAACAAGAAAAAAAAAAAAACTGAAAAAAAAAAATCTATTTTATAGAGCCAGATTATAAAGCGGCAATTATCCCGGGCCCAGATTAATGCCCGTGTGATCACAGATTACCGGTTCAGGCCTGATAATTGACTGGGCATCTCAAAGACGCCCCGTTCCTACTGTTGTGTGAAATGAATTCCGTAATAATCACATTGGCTGTAATACTTAATCAAAAGCAATTGTTATATATGGGTTTTTTGCCCCTCTATGAACAGCAAGTGCTCTCACGCTCATTTGCAGATGGCTAATCTTGAGCTCTGCTGTTAAATTGCATCTGAAATTTAACGGCTGCGGCGGTGGGGGTTTAGGGGTTAGTCTTTAAAGAAGTTTGCAGTGGAGCATGTTGGATGTATGTAAAATCTAAAGAGTAGATGCTCAATTACAATGCAATAGATGAGTTAAATGCATCATGTGGAAGAGGCTCCGGTCTTACCTGTCGTATTAACGAAGCGTATGTGAAAGGAGGTCGTACTTCAGCATTCATGTAGAACTCTTTGTTCTGGACAATATCTGTTTACAAAGACCAGACAAAAAAAATATGAAGAATTGAACTATAGAAAATCTGGTCACACTTTACCTTACATCAAACTGTAATTTGTGACAGTGTATAGGGTAAAGTGTATCAGAAAAAAAACTGGAAAGCTATTTTCCATATAAGAAGCATACAAGAGAAGGTAAATTATAAACAAACATCTCATTTTCATTACTGTGATAAAACAATAAAATTAAGTAAATAAATCAATCAATAAATACAGTAATCATGTGCTATTTACAATTCTATAGTATGTATAAATTATGGTAGTATTAAAAAAGAATTAATGACAGTAGTAAAATAGAATAATACTAAATCTAATGAGAATCAACACTGAGAATAATTACAAAAATTAAATAAATGCATAAAATAAATAAAGATAACATCCAGACATAATACAGTAATGAGATTTTGTGTTTAATTTGAGCTGTTTATTTGCCATAAAAATAATGTTAGGAAGCATAAAACATTTTCATTTAATTATTTTAATTAATATAATTTATTATTTTAGTTTTGGGGGGAAATGTGATTTGGCATATTATTGTAAGATTCACCCACTAATTCAATGTATTGTATGTCACAAGGAAGCTTCCCAGAGTCTGCCCGTACCTGGAGATATGGGCATGTTGTACTTGTCCGAGTAGCGTCTGCGCATGGGACCGACGCTGTGCAGGCTGGTGGGGGTGATAACAGAGTGAGTTTGTGAGAGCGGCGTGAGGGGGGCAGTCGGGGTGGTGGGTGTCTGGGGTAAGCTGAGGGGCGGCGAGGCCTCGGGAGCCGTCTTGGACAAAGTTACGTTGGACACCAGGTTCAGCTGAAAAGAAGCACAGAGCATTGTTAGTCACCACTGATGCCTGCGGATGCTAATTGTTAACACACCATCCAATCAATCTCTGCGCCACAGAGGAGCATGTTGGTTTGTAAATATTTGTAAACATCATGCTTTCGCTTTCTGCGTCCATCATTCTGTAGGCAAATAGCGTACAGCCCCCTGGTCGCCTCTTTGTTTGGTCTGCTGGCTTGCTCCCAGAATGCCTAGCTCACTCTCTTTGCTCTTGGGCGGCAGTAGCAGTCTTGCTGGCTGATGGAATGAGTTTCTCACCGAGCCCTAAGAGGCTCCTAATAAGCCGCAGACAGAGAGAGGTCAATCTACACTAATTACGGGCTCAAATTGTATTGTAAGGACCCTAATTAGTGGCTACTTACAGGGGTGATACTACGATTAAACGTCACATCTGAATGACCCTCATCAGCCCGATGGTTTGGCATAAGATGGTTCTTCTGGAGAAATAGTTTCCAGAAAAATACTTTCTTCCTCCCTTATCAAGTGGCACGATGTGGGGGTCTAGTAATAATGGCTATAAGGTAAACTAATTAACCAGTGGGTTTGTAAAGGTGCAGTCCCGCTACCAACAGCTGCGTTGAGTCGTCAGCATCAGATTTCCTCTTCTACTGGAGTGGAAAACGCGTTCCTGACCCGATGCTCCTGCTATTAATTTGTAGGCGATGGGAAAAAAGCTAATGACACACATACATATTTCCCAACCAAATTGTTCTAATTGCTAATTTGCCAAAGGAGGCCTTGTTACCAAATTAAACATGATTTCACTGGGAGGGTGGAAAAGCGATGAATGCATGGACAAGCAGAGAGGGGCAAAGAAAAAAAACAACGAGAGGGCATGCGGAGGTGGATTATTCGCCGTGTGCCACAATCGCCTACAGATTGGGTGAACAAATTAATGAAATGTCAAGGCTGTCAATTGCTTTGGAGGTATCAGATGTCTAATTTTGCTCTATAATGGCGGCACTGACAGTGCAGACGGCGGCGAGGCGTGTGAAAACCAACAGACAGTGTTTAACATCTAACCCCCCGCCACGCAGATACGTCGCAGGCCACGCAATTACCACACACCCCATTAACGGTCATTACCATACAGATGCTCCGTTTGATAGACAGGTACATAATAAAGAAATTTGAGGGATGACAGTAGCTTCATCCTTGACATGTCATTGTCTTCATGCTTATCTAACCTTTTTTTGTTGTTAATTGGTTTCTTTCTGTGCTAAAATCACATTAGAAAACCAATAGTTCTGGTCTTCGATGCTGATTGGTCAATAACGGGATCCAGTCATGTTAAAATTCACCATATAGTACCAGTTATGATTCCTTACTACTGTCTATCACTGCACTGCAGGGATTGTGTGTTATAATGAAAAAAATACAGATAATAATATTTTTGTTATTTAGGAAGGCAAAGGAGCTGTTTGCAGGGTTATCATCATTAACTAAAACCATAAAAAAAATGTAATACCTAAAAAAAAAGTATAAAAAAAAGAAATGTTGCTTGCCAACTATTTGAAATAAAACGACTAAAATTAAATAAACTAAAATTATAAACTAAAACCTAGTAAAAAACAAACAAACTATATTGACATCAAAAAAAGGAAAAATATATAAAAATGACAAACAACTAAATTGCTAAAACTTTAACAACTTTAAAATGAAAAAAGAAAATACAAAAAAGAAAATCTAATTCAAAATATTAACAAAAATTTTACAAAAAATATTGATACTAAAATAACACTGGTTGTTTGTCATTTACTTATTTATTTGGTGAAAGAAAATTTGGAAAGTAATGTGAAAGCGTTTTTTTATGAATAAACGTAAAAATTTGAAATGAAAAATTACTTTAGATTCCATTAAACACACACTAAAAGATACAGCCTAAGCCTGAGCATATAAGACCTATCAGGCTTTCCCTGCAAGGATAAAATGACATGCAAAAATAGTGGGACTAAGAAAAGGGACTCAGTTTGGGCCAGAGGTTTAGAATAGTATGGACTCATTCAACCTGAATGAGTGTGCACATCAGCTAGCTTTGTTACCTATAATCCTCGTCCACAGCGAGTAGCCTCTACAATAGGCCAGACAGGCGAGTAATGGTCCTCCTTTTGTTTTCCTGTACCCCTTTGGGTGCTCTCCAATACACCGGCAAAATGAGACTTGAGATTGAAAATAATTAAATGGTAATTGGTGATCTAATTATACTGGCTTTGACTTGCCAAGCTGCCATGGAAAACAGAAGACAAGTTGCTAAAAAAAGCTAAACAAACAACAACAAAAAAATCTGCTGTTTAATTATGGACAATGAAAAGGTCAGATCACTGACGAGAACGCTTAGTGACACCTTCGTTCGTAAACTCGTGCATGCACATGTGCATGCACAAACACAAACAACTGCAGCCTGAGGCATAATATCTCTTAAAATGAGCTGTTGATAAATATGAATGTTATTGGGGCAAGATTAATGAGCAGTATATCAGACTGCAAAAAACATCTAATTTGTTCATGAGTAAAATCGTGACTCTAAAACTAAAGACACATTCACAAATAAGCCAAGCTAATTTGAAATAAATGTCAAGGCTTTTAGTACAACAATGCTGTTGAGTAAAACGTCACCAAATGGAAACTCTGTAAACACATTTCAAGTAATGGTAAAATTAAATAATGGCTTCTGACCATCAAGCATACAGTACACAAAACCAATAATGGCAGCTCATAATGAAGTGGATTATTTGTAATGGTCCTCCTATCTGCTACAAGCTGCCCGTGGGGAGAGATGGCCAGCTAACAACACTATCAATATCTGAGACCGATTTTTATACACAAGCGTCAGATACCTCTGTACAAATACTAATCCAAACAATCAGCATGAGACAGAGGCAGAGCTCCACTGAATGAACCGCCATCCCAGGACACCATCTCTGGGCTCCTGAGCACCACAGGGTGCAAATAAATGATCAGTGTGCTGAGCAAACCGAAGAGAAGGCGACTGATCAATGATCAATTTGAATATTTGTAATGGATTGTGAACCCTTGTTTTTCCATGAATTGTTGTAAACTTATTTCTAAAGAATATCTTTTAACTGTATGAACAGCTGTAACCTAAAATATGGTTCAGCAATGTTATTTTAAAAAAAAATATGTAAAAATGTTGGAAAAGAGAGTAACAACATGGTGCATCCCGATTTAAAAATTCATACTTTTCCTTAAAAGTATGTACTTTCATTTGTTTCAGTATGTAATGTATGCAAGTATTAGGACTAGCAAATAACATCAGCATTTTCACTCAAATTTAAGTTTTATTTATTCAAAAAATAAAACTCATTTTTTTCAATCCATGCTAAATTTACTTTAACAAGAAAAGTCAAAAATTGAATGACAAAGAACCGTAGAAGGAAACAGAGATGAACTCCAAAAATCCACATGAGAAAGTATATAATCTATTCACATTCAACATACTATCATTTTGTGTGCTCTAATTCCTATTTAACATGCTATTTAGGATGGATAGTATGCAAAGACATGAGTACTCACTGGCTGTGGGGTGGGTTTGGGCTCTGTAGACTTCACATGAAGATGAGTCATCATGGCTTGGAGACGCTCTTTGTCTTTTGATAACTTTAATTGAAAATAAATTTAAAAAATGAGAAATGTTTAGTTTTTTTTTACATGCATTTTAGTGTAATATTCTCTGAGCTGAACAAATAATACCTTGTGGAAGGACAACTGACATATGTATGTTTATTCATGACATACATGTTCTCAGAATGTGCATGTGACCTTTAAACTTGATTCAGAGACAAAACCCTAAGGGTTTATTAGCAAATGAGAATGAACACGCATACACTAGCCTTCAGTCATGATTACTTCAGCCTAAGTGAATCCACAATCAACATTAGAGTACCTCCCCGACCTCCACACACTCTGATCTGGACCAAAAACATTGTTAGTCTGAGTAGATCATAGAAACCATTGGCACCAATGGACTTGGTCTCTATGGTCTACTTAGACTTGCTTTTGAGGAATGCAGCCTATGTAGTTCTGCTCCTCTCAGCTGCTACCGTACTTCTTCTGAATCTACACTGTATTTGTGGTTATTTAAATCTCTCTCTCTCTGCTTTGGTGTAATATAGAAGAAAAGTTTAAAGTTATCGGCATCATGACAATCCCTAAAAGCCTAATTATATTTCAGGCATTTGAATAGAGTATAAATGGTTAATATATAGACAGATGAGCATGTAGAGTAGATAGAGAATGATCACTACACTTTGATTTGATGCCTGGGGTGAATTTTCCCAGCATTCATAAAGGTCCTATATTTTAAAAAGTTGTATACATTAAGAAATTAAAATATCGATGAAAATATTTAGCTGGATTTGACCTCAAATTGCCTGCATGAGCACAACAGTTCAATGTGCTAATTGATGCACAATGGCACTGGCACTTTCTAATGCGATCTGACTGAATCCAAGAGAGAAGATGTCTCGCTTCTCCTCTTAAAACCGAAACTCTACACAAACCATTTATCCTCAGCTCTATGATGCCATTCGGCGAGTATTTGTCACGACTCACGACTAATGTGTATTAACAAGCAATGCAATACAATAAACAAAATGAGTCAATGAATCCATTGAAATTACTGGTCGGCGCAACCGCCATTGTTGGTGCGTCTGGGGTTTTTCACAAAGTGTTTTATTGTGGTGCCAAATAGTTAAAAGTCATAAACGACTTTAAAACCCAGTAAAATTGGAAATGTAATTATCTTGTGGAGTTAGCCCTAGGGCACTCCATATATCTTTGCCTAGCTGTCATGCGAACATAACACATTTTTAATGACTGGTTACTCACAAATGTACAAAATAATTTCATTTTTATCCCTCCCTCTTCTATCTCTGAGCTGCTACTTGAGAGAAAAGTAGAGAGCGAGAGAGAGAAGAATCAAAGTTTTGATGAAGCCAGAAAATGAGATGAACGAAGAGAAATGAGAAGATACCTGCAATTCCAGCTGTTGAACTACTTGCATCTGTACCCGGCACTGCGCAGTGCTCCTGTCATCCAAGGCATGTTCATTATTCAGATGTCTAGAGAGAGAGAGATAGAGATAGAGATAGAGAGAGAGAGATAGAGAGAGAGAGAGAAGCCTGCATTTTAGTACCATATTTTACAGCCATCTATTAAACATTTGATAAAACTTTCATGGTAAAATATTGAATTACATTATCTGCACATTCTGCAGGGCAGTCATTTATTTCTCCATATTGGAAAAGTGAAAATGACCTGAGATGCGCACATACTAAAATGATAAAAAAGTAAATAAAGCCAATGTCCACACATCCACAAATATCAAATTCCCCAAACACAAATGAAGAGTGTTCTAACAAGATCTCTGCATTACCGTAAATAGAAGCGCTCTTTACATGCCTCATGCATAATTCACGAAGTGGCTGTTTTTCATGCAAACTCACAGAAACGGAGTTGAGCGGACGGGAAAAGTGCCTCGCCAAAACTCAGGTGAATAAAACGATATTATAAATTGTCCGACGTGCACTCCACAACCCTCCCAGCTTTTAAAATTAAATGGATTCTTCTTATTTTTGGTGCCTTTTTCAGTTAATTATGTCATGTAGATTAAGAGAACTCAAATGAAGCCAGGAGGAAAAAGGCAAAGGACAACAAGGAGAAAAGAGATGGAATCTGTCATAAACTTGAATTATGAATATAATTATGCATGATTATTTTATACCGCCAAGACCTTTTTTTCTCCCTCGCACGTTTATAACTAATCTAAATAAGTAGCTGGCCTTGGCAAAGCGGGCCAAGCTTTCCTTTTTTTTCACCTCTTCTTTTTTTTGTGGTGATTTATATAAAATGGTGGAGATAAGACTCACGACTGAAGGAAATATGATTGGAGGATCTTTATCAGCCCTCGCATGAATTATGGTTTGAAAATGCTTATGCAGGGGCATTTCATTAATCATTTAATCATAATCCGTGCAGGATGTTTGAACTGATTTCACAAAAACCCTTTCATTTCACTACTTCATTATGCCCGCTAATGGATCCAATATATTATATATATCATAAAATATATCGCATCTTCGCTGACCATGTAGGTCACTGTCACCAGGCAGAGGCTGGTGGAATGGAACGGTAGCGTTTTCCACGTGCTCTTCTTCCCAAATGTGCATTTACAGTCTTCTGCAGCAAATCAAAATGTCGTGCCCGGACCTGAGCAGGGGCCGAGACAAGGGGAGCCAGAACTGATGTTGATGGAGTAATAAATTTGGCGAGGTGGCGTGACATGATGGCAGCGGCGCCATTATTAAGAATAAAGACAACATACGAGCACGGCTGAAGAAACATGTGGGGAAAACACACTCGACAACACTCGTGAAAGAGAGCGGTTTTGACTTCGGAAGTGGAGCACTCAACCTTGAAAGGGAAATGATCTAAACGAGCGTCAAACGGACTCTGTTTTCCTTCAGAATGAGCATATAAATACCACATGTCTTTTTGAACGTTGACACTGCATGAATGCACCTTTAAAGATATTCTGAATTGATCTTTTCGTAGAAATAACACAAGGATTAGAGGCGGCGAGTGTTTTAACGTGGCCATGATAAATCCACACCTTGTTTAAAACTATACTATGTCTGTTCTGGCTTCCAACATTAATCAACTGAAAACAAGCTGCTTTTGAAGTCAGGGAAGGTTGAAGAGGGATCATGTAAACATTTCAAAACAACCACCCAGTTTTCATTTGCGGAGAGATAAAATAGGTGCAGGGTGTCTCGCATTTTCAATGAACATGGCTGGACGTGACATGCTTTGGAATTCGTAGTTCGCATCACCCGGCAAGCCCCCGCTACCTCTTTTCATCCTTTGTTACAGTGGACGTTTCTCTTTTTTCCCCCGTCCTCTCCTCCGTTCCGTCTAATGACATGTAGAGTCACAGTGCATAATTAATAGGAAATGAAATATTCAAATGGCCCTTAATGCAGCCTCTCGGAAGAGTGTCTGGACAAGAGGAGCTCCTGAGAACGGCAGAATTGACATCGGAAACACTATGAGCGCTGGCATGTGTCACTTTCTGGACTTCAAAGGAAGGCTGTTTAAAAGCTTTCTGGCAGGATGACAGCCCCTAATGTAAATGCCCACAATAAAACAAGTTAAATAGACATTACTTAAACAGTCAGCATTTTACATATCACTGAAGCTAGCTGCCCAGGTTTTAATGATGCTCTAGGAGGCTGACACCCTGAAAGGTCTTTTCTAGTATAGTGTTGGCGGGACAAACTAATTTTTATTCCCAAACACACGCAGCTGTTTCAATAGCTAAACATCCGCCTGTTTTTCCTTAACTCATTGCATGATGTAAAAGAATTATGCCTATCTACTGATTTTGTTTACTCATACTGCTTGTCTTTGATGGGTAAACACTTTCCAGGATGGGAAATACAATGTGCGTGTTTGCAATAGGTAACCGTAAGCAGAAACCAGTTCTAAGACTAATACTCTACAAACTCTATTCAAATCTTTAAGCAATGGGAATTTTAAAGAAGATAAATAAAAGACGACACCAAAACTCACAATACAGAGTTCGACCTTTCAAATATCCCTGGTCATAGATGCCCTGGACCTTTGTGTCCAATCCGTTATATAAACCTTTGCCCTACCCTTCCTGTTCTGATGGAAACACACATTGTGGCTGGATTCCTTTTTTTATGTATTCGAATTACCATCCAGCACGAGATATTTTCCTTTAAATATATAATAAATATCCATATGGTTTAAAACAACACTGCCGCACATCATATTTTGTTGTTGCTGGCTCGGCTGGCGGAGATCCACGTGACGCGAGTGCGCATCTCTCACCGTACGTCGCCATCTCTAGCTACCCAGAAAACTCTTATCATCCAGCTAATTTACTCCCTGATTTCTGTTTATGGTTCTTCAGGGCTGTCGGGTGGAGGATGTACATGTGGGAATGTTTAGCACATGGACGGTTAACACCTTTCAGCGTGCCAGCTGAACTCTCACACAGCCTTTCTTTTTACAAAGGCAGCTTTGTAGAGCATCTCCAAATGTTTTCTCAGCATGTTCCAAGCAGTTTAGTGCAGGCAAGAAAAGTAAACAAGATGTTGCCACGATAAAAACACTTGTGTAAACATTGCAGAGTGTACTTAAAGAGAGAACTTCTCTCTCTTTGGCTCACTCTTTTCAACTCTGAAATGCTAATTTCTCTTATTTCAATAAGCAAATGGTGAATCATGGGTTTGGCCAATAGAAAAAAGGCAACGATGTGAACCACAATCCAAAAACATATCAGATCTGTGGTTTAGAAACTCCAGTGTAGCAAACTTTCTTAACTATTGGCGGACAGAGTGAATGCACTTTTTTCTTCAGATGTAAACAGATTCGAGATAGACTATGTTACTATCTGCAAAAGAGCCAGGGCCAGCTTTAAACATGCCCTCAAATAAACTGCCACGAGGAGCCTGCTGTTTAAAACCCAAGCTTCGACCCTGAAAGAAACAGAGGTGGAAAATAATACAAAATAAACCACACAAGACTGAGAAAAGGGGTAGGAGTGCAGCTGTGATTCTGCTTACCACTCAATTTTCTCCTTGGTCTCGGCTTGTGAGTCTTTGAGCCGGGCTTGTTTTAGGCCCCATCCACACTACTGCGTTTTAGTTTAGAAACGGTCCACACCAGCGTTTCAGCTGCGTATTAGAACTGATCTCCGTCCACATTAAAACGACTGAAAACGCGGATCACGTCACCATTCACCTACACTGGGCATGCCCGTGCCGGTGTAAATAGGAAACAGATTGACTATTCCTCAGATTTCGCTGAGGTTGATAAGTGCCGATCTGGACATTCAAAAGTTTTCGCACCATTCTTCAGGAACTAACTTACAACTTCATTGATAAAATTATCCCACCATGCTCTGGTTCTTCCCGGCTTAACCCAAAACCGACGCTCCATGTACGGTCGATACCGCCGCTGCACACGGGAATTGTCACAGATCGCTCCAATAATAGCATGCCTCCGGCGCATGTAGGCAGTTATAGCATTGTAAAATGCAGAATTTACTTGCACTAACGTAACTGGTAGTCCGGGCTGTTGTTCTATGTTTTCTCCCGTCTACACCGAAACGCCCTCCGGAGATTCAAAACGGGGTCGGCTCGACGAGGTCTTCGTTTTTGCCGTTTTAGTCTGGACGGGAGGTGCAAACGTAGCAAGAGGTCCCCGTTTCTAAACTAAAACGTAGTAGTGTGGATGGGGCCTTAGTTTGATCCCGGGATAATGGAACAGTGTTGTATCTTGTTAAGAGTGGGACTAATACAGCCTGACACACACTCACTGATCTGCTGCCACACGGCACATGTTCTCATCATCTCATCACAAACACACACACACATTGTGGAGATTAAGTGAGACCAGGTCTTCCTCAGAGAAGGGATCAGGGTGAACGCTGTGTAAACTGTGCACCTTTAGCCTGATATTTGTTTTAGGTGTTATATTTAGGGAGCATGCCGCTGTGTGTTGGCCAGTATAGAATGGACTTTTACAGCATGGACAGGTCAGGGGTGATTCAGTTGAGTTAATACATAGTGGGCAGGTTAACAGACACTGGTTGCAGGTAAAACCAAAGCAACAGTTAGAGCTGTGGTATTTCAGATACCAGTGTGGTGCTTTTGAGGGTGATGCAGATTGATTGTGGAAATGCCACAAGTGTATTAGGCAATTGAATTTAATTTTTTGTTTTTTTACTGAACCCAAACTTTTGTATTTTACATATTTGTTTTTCATAGTAGTACAAAAACATTGAAAATGTGAGTGGCACAGCTCAACGTAAATCCCTGCACGGGTCTCAAATCTAGACCCTAGACACGAGACAGCCTCCTAATATGGCTACAACCAGAAGAATAGTCCCTTACAGAGCATTGTAAGAGAAAAAACAGCATCCAGTGGAAGGTTTTAATCCAGTCCTTGTGCAGTAGAAAATACAGAGCAGACTCCCCAGACTAATGTTCAATCTTAAAAGCACTCAAACTACTTCAGGTGGTGGTCTGGGACGCATTCCAGATGAAACTGGACAAGTGTAAATGTATCTGGTTGTTGAAATCACAAGCATGTTATAGGCTATATGACATGCTATAGCCAGATATGACAGTGCTACTGTAACACGCATTGGCACAGAAGAGTAGCTGAGTAGCTCTTCAGCAAGCCAACGTGAATAAAACTGAAAGTCACAGATGCTCAAAACACAATCATCTTCAATAGAAGTAATGAGACTAAATTATGTACCAGTGCTTATGCCACTCTCTCTCCTATTGCGGTCTCTGATCTTGAAATTAGCTGACGATAAATAAAATGCAACTAGTATCTGTTGCTTTTATTGACGTGAACTCCGGTAACTTTGCAAATAGCTCAGGAATTGGTTGGATTGGATTTATATTCGTTTCGCGCAGACACATTTGTGGCCAAGCGTAAATGTAACCGTTTTAACAAATCAGATAGATGTCCGATCAGAGAAAATGCATGAAGTGACCAGGTGTAAAAGGCCCTATAACTCTTCCAGCTGCGCTGAAGGCACGCTCGCTGCTACTGCTGCTGGCAGGAAAACATACATGGTCTCGTTTTGTTTCCACCAGCACAGCACATCTCATAGTTTCTTTTAATTAATTAATGTCGAAAATATAAGAAAGAAAGAGAAACCTAAAACAGGCCCGATGCCCGGCCCGCGTGTGAGCTATGACATGAAAATTGGCCTAAAGCCCAGCCTTAGGGGCGTAAATAAGTAGGGTCCCGTGGACTCCTAAATGTCATTGTATTGTGGGTGGTTGTCTGGTTGTCACTAAGTGGTTGCTGAAGTGTTCTAAGTACTTATTAGCTTGTTCTGAGCGGTCGTTGGATGGATGCTTATTGGACCATGTCAAAAAGTTTGTCAAAATCCCCAAGTATGAGGAATATGAATAGCAAGCACCGATGATATGTTTCTAAAAACAACAAGAGAGAAATCTCTTCTATTTGTCTGTAAAAAGGCAGACAAGGGCAAATCCACTGTACTCTCAGAATGTGGCCCACCGTAGATAAACATCCTCACTTGTTTGTTTTGGGACAAAGTGTCAGTAATCACCATGGGGACTGCAGTTATCACAGGCAGCACAGAACCCTGAGGAAAACCACACCACACCACAGAGAGCAGGCAAAGAGCAGCACACCACACACCCACGTCAAGAACCCAGCCCACACACAGAGAGGAAAAATTAAAGATCAGGAGTAAAGGGATTGAAAAATACTGTGATGGGACACTAGGTTTGACTAGGTTAATCTAGAACAAAAACAAATTACTGTTTGAAACATGTACATGATTTCTTTTGAAATTTGTTATGGACTAAAATAAGAGTTTTAGTTTTAGTTTTGTGTTGGAATCATACATGAAACTATCCTGTATTGAATCCTTCATATAAACTCCTACTGTATTAACAACCTTTAGGATTGGTTCCAAATTTTGATTCCAATTCCAATTCCAAAGGCTAATTCCCATTGGAACCATGTATACATTCCATTTTTCACACACATTCCTAGGTGTGTGTGTGTGTGTAGGAGAGAGATACTTACTTCAGGAACGACTGAAAGTCGTCAAATACAGCTTCACATCCTGGCCATTTGCAGACACCGTGACCGTAGAGAGGGTGACTATAAGGGGAATGATCATCCAACGCTGATCTATAAGAAGAAAAGACACATTACTGTGATATCCGGACTGCAAATATTTGACACACACACGCACACTCACCTCTCACGCATCATTGGACTTTTATGAAAGAGGCTAAAGAGTAATTAATCTCCATAATACTACTAGATGTAATATTAATGGCTTATCCACTAAAATATGACAACTAATAAAGAAACCTTCCCCTTCAGCACAAAAAAAAAAAAACACTGCAGCGTTGTTTTATTGACACAGCACAAAAAACTCTCATGACCACTGACTTCTACATAAAGATTTCTCAGCCATGTGATCTCTGCTTGTCAGCCTATCACAGCCCAGTGCTGGCCAATCAATAGCCAATTATAGGTCTCCTCTGATGCACTTGGAGGAATGCTTTGATCAGGGCAGCACGGGGCTCTGAGAGACAGCATGTCCTTTAGCCCTGACCACTGAACCGTGGCCCCTGCCGCCCACCTGGAGCAACAAGTGTTTCCCACAACAGGAAGCTCCCAAATCCATCTGGATTGCTCCCGCCAAGCGCAAACAGTAAACACACCCCACCTGTTATCAATTTATCCGCTTGCACAGGATCATCAACAGCTCACTACAGCACATTTTTATATGAACTACACTGCAGGCATTATAAAGCTTAGCCGTGAAGAACCACCTATTTTTTTTTCTCAATTTCAACAGTGTTGTTTTATCCGCAGAAGGGAATGTTTTGGCAGTTGTTGGATTTAAAAATCTAGTTGGACTGAACATAAAGTTTAGACCTTACTGAACAGTAAACCCTCATCTCCAATTATCAACATTTAATAACTATAAACACAAAGGTTTTTTATCAGTGCAAGAATGAAATAATAGAAAAATGGGATTTGTCAGTGAAAGACAAAACATGAATGAACATATGCACATTTAGGCTTTAAGGCTTATTTAAAAGTAGTTGCCTTTATTTATGCCTTATGTAATATTTTAATAAAAATGTATGTCAAATATGTTACAATTTCTTTTAAAACAAGAAATGTGCCATGCCACATCTTGCCTATGGACTTGTGAATCAGGAAACTAGGCTCATTTTCTAGCATGACCTCATTTATTCCAAACAAAAAACAATAAAGACTGAGTCAAAGCTTGTCAGTGATCTTGTCTACATTTTGAAGTGTGTGTTAATTTCTTTGGTATTTAGGTTTTTTAAAAATACCAAAAGACAGACAGACTTGAATCTAAACAAATTATTTTGCAACAAGCACAAAGGTGACATTTTGCATTCAAGATGAAGTAAAAAATTGCAATAAATAATAATAATAATAATAATAAAAAACAGCACATCAAAATCACCACAACATGTGCATTTATAAACTTGATCGGCACTTACAGCACCAGCCTAAATGCTTTCCTGTGAGGCACCACGGCTCTGTCATATCATCTTTCATTACATTATGGTTTAGGATCGTATTATCACGCTGTGAGCACCTAAGTATCATCGCTGCTGACCTAACGAAGAAGAGAGGTCTGACGTCTGTGGAGAGCTCAGACAGGAACGGAGCACTTTGTCACAACACTATTACTCTCCCTCACGTCTTCATGTGGGGAGAAATCATCAAAGACACACTCCTCCTCTAAATCTACTATCAAATCCCCAGACCCCCGACTCAATCCTTTAGAGTATGCCCAACCACACGGCCCCCTCCCAACACCCCGAAAATGTTTTAATTATCATTTGCAGTTGAAGATCAATTAAAAGGGAGGTTAAGGGGCTCGTTTAGGGGGGCAAATCTGATTATTTATCTCTTTTAAACAAATTGTCTGGGTTTTAATCCCCCTGAGCGTAGCATTCCTAAATGATTCTGGGAGGAGAATGATGAGAGGTCCATTGAGGAGAACTAAAAAATACTGTAATGGAACAAGGTCTCTATATTTGTTTAAAAAAAGAGTTATATATATATATATATATAACAAATATAGAGACACCATATATATGTATTAGAGCCTGACTAGAGAAAAAAAAAAAAAAAAAAAAAAAAAAAAAAAAGATTTAAAAAAAAGAGGAATGGGCCTGTTGGCCTTTAGTCAGATAGCCGACACCTCATTTTCAATCACCTTAGAAAGGTTCACACAGGTACATGAGCGTTTTTTGTCCCTTATCTGAGCGCCGATGGGTCGGGTGGACTGACACGTTGAAGGCTTTTATCATATTTGGGTGTGTATGCGGTGGATGTCTCTGTTCAGGCACCAGTGGGAGCCGATGGAGGCTGCTAAAAGCAGGGTAGCATCGCGTCTAAACATGTACTGAGTGATTGAGTTTCTCTCTCCTTCCTTTAAGACGGAAGTGAAAAGACAGTGAATGATGCCGCTGGATGCACTTAAGGTTTTAGTTGCAGGCGTCGCAGTGACTGGCCAGATTTTATATGACACATGAAACGGCCTGTGCGGTGTTTAAGACCCCGGCGGTAAACCAATCTGAGAGAGCTAGAGCAGAGCAAGTCCATCAGCTCGCAGCCCGCCTGTTTCACGACAAGAGGGACTTGGGAAAACCACATCAATTAAAAGTTCATTAACATTCGTGTGTGAGGAGTCCACATTTCATTTCTCACACTCAAAATCCTGGATTTCGAGCAATGGAAATCCGTAGATGGATTAGAAATCAGTGTTATTAGCAGTCTAAATTACCTTTGCATTTGAATAGTAATGATTTGGAAGCATTTCTAGCACTAATTCTGCAGCTAACGGGAGGAAGAGAGAGGGCTGGCACCTGCTCCTTTTTTCTGACAGATCTAAGATACTCAGTCTACAAAACGCCTTCTTCACAACATGGGTGCTAAACTGCTGTTGACGTCTTCTTTAATCTCTGACACCGAACGAGAGGCAGGGAGAGAGGAGCGGTGAGCTTTCCAACGTGTCTTTTTGAGTGTTTCAAGCCTGCCGTGGCACGAAAAGGTTTGTGGTGCTGTGATAGACTAGAGGACTGGATGTTTGTGCACTTTGAGGAAAAAGGGTGATAGACTGGAGAAAAAGAGCTACTAAAATAGAACAAGTGAGGATACGAGTGAGTTTATCAGTTTCAAAACCTAGTGAGCTGCCTATCTAGACCTAATTATTCAATTATGATTTCAAAGCAAAAACAAAACAACAAACAATCATTCTAGTGTTAAAGAGTAGATTCAAAGAGCTTTAAAACTTTTTCTTCAATTACATTTTCCACTAAAAAAAAGTTAGACTGTTAGACAAAACTTTTTAAGATGTTTTAAAGAAGTTTATTGTTTTGTAAAAAAAAAAAAAAAAAAGTATATCCTAAATGAAATATTACTCAACTATGCTGCACACAATTAATGCAGAATTATATGTATCATTCATCGAGAAGGCAATCCCAGAATGCACCGCAACAAGCTCAGTAAAAAATCCATCCAAAGTGCAGAAGAGAAACATTCATTATAAATATTTCAGAAACAGTTTTGCTATGCTGGTTAAAAGTCTCATCACATCCTGATAGAAATCACTAAGTTAAGTGGTCTAAATATATTAATATGTATATATCTCATCTGTGGAAGGCGTAGGACCATAACATGCTCGTCCAATCATTGCATTCGGTCAATATTGTGTGAGTTGAAGTTCAACGCTTAAAGCATTGTGTCATTAGCGTAGCAACATGTTAACGTCATTGTAAAGCTGTTTTGAAATGGTAAAGCTGCTTTGAAACAATCTATAATTGTAAAAAAAGCTACATAAATAAAGGTGACTTGACATCAAAACAAAACAATAGAGATTCAAGCTCTCTTATTTGTGTGGCACAAATGAATGAACGAGAGAAAGAAAGAGAAAGAGAAAGAGCAGCTTGTATGAGCTCTACAGCATCAGTGACATCATGGGCAGTTAAATAACCCTGACATGTTGAGCAAACCTGTCATGAAATCCATTCTGCTCTACACTAGACATGTACATGAACTCTCCCTTTACCTTCGGCTAGAGCTAGTTTTTCAGCACTAAATGTGTTTTCATTTGCATTGCTTTCATAACGACACATTGGTTTTGATCAGCCAAATCTGAGTCAGATGTGAAAAGAGAGAGACAAATAAATGAGCTCACAGTGCCTGGAGGCTTCTCACCAGCGGTTCAAAGATCAGGCCTGAGCACATGAAAACAAGCAAATGTGTTATAAACCAAATTAATCTCTTCCTTAAAGACACAGTGATGCAACGCTTCCTCCAAATACATCTTTAAGTGTCAGGGCTTTAAAGAGGCTTTACAGTATTTAGCGAAGTTGTGCTGTGTTGTGCAACTGTTACTGTATTAAAGGAACTGCTCTTTATTTGCCACACAAAATGAATTGATTCGGCAAAAGATTAACTGTTCTCATGACAAATTGATATAAAATATTTACAATATAACTATTTAATATAATTTATGATATTTAAGATATAAGAAGCAAAATGAATATACTTTTTAAAAAGTTTAAATTTCTACATAAATAAATAACTAAACCATGCCTGTTGTAATTCTGTAATAATTAGTATTATAATTAATCTAACCTTTCTAACAGCACCATTCTCTTAGGTGTTTGACTGGAATTCCCTGATGAACAGGATTGAGTAGACAAGCCCAGTCCTTAATGAAAATTCCAAGGTACTTAGAGGAAATAAATTCCTATTCATTTGCAGGAAATGCCATATTGGTATCTGTCCATCAACTTGGCTTCCCTTGCAGCGATTTCCACCTTCAGAACTCAATCCAACTATATATAGAGAGAGTTTAACGAGAGTTAAATCTCAAACTGTGCTCAGATTTGTCTGCGACCAAAAGTGACCTCAAACTCTCCTCCTCCAATTCTCCCCAAATCTCAGGTCAATGGCTGTGCGATCTTACCCCTCTCTCTTAAGCGAGTGGCTGATGTACTGGCCGTTGGTGGATCCATGCTGGTTGTGGTTTTTGAGGGGAACGGGGGAGGGGGACGACAGGTCCAGACCCCGGTGACCGTTATTGGTCGCGCTGTTCTCCTCCTTCACATAGCTGTTTGTCACCTCCTTCCACAGCTGCTGTAGTTCGACTGGAATCATGCCTGCCACAAACAAATTGGATAATTAAATCAATTAACAGCTAATCTGGTTCTACTCATGGCATAATTAAATAAAAAACAAGGGCTCAGTAAACAAAAGGGGGCATTAATTATTCCACTACAGGCTGATATGCAGCGCCTGCCCTCTCGCTCTGCCATTCTCTCACTCTCGCGCTTTTACCCCTACGTGCTTTGCGAAGCGTGTTTGTGTACAAAAATTCCCTGGCATTCATGCACATTTCATGCTTGAAGTAAATAATTAACATGCAGACAAGGCATGAAATCTGAATAATCACCATTATTTCTCTGACAAGGAAGTCATCCAGTTCTTTCTCACACACACAAAACAAGACCATAAAAACATCCCTCTCCATGAGAGAGAGAGAGGGAGAACGTGAAAGAACGAACAAGCCTCCAGGGTAATACTCTCGAAAGCATGTTAATGTGCAAAATGCTTAAAGTTTTGCACCGCCTCCAATTGACACAGACGACTTAAACCTCATTTAACAAGTCAAGCACACTGCGGCTCATACGTCCTTTGAAAAACGAGAGAAGAAGATAAGTGGGAAGAAAAATTGCTTGAAGACAAGATGTTGCCTCAATTCTGGGACAGACACACAAACACTTACATGCACACCCACATACGCAAAGTGTTTCATGTAGCTGACTGTACAACTCAACGCTAGCAGGCTGAGAATTAGAAAGGGCTACCAATGAAACTAACCCATTGGAGTGGCCAAGGACCTCCCTTATATTCAGAAGTGTTAAATATTGAATATGAATTGAAGCTATGAATTATATTTGTTAAATTTCCATATTAAATAATATAACTTTTCACATCACACACACACACACACACACACACACACACACACACACACACACACACACACACACACACACACACACACACACACACACACACACACACACACACACACACACACACACACACACACACACACACACACACACACACACACACACAAATTGTAAAAGTATTACAATTTATAATTTAAATAATTTATATGCATTTTAAAATGTAATTTATTTTAGTTCAGCAGCCTTTACCGCAGTCTTTAGTGTCACTTCAATGTTGAAAACAGTTGTGCTGCTTAATATATTTGTTTAAACCGATAATATTTTTCTTTGATAACTTTTTTATTCATTTTGCAACATTATAAAAGTCTGTCGTGTCACATTTGATCAATTTAATGTGTCCTTGCTGATTAAAAATTATACTTTCTTTAAAAAATTCTATCTGACCTTAAACTTTTGAACAATAGTGTATAATATAAATGTATACACAGAAACACACAAACACATTTTGACACATCTGACTACTATTACTACCATTATGTTGCTTCAGGAATAGGGCATGTGAATGGAACGCTGAATGAATCGCACCCACTGTGTGACTTTATACATTTCTTTGTATGTTTTGTGAAATTAAACAGGAAGGGGCTGTTTTGGGCAGTGGGGGATCAATCGCTTAACATCACAATTAAATCGATTTTCGAAATGAGCGAAAGCAAATGGAGAGCAATTTTTGTCTTGGTTATCTTCATTTGTCTCCTTGTTTTCCCTCCTCCTCCCCCCTCGCTCTCTCATTCTCTCTCCTTCATAATAATTCTCTTTACAGATACCAGAAGTGGCCTCTTTCAAGCGCTCTAGCGCAATGCATTTGTGTAAGAATCGCTTAGTTTTAATTTATTCCTGTTGTGGCAAAATAACGGCGAGGTGAAGATCTCAATACGATCAGCAGAAAATATTTTTAATTTGATAAGCTACTAAAGATTTTAATTATGTCAGTAATGGAGAACAGTAAGCTAATGAGGCGGCTAAGACTCCAGAGAGAGAGAGACAAAGAGACAGAGCGAGAGAGACTAAAAACTGTGAAATGAGTCTGGTAGGACTGCCATAAATTCGCACAAGATCGTTTGCATATAAAAGAGCCAGCAGAAATTATTGCAGGACGAATCAATAACCTTCCCACATGCCCTCTTTCGCTTCCTTGGGTTTTTTTGTGCCATCTTGCAGTGTTTTAACGTCCTCATGAAACTCTGACGGCGGTGTCCGAAGGTATCGACTTGCTTGTTTTTTTTGTCTTTGCTGTTGTCATTGTGAGGGAGGGAAATCTGTCCGTGTGGATTCAAGAAGGTCACGGCGCTGGTGATTGTTTTTGGGTTTGGACATAGAGGGGAACAATCATTTTCCCCCCACTTGGAGCGCAGTGACAGTGTGCAATGTATTTTTAGCCGACGTGCTTGACAGGGCTGCCCACTCTCCCTCAATTACCCACAAGTCCAGGTGACCCCGACACCACTGTTTACTGAAACGAATCCAAGCCGGAGGGGGGAGGGGAGCTGATGAGAGGGGTAACAGAGTAGGACGAAGCTGTCTTGTTGTCTCTGACACCCCCTATAAGCCTTTTTCCTCTGCAGGTCTATATCTCACTCTAAGCCTTGGTTTCCATCCCGTATCCATCTTTTTCATAGATGCATCTCCCAAAACTGTCTGCATATATCTTCACATGACCTCTCAACCAATCTGGCAAAAGTTACAGCATTATCCTCATTTAGTAGCCGGTGATGGATGTAACATTTCGCAGATAACACATAGCATTAAAACAGTTCTTTGTCCTCAAATCCGTCTTGCAAACTCCAGATCTCTTTAACGGCCCTAAAGTCATTTTTCAACACCGCACCTCCTCTCATTAAAAGCCAAAGATACAAGCTTGCGCTTTTAAAAAATGGATGTCATTGAGACGTTTGACTGATCGCCGGCGAAGCAACTCAATTTTTACCGCAGCAGGTAGCGGCGACACCCAGACAGGGGCCCCGAACCCTCGCTTCAACCTTTTCCTGTCCTTGTACCCCGGTACCCTGGTGACCGTGTTTGAGCAAGCGGAAAGTTGATTTAAGGTTCACAACCACATTAGTTGTGGCCCATCAGCAGCCCGATAAAAAATGCTCTCGCGCACTGGGGCTGCGGAAATCAGTGACCACGTCTTCCTCGATGAGACTGCCATGGCACCACTGGGGGCAAACTGACACTACTATTAGTTTATTGTTCTGTGAGGCAGAGATCTTCTCTCCCTCCTGTTAAAGGGGTTATGATCACTGGGGCCTTCGATATGCAGCCCTTAGGCCTAAAATATGTTCCTCCCTAATGCTACAGAAGCTATTAAACAGTGCCACACTGCCAGCTGATCAATCACTGCCAGCGAGGCCGGACGAGGGGCCGGAGTTCCCTGATGGGTCCGCGCACATCGCGCATCATGCCTGGTCACATTCGCTGCTTTCATATTAGTGGCAAATTTGTCTTGTCGGTGTCCTGTGGCCCTTGACTGGACAACTTGACAACTAATGTAATGTGTGGCTGGGGATTAAAATGAACTCCGGAACTTGAGGGATTCACAACGTGTGTGTGTAGGAGTACACAGAATTAGACAAGAGCGCGCTAATAGTGGAACATGAGGTACAAACACAAATCCAGCAGCCGCAATGTAGACAACCAGGCCTCTTCTGCCTAATCCCATTCTGTTCACACAAAGTTGAGTTATTTACAAGAGTGATAGCAAATTCATTCAAGAAAAGGTTTAACCATGTACCACGAAGGAATGGTTTCCACCAATTTTTTTTCTTTTCAATTTCAGTAAAATTGGATGGATTTAGTCAACAATTTAGTCAAAATGTCAGCCCTATCAATGGAGCCCTATCAATTCATTCAAAAAAGATAAAAAGTGATAAAAAATTTGCACCTAAGCGTTTTAAATTGATAAATTTATATTTTATGATATAAATATAACATTTATATTTATATATTAAGCCACAAAAAACTCTGTTTCTGATGCTTTCAGTTACGTGACGCTGGCTCTGAACGAAAACGCGTTGGCCTAGTACTTTTTGACCCTCTCTGCTATTATAGTTTTTCAAGATGGCAGAACGACATGGAAGCCTCCGTGGACCTACCTGTCACATGTACATAAAGATAATAAATTCTTCGTTTACGAGGATAAGTCAGATAATTGGCAGAGGTATTTGTACACCATTGAGGACATATTTATGAATAAAAATATTGATTTTAGATAATAAAATACCTAAAAAACTACACACTGCCCTTTAAACTATCAGGATCCGGAGTCCCTCCTGTATTGTGTACATACTCAGAATGACTCGCACCATATTCTAATATTGTTGTTTCTCCCAAAACTTTGCATTGTGTACGTGGGACAAGTAAAGAAGCCAGAACTGGTTTTACTCCACCAAATACACCTCTTCTCTCTGCCTTTCTTGAATATTCATCTGCTCTGTTTGTTTTCTCACTGTTGCTCACACTGCTCAGTCCTCTGTTATTTTCTCTCTCTGGACCCCGTTTATGATTTTCATCTCTTCCAACACATTGTTCTAATTCATAGCAGACTTCAGCTGACCCTCTCCAAACCTTCAAAGTCAAAAAGTAAAATAAGTGATATAACCCCAAATACAGACTAAAACACATTGTTTTGATTGAAGTCTCAGATGTCTGCGCCGTGCCAGAGAGCTAGATAGCACGCTTGTAAACAGGGTAGAAAATGACTGGATGTGCCTGCACATTAAACGTGAAGCCGTGATGTAAAAAGATTTTATTCACGCATCAAAGTCAGTCTCTAATAAATAAGCCAATTTCAGCCCATGTTGCTGGCCGAGTAATCTTACTTAGTAGCCTGCCCAAGCACATAATCACCACGCACACATAAGGAGGTAACATAACTTATCACACCAATGCTAACTACTTAGCTAACTACTGAATATTGTAGATTACATCTTGCGAATGGAAAACTGGGCTGCTGGAGCATGAAAGAATGCAGTGGAGTGTGAAAGAAAAAAAGGTCATCAATAACTTTTAACAGTGAAGCAGAAAATCTGCAGGACACACACAACACACACACACACACACACACACACACACACACACACACACACACACACACACACACACACACACACACACACACACACACACACACACACACACACACACACACACACACACACACACACACACACACACACACACACAGACAAGTGTTTTAATCAGGGTATGAAATTGCCCCCTATGCCAGTCAAATTTGGGCCCAATTTTACCAGTCACTGTGCCAGGCGACCTGTAGGACATCTCTAGCTAGCAGCATTTCTTGTTAAATGTCAGTCAGAGGCAAAGACGCACACACAGAAGAAACACATTTGATCATATTGATGAATAGAAAAATCAAAAGCCTAAACTGGGTTCAAAAATAGATTTAAAATTGGCTAATTAATTTGGGCAAAAGTTTATTTTGTACTCAGGCTTTAACCACCACTTTGGTTTTAACACTTCAATTCAAGGAATCTGCCACGGGCTATTACAGTTACCCAATCAGATTAATACTAGACAGACAGGTTCTAGGAAATTAGGAGATAATCTACCCTTTACTGCCAAGTAAAAGTATTATATGTCTATACAATATCTTGTGTTCTGCGGTAGAACAACAGCATGCATTCTCTGTGTTTTTCATTACTGCCCTCTGATTGGGCATTACATGCTTGCAATGTTCCCTGGGTAACGACTCCTCGAGATGTCATTCAATCACTTGTTAAAGAAATAAAATTGTTCTTCATTGAGATGGCCTCCTATTTGACACTAGCCTATGGCTTCGCATTGTAAAGCATCGCCTTGCCCAGCCACAGGGCAACGTGGGTATGTGGAGTAGCTCAGCTTTCCGACTATGCCCTGATCAAACAATAACAAGACTAAACAAACACAGTTTGTATTTGCGTGTTACCCAAACACCCCCTCCCCAGCCTTTATACAGCCTTATCTTGTTATGGGCTTGTTTGTCTTAGCCAGAGAGCGTACAGTCAGTTTTTGAAAGAAAGAAAACAAAACTCAAAACAATACTGGTATGAATACAGTCTTTATTCCGTTGCTGCTCCTTAAGTAAACATGACAAGGAAAATAAAGCAATACACCTCCTGGAAAAACACCTTTTGACTCACTGACTGCTTGTGAAGTGATTAATCTTTGACTAGTTTAGTGGGTTGAAGTTAGAAAACAATGGTGCTAGTATGTTTAGGGGCTGACGAGGAGCCAACTTAAGACAATAGAGATAAAACAGAGATATATGTATTCAATGGATGAGTGAAAATCTAAGACACATTTTCTCATTCTAAAAGAGAAAAGCAACAGAAACTATAATGCAAAGACAACATAAAGGCCTATTCTCTCAGAGAGCAATGTTTGGTCTAATTTGGTACATTTCTGTAAAATGATCAAAAGTGCAAAACCTTTTCCTGCACAAAACAATTTATTCCTATAAACCTCTTCATGTGTGTGTAAATGTTTTTCCTCACATATTTACATACATAAAGTGATATTTTCTCGAAGGTAATCTTTTGAAAATGTTTTGTTGTAAATCAAAAACACTTTTCGTAAGATTTTTGTCAGCAATTCCTGTTGCTCTCGGTGTAAAATATTCCCTTAATATCTTCATAAAACCTCTTTATGTTGAGTGTGTAATCTTGGCCATTGATCCCCCCACCCCGCATTTAGCAGAAAATAATAGAGATAATAAAAATCTATACATACATATTGTATCCCTATGGATCCCAAAAACGAAACCCTACGGATCCTCTTTTTTTTTTTAACACAGATGTTGCAATATATAAATAAACAAAAAAGGGGAAACAGAAAAGCCGTTGCAGGCAAACGGTGTGAAAAGAAGTGATATTTTCTCGGAGGCTGATGAAAAACCCCATTGTAATTTTGTGAATAATTTCCTTGCACTTTTCATAAGATATTTGTCAGCAATTCCCATTGCTCTCAGTGTGAAAATCCCCTTGCGGGGTGATAGATGTGCTTGTTCTTACCCTGAGTGAGGGAGTGCAGGGGCAGAGTCTGGTTGGGCTGAATGGACAGCAGCCCTTGTCTCTGCAGGCTCAGGAGATGCTGCTGCTGGAGCTGCTGAACCTGGAGCAGCTGCTGTTGGAACGCCAACTGCTGCGCAGACACCTGCCGAGGGAGAGACAGAGAAAGGATGAGGGGTCTACATATCATCCTCGCTCTCACAAACAATTATGTCAACACGTGCACAAACATACTTATTCACTCAGGGCTGATAAACACACACATACACACACAGGCACGGACAGGTACATTCCCATATTCCCGTACCCTCTTAATTAACGAGGAGTCAGGGAGGCTCGTGACAAATAATGAAATGTTGTAAATCATTCCTAATAAGAGCCACAGGATTTTAATTATGGCCATTCATAACTCCGCAAACAACCTGTGACTGAAAGGAGCTCCTTAATATAAAGCAGCGTGTTAGTGCAGAGCCGGGGGAGCCAACCGCTGTCTCCTTTGGATAAATCAGGGGTGTGAAGTAACAGGGGAACCCGTCCAATAGGAGGAGAGCTAAGCAGTTTGTGCGCCAAATTTTATACATTTTTATTTTGTGATTCATTTTATCATGCCATTGTATACAATTATTTCTGAGTCAAGAAAATTTCATTTAGAAGCAATTATAAAAAATATAATAAAATTAATTGTGGACATTAATCCGGATTAATCCGCCAATCCGATTACTAACAGATTATTTGGTTGCATGTAAACATAGTCATTGATTAATCTCAATATTATTTCATTTTCATTAGTTTTTTATTAGGGCTAGGAAACGATTAATCGCGATTAATCACATCCAAAATAAAAGTTTGTGTTTACATAATATATGTGTGTGCACTGTGTATAATTATTTTGTATATATATATATATATATATAAATACACACACATGCATGTATGCATATAAGAAAAAATTGTTATTTATATATAAAATATTTATATTTATATATATAATATAAATTATAAATATATACAGTATATACATGCAAATATTTCTTAAATATATACATGCATGTGTGTGTATTTATATATATACAAAATAATTATACACAGTGCACACACATATATTATGTAAACACAAACTTTTATTTTGGATGCGATTAATAGCGATTAATCTTTTGCCAGCCCTAATAAATATATTTATTTTTTGTGATTCATTAATGCATTGGACATTATTAAAGTTAGTGCATTAATGCATTTGAACACATTTATCTACATGTGATGAATTTATTAAATTGACTGATTTTTTAATCATGAAATGCATTGCAATTTATATAACTTTGTGTGGAAGTTTGTGTTCAGTGTCTTACAGTAATATACACCCTGACATCTGGATAGATAAAACTGAATATAGAGAGAAAGGAAGGTGCCAAAAGACGGGGAATTTTGAGAGGAAGAAGGGAGTGAGCTAGTAAAAGTAGAAGGGAAACAGGGAAAAGGGGGTGTTGAAAGATAGAAGGAGAGGGAGGAATTGGGCGAACAAACTGCTGCGTCGTCAGGACGATAAATGGGAGGAAATTATCTAACATCCCCAATCACCCCTCAGTCAAAACTAATGGGTGATGTTATGGAGATACAGGGCTATTGAACCCTCGCATTGACCCCTTTCAACGCTAAAACTGTTGTTTATGACCTCTATGCAATATGACAGTTTCGTTACAACGACTAAACATAAGCCATAATCAAGGGGCTTTCCTCTGAAGGTTTCTGATGGACCCGCAGTGAAAAACCGGACACTGAGGGGGGTCACGTGTTTGTGTGTGCACGTGTTTGTTGGTACATTAAAGTGCAAATGTGGCTTTGCCAAGCTGTGTGCCGCACCCTCTTCCCAAACACAGGATGCTTCACTTTGTGTTTACTTCTCCAAACAGAAGGCGCACAAAAAAGGTCCCGCAGCACAGGCGCGGACAGGTCAACCTTTAGACCCAGAACAGATCTGAAACAGCCTGATAAAGTGCTTGCTCTTTTTTCCACTCTCATTCATGGTCCACCCATCCTCATCTGCCTGTCAAAGGTCTGTTTCTTTTTCTCTCTCTCTCTCTCCACTCTAACCCTGATCACGAGGCTTTAAACATACAACTGTTTTGATGTCAATGGTCAGAGCTATGGCGCAGCGGTAGCACAACATATGCACGCTGTGGTGCTCCCACAGAGAAGCAGGGTCAGGTCTGGGTCATGTCCTGATCACATTATCCTTGACTTTTATTTCATTATTATCCTGACAATTAAAAGCATAAAAGCATTAAAAAAATATGCAATGCTGAGCTTACGGTAAATTACTGTTTTTTAAATGGATAAATCAGTTCATATAAAATATATAAATCACATTAAGAGGCTCAAAGGTGGAGAAAAAATATATTTTTTTTTACGAAAGACTATGAAACTAACATGTTTTTTAAAACTGTGAATTGTGCACATAAAAACCTTTATTAATAAAATTAATTCGGTCACTTTTGATTTCATGATGTCTTTAATGTCATTATTTTTTATGGAATATGACAACCAATTTATTCAAGCAAATCATTTAAAAAAATGTATTCCCCCTTTTAATATTTAATCCAAATAACTTCCTCTCCACCCTTGCAACGGCATTTCTTCTCTTCTCTTATGACATGTACACCAATGAGAGGGCAGTCCATCATATCCCAATGGAAATATCTAGTCCCGCCCTACATTTTATGTTGTTTGAGAAGCAGTTTCACTCTTTTCAGAAGAAAAGACAATTGCAACTTCCATTTTATGCCGACTATAATAATAAAAAAAATTTAATACTTTACAATAAAGTTCAATTCAGTAATATTGATGCATAAGGCATTTAGTTTTACAGCATTTATTTGTGTAATATTCAGATTAACAAATACTGCAAAAGTATTGTTCACTGCATGTTCAAGACACCTAATGCATGCTAACAAATTGAACCGTATCATAAATTGTGTTTATTTTCATCTGTATGTCACCCTGAAGAATGGCCTTGGCCGCTTGAGATCTTCCTCATCGCACGAGCGCTAACCCAACGCCATCCTGGCATAGCGAGTGGGAAGTTAACTCGGAGTGGCACGCGAGAGAGGCGAGAATAGAGCAGATGACAACATGATCCAGACTGACGCTGGCAGGCCCTTTTATTGCCTCGCCTCCAATCCAAAGTTAAAAATCTTTGAAAACCTAAGAAATGTTGTTGTCTTTTAAATAAAAGAGGCACAAAGCAGCAGCGGGGGGTTATTGTCTGACCCCTGTGGGGGGAGTCGCTCCAACAATTCGTATTCCATCTTTTGATGGCTGCGCGAGAGAAAGCCGAAGGGAGGGGGTGGGGTGGGGGGTGCGGTGGGGGTGAGAGAGAAAAACACGCACAGACGGAGGAGAGCCTCTTGAGGGCTGCATCAAATTCCTGTGATCATACATAATACTCTTTAAAATGGTGTTTTTCCTTCCTGTTCGTCACGTTCCATTCAGCTGATCAATTGTTTCTCCTTTTGACGGTGCCACCCTCCTTTTTTCAACCCCCCTCCCATTCTACAGTCCCATTCCCCTCATCTGTCCTTCTGACATGAGAGAGAGGGAAAGAGAGATAGAGAGAGAGAAAGAGTGACAGCTTCTGTCAGAGGCAAGAGAAACAGTCCTGTCGCATTGATTTATGGAGGCAACGCACCACAACTTGTCCAAACTGAAGCCCCCAGTTCATTAATTAGCGAGCTGGGGGACTTTGAAGTAAGCATGTGAAAGTGTGTGTAGGGCTGTGTGTGTGTGTGTGTGTTTTACAACATTCGCCTTCATTTATACACTCTCTCGGGTTACAGAACGAAGCTCTCAGTGGGGAAGTTAAGAAGTGAAACTCTGATTGTCTTTGAACTGCTTCTGACCGCACTATAATCGCTTCTTTTGTCCAGAGCATTGCCTTATCCTGCTGTCATTAGAGCAGCCAGACACACAGCTGGTGATACGGCCTTAAAATGAAGGGAGAGAGAGAGAGAGAGAGATAGAGAGAGAGAGAGAGAGAGAGAGAGAGAGAGAGAGAGAGAGAGAGAGAGAGAGAGAGAGAGAGAGAAAGAGGTAGAACCCTTCAGATATACTACAACTGTGCTGTGCCATATTTCTGTTAACGGAGAAACATCACGTGCTCTTCAGTCGGTTCATATTAGAGGTCTTCACAGTGCACCCGAGACCCGTCGACCCGGGACCCGTACGGGTTCGGGTCTATATTTTAAATGATCAGCCGGGTCCGGGTCGGGTCCGGATCTATTACTTCGGGTCCCGGGTCTGTTTAACATGTGTAATACATTGATAATATTCAAATCAGCAACAAAATCTGAGGTGAACTGTCACATAAATGTTTTCTATGACGCTCAAATTGCGTTAAAAAACATATTTTAGGTTGATCCATCCAGCTAGCGCGCATGTGCAGTCTCAAGCACGTGTCATGTTTCTATGGCAACCAGAGCTTCCGCCAAACCGCGCTTTACATTTTCTCCCATTTTTATAATAATATAAATGAACCGTCTTGTTTAGTCTTAAAGTTTTGGTGGTCAGATTCAGACTCAATGCAGAGCAGATATGATAGCAAATAAATAACGTCAGCGGCCATGGCACTGAACGAGCAATCGTTATTATAGTTCAAAAGGGCAAACAGTTAAAGTTATTATGCGAGTTAACTCGAGTCAGAATGTACATGTGCAAAGTTGCATTTGTCATCCATCACTGTGATGGACTTTTAAAGCTGAAATAATGAGTGGATTAAGCTTGGAATAACGAGAGAAATAACATGGATAGAACTTTCTTGTCGGTGGATTGTAATGCATCACAGTCAGTCAGGTAACGTTACAAGGAAGTGAGACGACGGCTACTAAAATTAGGTAAGACAAAAAGTTTTATTTTTCGCAACTTGTGTGAAATAATATGTGACAATCGGGTCCAGTACGGGTTTGTGTCTTCCCGCCGGGTTCGGGTCCAGTTTTCAAATAATAGACTGGTCCAGGTCGGGTCCGGGCAGTACATTTATGGCATTTCTCGGATCTGCACGGGTCCGGGTCCAACTTTTGAAATAATAGACGGGTACGGGTCGGTTCGGTGTAGCACATTACGGGTCTCTTCCGGTTCGGGCATGAATTTTTGGACCCGTGAAGACCTCTAGTTCATATAGTACACATATATAAATAAACACAGATAACTTATAAAAGGATCGATGGATCTCTGCAGAATCGCAATGACCATTGAAATTCTCACAAATTCTTGTTCATTAAATATTTTGGCAAATAAGTACTTTCAGATTGATTATATATATTTTACGGTGACAAAATAAGCATGGAAAACTACAGAGAACAAATACTGGGACAACTTTAACAACGTGTATGTTTTTTTGTCCTCGCACACCGACAGGAAATATGAAGCGGCACAATCACAGCCAATCAAAACACACTACCATTCAAAATATCTGGGGCCAAATACATTTTTAAAAAGAGAAAAGAAATTAATATATTTTTTTGCCAAGAGACTGAGTGATAGTAAAGACTTAATTTCAAATAAAGGCTGTTCTTTTGAACTGTTCTATTAAAAAAAAATTAAGCAGCACAACTTTTTTAACACTAATAATAAGAAATGAGCACCAAATCAGCAAATCAGGATGAAGGATCATGTGACACTGAAGGATCATGTGACACTAAAGCCTGGAGTAATGGCTTCTGAAAATTCAGCTTAGCCATCACAGGGATAAATTACTTCAAAATATATTAAAATAAAAAAAACAGTTATTTTAAATTGTAATCACAGTATTACTGGTTTTATTTTTTTTCAAATCTAGTGAATATAGTGTATATTTTAGTGTCCAGTTATCTAGAGCATTATTTTGGACCAATGAGATTATAATGCGGGGGCGACGTCACACAAATAGATCAATGTTTTATCTTGCGACTGGTTAAAACAAGAACTCAAATTAAATTAAAAAAGATTTTAGTGCTTATTGCATTATAGTGTTGAGGTTGGTTAGAGCAGAAATACAAGAGCAGGACAGGGTTCTTCCCATTGTCAACTCAACTCAAAAACAAGATGACACCAAGGCACTGGGATGATTTTGTACTTGTGTTGGTGGGAAACAGCTGCTTGATGCACTGGGGGCAGGTTATGAACACCAGGGCTGAGTGTGTGTGTGTGTGTGTGTGTGTGTAAAGTAATGCAGTCAGCATACCTCTTTACTCTGCTGTTTGCTGCCATGCTGCTGCTGGATGAGCTGAAGGTGGAGTTGTTCTTGCTGTTTCTTGTAGAACTCCTGGAGTTGCTGCTGCAAAATCACAGTGTCATAAATTAAAGATGCCTCTTCTGTATTTCTGCTGTGTTTTATTTATTTTCTCCTGAAGGCCAAGTATTATGTTACAAAAGAGATTATTTCCTCTACCATGATCCTAAGAATTAAAAGAGTAATGTACTGTAAAATACCTCAAATCTTCAACATTAACATATGTGTGACATAATACTATTTTTGTCATTTCTAAATCACATTGAATAGGAATGAAAGGGAATAACGAAGAAGTTTACCGCAGTGAACATTTGTGAGATTGTACACATTCCTCATGGTTCAAAACCACATAAAAAATCCTGTTCTTCATGATATATAACTAGGGCTGCAACTAACAATTATTTTAATAATCGATTAATCTGTCGATTATTTTTTCGATTAATCGGATTAAAAAAACAGAAGGAAAAAAAGCATTAATTTCCAACCCTTTATTCAAAAACAGAACTGACAGTGCAAATTCACAGTGCAAAAGATCTTCAGAAAGTGCACAAACAGGTTACTCCTTGAACATCCCTGAGCTGTTAAAGTAATAATAATAATACAAAAATGGACTAACACAAAAAACATACACGTGTATGCTTTATATCTGCCAAATATATAGGCTTTTTTAAAATAGTGAACAAAAATATGTATACGGTATCAGTACCGTCCACTTTTGCGACACGACTGAAGCGTGGTGTCGCACGCCTCTCCACATTTGTAAGTTGATGGGCGTTCCTCAAGTTTACCGCTATGGGCGTGGTTTTGACCCAGCGGCCAGTCTAGAACAAAGGCCCCTCGAGAGACTACTTCTATTGGATAGACGCGTCGCGTTTGACGGATTCATTTGCATAAAGATGGGAATCGGCCAGCTTTTTGACGCGCAGCAT
Organism: Siphateles boraxobius; assembly: GCF_051911475.1. NCBI lineage: Eukaryota > Metazoa > Chordata > Actinopteri > Cypriniformes > Leuciscidae > Siphateles > Siphateles boraxobius. The sequence continues at coordinate 8,482,417 of NW_027509042.1, read as the reverse complement.
TTTTCCAAATGAAGCGCCGCCTTCCCGGGATGCTTTGCGGGCGCGTTAAAGTCGCGTGACGTCACCCATAGGAATAAAGTGGAGTGCGGCGCGACTGAAGTGTCGCACGGACAAGTGGATCAGCACCGTCACACTCACAGACGCACACACTCACATACTCTCGCGCGCTGACACACTCGGTCTCTCTCGCGCGCAAACACACTCGGTCTCTCTCGCGCGCAGACACACTCGGTATCTTTTGCACACTGTCGCTCGCGCGCTGACACACTCGGTCTCTCTCGCGCGCAGACACACTCGGTATCTCTCGCGCGCAGACACACTCGCTATCTTTCGCAGACTGTCGCTCGCGCGGACACACCCGGTCTCTGTCGCGCGCAGCGTCCAGTCTGGCGCCTCATAGCTCTGCTCCGCGCTGAACACTTTTTTTTTATACTCAAACATCTCCGCGACTTATTGATAGTCGCGCGACACAACGAATCGATAATGAAATTCGTTGCCAACTATTTTAATAATCGATTTTAATCGATTTAATCGATTCGTTGTTGCAGCCCCATATATAACCTTTACATTTCACAACTTTCAAAAGTCAAATTACTGAAAAATCAGGGAGAACTAACCTACAGTGTGTGTGTCGAATTCTTTGAGTCACATGTCACAGATTTACCAAACTGTTTATTGCTTCACTACTACACGTTAGACAAATCCTCTTTGTTTGTCACATAGACTGAGCAACAGTTAAGCCAGTTGAAAGGGAGGAATTATCTGTATGTTTGATACATTAATAGAGAAAGGAACTAATTGTAGGGCAATTTATTAGTTGTTTATGGTTGTTGCCATTTTATAAAATATTATACTTTATAAATTATACTATTATAATAGATTATTGCCTATAATACATTATATCTTAATATATTATATTCCAAATTGTTTATTCAGATTATTTATTGAACTCCGCTTCACATCGTGACGCAAGGATCCTCATGGCTTAGTATTTAATTCGAATTCTTGTAACCTCATAGTGTTCGTTTAAACCTGAGTAATATTTGAGACATTCAAACGGAAGGAATATATCCGGTATAACAGAACGAGGGCAAGTACCTGCTGTAACATCAGTGCTTGTTGTTGTTGCAGTAACAGCTGGAGCTGCTGGGGGCTCAGAACTTGGTGTTGGAGGATTTGCTGCATCTGCTGAGGAGTTATGACCTGTGGTGTCATCATAGCAACAGAAACTGGGACCTACAAACACAGAAAGAGGACGGACATATGAATACAATGGCAATTGGATAATATCACATAAAACTTACTCACAATACATACACTAAAGATAACATGTCAAATGTCTTATAGCACCAGATGAATGTGCTATGAGATCAAGATCTGTTTCTCAAAAAACCACCTGAGGAGCTTTCAGAACCAGTGATATGAGAAGCCAAAGCTGCTGACTGATGGGAGACTGACAGACACAAAGAGAAAACCCTAACTAACACACACACACACTTGAACAACCACAGAGCGTCCCCCATCATCAAACGTCCCACTCCAGAGACAAGGCCACTGGCCATTATTCTGGAGTGCTGTCCATGTTTTGCTTGTGACTGTCTGAATACGTTTTGTATTTTCATTTTTTTCATGATTGTTTTCCCCCCTCTTCATCAGCGTGAAGCTTCTTGTCCCTGCGATACTTCACTAAAATGGGTCACAACTCTCACGGTGTACCGTTTTGTTGTGTACGTAAACTTAAAATCGCTGAATATCAATTAACACGAATGCAATCGTGTCAATGCAGGATGTGTTGTCGACTGTGTTCTTTGTTAGATTGGAAGTACAGAAGAAAAAAAAAGTCCCTCTCTAAAACATATCAAAACAACACATTTAAGGGCACACAAACACGCTTAAGTGGAATAAAAAGGGTACACATATTATGGGCGTAAAAGAAAATGGCGTGTGATGACATTGAGAGGGTCCTCGTGCTGTTGACAGGGGTCTTTAATTAGAGAAGAGGCTGTGTGAATACAGTACCCGCGTGTGTCTCAGTGTCAGCCTTTCTCTGATACACCGTGCCATTAAAATCTCCTTTGTGACATTGGGTGACAAACCAAGTCTGTGCTGAACTTGATAGCGGCGGGCATTTGCAGCTGTTAACACATATCCCCAGCGTGTTTTAGCAAGCGTGTGCGAGATCGCAGATGTATGTCTCACATCTGCTCCTGATTGGCCAGACATTAGGGCGACAGTCTCCCTTCACCAAGGTTACCCCAATCACGCTGACACGCGTTTGAATTTGTCACGTCTTGATGAATGTAAATGAGTGTGTAAGGGGCGGGGCTAACTGTCACATTGCCTCCGCCTATTTCAAACTAATCTAAATATAACAACAAAAAACAAAACACCTTGAAGGAACTTCTTAAACACATGCAATGTCACAAAGACGGGGTTGAACTTGTTATAAACCCATCACCAAAATGGATATGAGGTGCTTGGAATCAAAGTTGAACACACAGGCAAGGCGCCGCAACACACGGTTGGTACGTCTTAATATGCGGCCCATTTTTCCCTTGGCTTAGCGCACCATTTGCATAGGCTGCACCCCTTGATTTCTTCATTTCACAGTCATTATGCACTCATGTCCTTATTTCTCAGCGCCACTAATTTTGATGAACTATTCTGAAGGTCAGAGAGGCAGACGGGTGGGTGGTGAGACAATACGAGCTAAAACACAGACAACACCAGATGCACGTTTGTACATTTATACTTGACTATGAAATCCTTACCAATTTATAATTGCCAATTTGGATGTTTCAGATTCAAACTTTCTAACAATTTAAACTTAAATTTACTTACAAATTTCATTTGATCAGTCTTAAATTTTCAACATAAAATATGAACAAACATTTACACTCAGCAAAAAAATGGATTTGCCGAATTGGACAATTTTTATTTAAATTTTTTTCTTGTAAAATTTTCATAAATGTTTGAGAATAAACATTTACAACTTAAACATTTCATTTTATATTAATGACATTTCTGAAACAATATTTGGTTTTGAATAAAAAAGAAGAAAAAAATCTTAACTGAAATTTCCAAACAAAAAGTGTAATAAACTAACATTTAATTTTTGGGTAACACTTTACAATAAAGTTTCCTCTTTAGTTAATATGAAATAACAATGAATAACACTTCTACAACATTTATTAATCTTAGTTAATGTTAATTTCAGCATTTACAAATACATTATTAATCAAAAGTTGTATTTGTTAACATTAGTTAATGCACTTTGAACTAAAATGAACAGCTGTATTTTTATTTTAACAAAGATTAATAAATACTGTAACAAATGTATTGCTTATTGTTAACCAAATAAATCCTTTTAAACATCGGATGTAAAATGTAAACGCTTTGTAAAAAAACAACTAACAACTAAACATGTACTAACTTCCCAGGACACGAAAAATTACAATGCCAGCCTGTTCCAATTAAACCCTTTATATCCACACCTTACAGACACACTGACACCAGCTTTAAGTTCACACCCTCATTTACTGCATGAATATGTGTGTGTGTGTGTGTGTGTGTGTGTGTGTGTGTGTGTGTGTGTGTGTGTGTGTGTGTGTGTATGTGTCCACTTCTACCAAACCTCAGCTCTAGCGGAAAGGCTATTACAGCTCACATTTTACTGCCCATTACCACTGAGGTCATTAGTGGAGAGAGGGATGGGCCTCCTCTTAACCTATTGATCATTGTAACTACTAGCATTTAATCCGCTGGTGAATGAGCTGGAATCTCTTTAAGACAGGCCTGCCGCAGAAGAGAAGCACTTCAGCTGAAAAATATCATCCTGGCAACTATATCAGCAGCACTTAAGAGGAGTGAGGGATACTGCTGCTTACTGCTCAGAGCCGTTCGCTCTTCTCCTCTGGCCATAATTGTGGAAGTGTGCGGAATGAAATTATTATTATGAATTGCGGTAAATGGCCACATCGGTTGATAAGAGGTGAGGAAAGAACAAATACATATTTCAAGTCATCTCATAATGAAAGCGCTATGAGATAAAGCATATATCTGGTTAAACGAGATAGGAATTTTATGAACGCATATTTCAGCTGTCATGTGGACAGTTTTAAAGAGCACAAAACTTGTTTGCTAAAAAAGAGAGAGAAAGAATTGTTAGGAGAAAAGAAAAGTGAGCATACTTAAGAAAGCTGACGGTTATGAATTTCACTAGAAAGAGGTGTAGGTAGGCCAGGTGTGAGTGTAGTACATTAACACACAGAAAGTGAAACATACTCAAACAGCTGCTATGTGACTGTAGGCAATGTGCTAGCGCAGGCCCTACCCAAACTACACACACACACACACACTACACTCAACATTCACATGCCAACACATGCAAACATCTGCAATGTGCAAAAATTAATAATAAGTGAGCCTGATACTTAGGCCAAGTTTCACAGACAGGGCTTAGATTAAGCCAGGATTAGGCCTTAGTTCAATTAGGACATTCAAGTAGCTTTTATAAATGTGCCTTAGAAAACAAAACCCTTACTGGTGTGAATCTTGAGACAAAACAATGGCACTGGCATATTTTCAGATATGTCAGAGCAAGTTGCTTTCAGGTAAAACCGCTCAAACATGCATTTTAGTCTTGTTTAAGCCTTCTGTGAAAGCGGCCACTAATGTTTTAAAATGAAAAAAATCTAAAGTAAAAAAAGATAAAGAAAAAATGTTAACAAAAACCTAAAGTAGGTAAATATAACAAAAAGAAAATGTAAAAAACAAAAACATTAAATAGTTCAATGTAACAAAAAGACCAATAATTAAAATGCATTTAAAAATAATAATTAAAAAAATTATAAATAAATAAATATGTATACATCACTTTGCCTCTTCAATGAAACATAAAAGTGCAAACATTTGTGGGAATTAAAATTAAGGTGTTGAATCGCGAGGGATACAACAACAAAAAAATGATGCCAGCTGGGAGATGGAACGTATTGGACGCAGCTGCGGATCCAGCTCATTTAAGCCTGGCGCTTCAATCCACCGTCCAGTTCATCTTCAGTCCATGACTATGAACAGGAAACGCTATCCAAAAATACGGCTCTAATGAGGAAACATCTGACACACATCTGACGAACCTCAGAAACACTGATACTGACTTAATGAAGAACGCATTCTTCCTGAGAGAGCAAAATGTCATGCACGGAGAGAACGAGAGAAAGAGAGAGAGAGGGAAAGAGAGATAGGCAATTAAGATGAAGAGCGAAGGGGGGAATCTTCAATCAGAGCGTCTCGTACATTGAACTGGCCGCATGGAAACAGGTTGCAAAGAAAGAAAGAAAGAAGTCAAAAAAAAAAAAAATAAATCAAATTTTAATGCCAGCTCCCCGGTGTCATCTTGTTTTGTCAGGACATCAAATAGAATTGAGAAGTACAAAATAACAAGCCCTTGAGAAATCAGAGGAGGTTTGGTCTGTTTGAAGCCTCTTGGTTTACCTTGTCCAGAGATATAGGGAATAGCCCTGTCCGTACGCTCATTTGGCACGGAGTGCCGTGGAAAGAAAAGGATTTCATACTACGTGCGAGCTGTAATTATTCATTTGAATGCACAATTTTAATTTCTGGAAATTTAGTTTTGCTAAAAAAAAATTAAAGTAAAAAAAAAAAAAAGGAGAATCTGCTTAGTTTTAAGAACACATTTTAACATGAAATTGGCATTCCTAATGTATTAAATGGAGATATTCTTGTCAAATATTATGAAAACATGCATGTACTTTTATTATTATTGTTATGAAACAAAAAATCTCTAGGGCTGAAGCAAAGGATATATTCATCTCCCCCAGCCGCTTCTGAATAGTGAATAATTCCATTCCCTCTTCCTCGCTCTGGCTCTCGCGCAGCCCGTTTACAGTTCACATAAACAGGATAATCATAGTCACATTTTCTGCCCATTTACCGAACAGATTCTGCGGGGGGAAAGCGGTCCATTCAAGGCAACTGTAAAAACAAAAATCCAGATTGCGCTTTAATTAACTTCTAAACCACAAACAAACAAGTTCTCAGCAGAGCTGGCCCGGTCTGCCGTAAAACAAACAAGCAGGGGCGAAGGAGAGCATGAGGTTCAGCTTTGCCTTTCCCACACTAACTCAAGCCCACTGCAGGTGGGTGGACCATCAGCCCCGGGACTCAGGGGATACTCACTTAATCTTGCACACAAACCAGAGGTGGGTGCATTATGGATGTAGCTCAGGCATGTGTCATTAAGTTTTTGCCTGGGATTCGAGCACAAATAATGAAAACAATCACACACTAACCCAAGTTTAACTGGTTTTTCTCACCTTTCTGCATTTTAGGATGCAAAAACTTGAATGAAAACCTGCATATTGAATTCATATATTTATATTTTTATATTGAATATCCTGACCCTTGGCATCTACTGCCTTCATGGAAGTGCCTACTTATGCGTTCAGAAATTACAATTTGCTGTGCGCTCAAGTGATTGTGGTCAGAATTAAATGCACGCTTTGGCCAAATTCATAGTTATTTCTCCAGTTTTCACTTCCCAACAAAGACAGCTTTGTTTAGTTCTAGTACCACTAAATAAAGAGCAAAGAATGAGCATTACATTTACTGTATAATCTATGCATTTATATTTAGCAGACACGTTTATCCAATGCAACTTACAAATGAGGAACATCACAAGCAATTTAGCGGAAACAAATGATATCAAATGTATTATCGTTCATTTAAAATTTCTTTCTTAAATTAAATATTTATTCGTCTGCTGCCACAAAGAATTATGGGACTAATTTCTGTTTAATTAAATACTAGACTAAATTAATAATATTTTTCTCTGCAAGCCATTCTAACATTTAAAAGCAGTTTACAACATGTTTTACAACAACAGTTTATAATCAAATCCACTTTTCTACCACGCTCCCAAAAAAAATAAAAAAATAAAAAAAGAGGGCTCAAAGAGCTTCCCACTGGTAAATAAATATGACATTGTGGTGGAGATCTTGTAAAAGCAACCTTACAGACATGACTGGAAGCAATAATCATTTCTAACAACCTCAACACAACCCCAAGTGACCCTTGACGTGACTCTCCTCACACACTAAAACAAGACAAAGCAAAACCGCTGAACGTCTCCCGCTCAACTCAGTCTGACATGTGCCACTAAAAACAATGGTGTCGACAAACTGCCTTCGACCACTTTACACCTTTCCAGTACACCCCAACGGCCTTTCCTCCCTCTCTCTCTCTCTCTCTCTCTACTCATCCCACTGATATGATTTATGGTTTACCAGCTCAGCGAGGTTACGCAACGTCGCGCATGCCTTCAGATGTGTTATTGGAGTCGGTGGAGATTTAATTAAGATCACAGTCGCACAAATCCCCCTCAAATTGAGAATTTACTCGAGACAATGGTCGTCACATCCTCGCACGGGAGAGGTCTCATTCTGCACAACGCCAAACGACAACAACGCTAATCCGTGTTTTCATGACATCACATGAAGGTTTCGGTAAATTGGGATTTGTGTTTTGATCGGCCACGTTGTGATGTTCCTCGTCAGGGTTGATTAATATTGAGTGGAAGATACTGTTGGCATGTTGCAAGCGCTAATATGCACAAAGAAGACACAACTGAGTTTATATTTGCTGTAATTTGTGAAATAAAATCAAAACTTTTACAAAAATTGTGGCAAAAATTTCTACCGAGTGTAATCTCTAAATCTCTGTTCTGCCCTAAAATTAGTTTAGAAAGTAAAAAGTTGCAGATGTGTGAGTCGAGGAAGAAGCCGCAACCTTCTTTTTTTTTTGCTGTATATCATAAAATTGTCTTTTAGAGCAATTCGTCACTATGCTGCTCTTTCCTGAGAGGATGCTCACCTGGTGTGCTTTCTGGAAACAGAGTAGGAGAAAAGGAAGAACAAATGCGTCTTTAGAAAAAAAAAACGTTTTTCCTCTGTGGGAGAATGAAGGAAAGAAAAGACAACAGAAAAGAACAGCTGGCAATGCTGTGTGTCATCACCAAAGTATTCTCGATTCTTACCACATAATGTAGAGCAAGACGTCTCTGAAAGAGGTCAGCCACATGAACGACTGACCAGATACCCCCCCCCCCCCCCCCCCCCCAATAAACTCTTTTTTCCCTTTCTTATGGGAAAATATCTATTTAACACACAGTTTGCTTGTTCTCCAGTCTCACGTAAACACACACATGTGAATATTCTCTCACACACCAACATTTTCCTGGCCGCTGATACGCGTCGAGCGGTAGGAATGACAGGTGTTGGCAGGCTCACGGCCTGTCAGGACACAACATAAATGCGGTTCGGCCCCAGCCAGAGCGGACCCTAATGCACTACTAATGAACAATAAATCAAGTCTGATTACAAACTGTCAGCCCAATCAGCTCTCACGCTTTCTAAACGAAGGGGCCCGGTGGTCACAGCTGTGTGGCGTTACCCTCCGCGAGGCTCCCTGTTTAGCCTTTACTTTCCACACGTCCAGTCGTTCCCTCTCTCTCGTCCTCTCCTGCCATCCTCGAACTGAAGCGCCAACCCCCTTTCCCCATACACCCCCCCCCCCCCCAACCTCGAGTCACAAACTTTCACAATCATAACATTTTGAATAATGATGACAACCACAAACTTTTTTCCTAACTATTGCATCTCAGCATTCAAATAATATGCTTTAATAACTTTTCAAATGCATCACTAAAATATAAAACTATTATTTTACAACTTGTATATCTTTAAAACAGGCAATCGAAGATATATAATAACTGCATTCAGAACTAGTACAGTAGAGTGTCAAAACTTTCAATGATCACGCCACACTGGCATGCGCGCGCACACACATACACACACACACACACACACGAGGGCCCACGATACAAGTGTCAAATCGTGAAGGGGAACAACCCCCCCCCCCCCCCCCCACACACACAAGCAAGCACTTCTCACAAGAATGCAACACAAAACTAAACAATCAAACTTAAAATATAATTAAATGCAACATTGAATAGCATGTGCAATCTAAAAATCTGCACAAGTTTCTGCATAACCATAGAAGTCTTCAAATAAAAACATATATGTACAGCACATAATGACATTTAACAATAGCCTCATAAAAATCCTGCGCTTGTAAACTGCAAGAGAAAGGAGAAGCTTCAAACACCAACTTGTAATCGCATCTCAGTGTTTACACGTCTCCTAACCAACCAGCATGATAGAAACTAATACAAACAGCATGCAGAGAAATCAGCCTCTTTTCCTTTTCCCCAGGACGCAATGCATTGTAAAACTTTTCTACGGCAAGAGAAACAGCTCTTTCAAATTACAGAATCAATCATATTGACAAACCTGACAAACTCCATTTGGCTGGCAGGGTAAACAGAGTGAAGCTGGGCCGTTTGGAGAATCGCGGAAGATGAGAAGACACGAGTCGCGGAGCAGAGAGCGAGAGAGAGAGAGAGAGAGAGAGGGAGAGGGAGAGAGAGAGAGAGAGGCGTTTACAGTGAGCGTGTGCTACCGCGTCTCGAGCCTTTTTCCCGGGGATATGGACAGATTGCACGCGCAAGGTTGCTCCCTAGCTGACAAGATACAAAACTATCCAATCAACCACGCCCTTTCTCCACCAATCACAAGCAGCCCTCTAAACATAATCAATTCAAATGGGGACACAAGCAGCGGCAGGGGCCGCCGCAGGCCGTGTGTGTGTGTGTGTGTGTGTGTGTGTGTGTGTGGAGGAGGAGGGGGCAGGTGAAGCAATGCCTTTGTGTGGGACCCTATTAAAATAAAAGAGAGAGAGAGAGAGAGAGAGAGAGAGAGAGAGAGAGAGAGAGAGAGAGAGAGAGAGAGAGAGAGAGAGAGAGAGAGAGAGAACAAAAAACCCCAAAACAAAACAAAAAGAAAAAAGCAGCACAGTTGATGGCTGTTAACCCTTTGACCCTAGTAAAGGTTTTGTCTGTGCTGGTGAAACAATGGAAAAGTGAAGAAAAGAGACCCTTTAATTAAACAACAGATAAGCAAACACTAGCCTATCTGACACAGAGAGAGAAAGAGAGAGAGAGAGAGAGAGAGAGAGAGAGAGAGAGAGAGAGAGAGAGAGAGAGAGAGAGAGAGAGAGAGAGCATCTGCAACTGTTGTTCTTATAAAGTGGAATTGTTTATAATAACAGCTCTTCATTTTAATAAGAAAAAAGGGAGGATTTTGTGTTTTCTTTGATATTATAAATATGTAAATGACAGTTATTTAAATGTAAAATAATTTTTTAACTAATAATTTTTATATAAAAATTTTAGGATAAATCTAAAAATCTTCAGATACTTTAAAGTGTACGATCTAATCTATTTGATCAGATTCAAACTTTGAATATTGAAAAGGCTGCTGTTTCAATTCACAGACTGTGTGTGGGTTCAATTCACAGTCCAACTCCTTACAAATCCACTAATTTCCACAGCATAAAATAACACACTTCTGCTGCGAACGGTTAGAACATAAGTGCTCAGAGCTAGCAAGTGATTAAAACATCACCACCTTCTCACTCTTTTTATTATTAAAAAAGAGGGGGAAAACACAGAAAAGTTGCTTCGCCCTCTACTGGTACATTTTATATTACACACTGAAAACCCAAGGCTAAACTTCCCTCTTTTTTCATAATAAAAAAAGGGAGAAGGTGGTGATGTTTTAATCACTTGCTAGCTCTGAGCACTTATGTTCTAACCGTTCGAAGCAACAGTGGAGCCGCGCTGAGTGTTATTTTAAACTTACTGCCTTAGTCAATAGTTTTTTTTAAATTAGAATATAAGCACTTTTTTAAACTCCTGAATGTAATAATAATAAAAAATCATATTTAGGCAAGATAATAGTACTTTTTATATTTTGCATTGTTAATAATACATTTGTTTGTATGAACAATTATAATAATTTGAAAATCAAAATTAAACAGTAAATACATTACAATAGCAATATAAAAACGAGTGCAAAAAATAAAATAAAAATAAGCAACTATATATATATATATATATATATATATATATATATATATATATATATAAAACAATATTAATAAATGAATACCCTTATAAAAGTAATACCCTTAGAAGAAAATATTGTGGAAGTATCAAATAATAATACATCATGCTATGGTACTGTACATAGAAAAAAAAAAATCATTCACATAGTGGAATTTATGTTGAATGGGTCCAAAAAACATTGTAGTGTCAGTTTGTGGGACTGTAAACAACAGTTTCTGTAGTCTATAAGAGACTGACTGTATTAATTACTGACCTACAGAAATGAAGAGTTACAAGTCTATACATGATACAATGAAATACTTCATTGTTTCTCTGACAAACACTTTCAAAGGTGGGCAGATAGACACACTTATGAAAAAAAACCACACATGCTCAAGCAAGGGCAAAAAGGCAAGCAGCCGTGGAAGTACGCACACATAACGCATGCAGCGGCTCATATGAACACACACACACACACACACACACACACACACACACACACACACACACACACACACACACACACACACACACACACACACACACGGCCGTACCCCCTCTCCCATGCCGTTTCCCCTGGGCAGAATGTCGGCATATTCTCAATAAAACACCTTCTTAGCAGTAATAGGCCACTGTTCTCATTTCACTGCTCCCAAAGGGCTCATGATAAATTTAGCAGACATACAGTTCAAGCCTCCTCCTCTTGTCTCTCTCTCGCTCTCTCTCCATCTATCTGTGCTGTGTTCAGGCCTGTACGCCATAATTACCCATACTCTTTCTATCCAAGCCGTCTAATAGATCTTGCTGTTTATTCACTCCATCACTTTGTGAGTCACAGAACCAACACTATTCATTTATGTCTTGTTACAGATAATTGGAAAGCACAGGTTGACTCCTTTGCAAGACTGACACACAAACAATAACGCGCTCCATCTCAGATCAGCTCTACGGTTCCCCATATGACTGTCAGGGTGACAATGGGCCGGGGGGGGGGGGATGATAGACTGATCCCAGATAAGTGTTTGCTGGTAACCTGCTTGAGTTTAGCATTTGAACCGCACAGTCATTCGAATCCTCCGTGAAGAGTCATCACAAAACCACTACAGATGTGACGGGTTCTAGTACTACTACTATGACGAGATATCTTTGTTTAAAGACCGTTCTTAGACCTTTGTGCGGGTCAAAATAAACTCATTAGTAACGCTGTCCAGTGACTAAACGTACTCTGTTGTTTACAGGTTTTCACATGAACAGGTGTGATGTTAACAGAAAACAGCTGGTGCTGTACTCAACAACCTTCGTTTTGAAGGACCAACACACACACACACACACACACGCATCTTGAATGTCACTTCTATTAATGAATGAGCAGAGAACAAACAGTCATCTCTGACCTCTGACTATCATGACGCAGCAGTTTCAGTACAGTATGTGTGCGGTGTTGATATTTGGCACAGGTAATGAGGAACAGACAATCACTACAGAAGCCACAAACTGTGAAATGATTATATGTGCATTTAGCAATTTGCACTATGACAAAAGCTTAATATCGAGCAGATCCTGTTTTGCTAATCCTGTGCTGATACGTTAGCGAAAAGTGTTCCACCACTGTCTGTGCTTCGCTGCGGCTTTGACTTCAGTCAAAACAAGCTTTAGTTAGTTGGTGTTTGGCATAAATGAAGTGGGTGGGGGAATGTTGTTTTCTTTATGTGCTATTGTGATTGATTCAGAGCGTGTCCTTTTTTTGAGTCAGACACTATTTTTTGGAGGCGTCATCAAAACATTTCGATCAGAGGAAAAAGAAACAAAATCTTAAGAAACAAACTACCATATTTGAACAGTGTAAAAAAAGAAAGAAAATTACCACACTACCTGCTGTAAAAAAAATCGTTCAAATTTAATTTATGTAGTTTTGTGCATTTAAAAATTGGTTAATTTAAGGTAACTACATGGGCTAAGGTTAGGGTTTAGGTTAGGGCTATTTTTCCCCAGTAATTGTAATAACTATGTACATAGTATGTACATGGGAAACAGGACTATAATATAAAGTGCTACTGAAATATGTATATTAATACGACAAACAGGGGTTGGACAATGAAACTAGTATTGGATGTTTCACGCCTATATATGCGTGGCCTGGTTGCGAATTGTGTGAAGGTTGAATTAGCAGAGCAGTAGCAGCTGTCCATAAAATATTGCAATCCACACAACATAATGGGAGACATATCAGAGTTCAAAAGAGGAAAAACTGTTGGTGCGCAGCGAGACGCTGGCTCATCTGTGACCAGGACAGCGAGTCTTAGTGGTGCATCGAGAGCGATAATGTCCAGGGTAACATCAGCGTACCAACGCATAGGACGAACCCCATCAAACAGGACGCAAGAGGAAGCTGTCTGAAAGGGATGTCCAGGTACTAACCTGGATTGTATATACATTTGAAAAAAAAAATGCTCGTTGGGAGCTCCACAGTCAATATTCATGGTCAGGCTGCTATTGCCAAACATTTGGTCACTCTTGCCAATGCCAAATTTTGGTGTCAATGGTCCCAACAGTGCAAATCTTGGACTGTAGAAAATGTGAAACGTACTGTATTGTTCTCTGATGAGTTCACCTTCACTGTCTTTCCCACATCCCTGGGAGTTACGGTGTGGAAAAGCCCACAGACTGTTGCTGCCCAGAGTGAAGCATGGCGGTGGATCAGTGATGATTTGGTCTGTAATATCAAGGCTTTCCCTACTGTGCTTGATGTGCGTCACTACCAAACCATTCCGGAGGACTAAACAAGCATTGAAGGGGGTGCCATGTATCAGCATGATAATGCATCAATATACACAGCAAGACTTGTAACAGAATGGTTTGATAAACATGAAAGTGAAGCTGAACATCTCCCATGACATGCACAGTTACCAGATTTGAATATTTTCGAGCCACTTTGGGGTATTTTGGAGGAGTACGCCTTAAAAAGTTTTCCTTCACCAGCATCACATAGAGACCTGGCCACTGTTCTAGAAGAGGAATGGCTCAGAATCCCTCGGGCATGGGGTGAAACACATGTATCTGTCATTCCCAAGATTAATTGATGATGTTTGGCTACAAAAGGAGGCCCTATTTACTGTATATATATATATATATATATATATATATATATATATATACCAAATCATCATATTAGAATGATCATAGGAATAAATTACATTTTACATAATTACATTTTACAAATTACATTTTAAAATGTTTATATATATATATATATATATATATATATATATATATATATATATATACACATACATATATACATATATATATATACACACACACATATATATATATATATATATATATATATATACATATATATATAAAATTTGAAATGCAATTATAAAATGTATTTAATATATATATATATATAGTAAATAGGGCCTTCCTTTGCAGCCAAACATCATAGATTCATATATATATATATATATATATATATATATATATAAAAATATTTTTAAAAATGTAATTTATTCCTGTGATCATTCTAATATGCTGATATGGTGCTCAAAAACATTTCTTATTATTATCATCATCAATCTTCAAAACTTATTAAGGGCTACTTAATAACTTGGAAATGGTAATACACATTTTTTTCAGGATTCTGTAATGAATAGAAAGTTCAAAAGAACAGCATTTATTTGAAATAGATTTTTTTTGTAACTGCTGAATAAAAGTATTAACACTATTTTAAGGTGACGTAGTTACACATTACTACATGTACTTACTATAGTAATAACAGTAAATTATGCATAATTACAAGTAACTAAGCCTAAACCAAATCCTAATCCTAACCATAACTCTATAGTAAGTACATGTAGTTAATTCATGTTACTCAGTACTTATTTGAGTAAGTACAATGTTACTACATCACCGTACAATAAAGTGTAACCAAAAAACTACAATCATTTTAAAGGAGAACTCTGGTCAATTTTAACATTGAGCTCATTTTTTTGTAAATTTGGAGTGCTGTCAGTACAGAGAACAACGACAAAAATCGGTGTTGCCTACATCGTGTTATCCTCTTTTTAAAATTCGGTCGAAGTCCACAGTAGTCGATTGTCGAGTGGGCGCGCACGATCATTGGTAAATTACCATTGCTTAGTTACCAATGATCACGTGCGCGCAAACTCGACAATCAACTACTGTGGACTTCGACCGAAATCAGGAAGTAAATACAGGTATGTGAGCTGGCTGAATTAACATCACTTTTATTCATATCTTTCACATCTACTGCAGTCAGATTCACCGTGTTCACTCTGAATAAAATCACTCACTTGGCTGTGCACTTGCCCTAACCCATGTACTGCCATGCTAAAGGAGTGTCAGCTAAATGCAAGTGAACATCTAGTGAACATCTTTGCTTTATCAAACTCAGTCGACCTTTCCAAACAAAGCGGCACAAGGCCACAGCAAGGTATTTTAACATCTGTAATAAATATAAACCAACACCATATACGTTTTGTCTACTCTTTACGACAATATTAATACTTAAGAAAAAAATAAGAAAAAGAGAGCTAGCGATCGAGCAAGAAAGCGCTCAACTACTAAAAGCAGTTAAACATACACGCGCTGATCACAGTAGCCTATATTCCTCTGTCCCAAGCATCTCATGCTAACCACTGACAACCGTCAGTTCTCCAGTGAACCCACAGGCCGTCAGATGTGGCTTCACACAAGAGACTTCACCAAGCTTCTCATATTGCTGTTAGTGTTTTGGAGTCTCAAATACGACCTAATTACATCTATCCATAAACTCCCCGCAGGACGAATGAATCCGTCATAGGAACACGGACCACACATCTGCATACCGTGGCAGAAAACGGACGAAAAGATGGAAAGATTTGAGGGATGAGGGGAGAAGGGGAGGAGACAAGAAGAAGGGGCAGGCGGTCGGCACGGGGGGAGAAAATAAACATGACTGAAGTGAAAAGGTCTCTAAATGGCACTGTTGCTTTAAGGGTTGGCGCTCCGAGTTGATGCGACAGCAATCTGATGGCTGGACGTTACTCACTGGCTGAGCCAGACGGTCTGGAAAAAAGCGTGATGACCTCATCGTGACAGCATCCTCCAAACCTGTTTCTCATCTACACATTACACATAATGCATTCTTACAATATGACTACAAAAAACAAACGGCTGAAGAGAACAGGAATGATACGTGGCTACAGCCACAGATGGAGGAATGAGAAATACGCAGACGGTTCCTTCTAAGATCCTTCAGAGCGAAAAAAGCGGCAAAACGATGATGACTTTAAAGCAATAGTTTGCCCTAAAAAGACGATTCTGTCATCATTTACTAATCCTCATGCTGCCAAAAACATTTGACTTTCTTTTTCTGTGAGACACAAAAAGTGACTTTTGAGAATATCTTTGCTGTGCCGTTAGAAGAGGAAATATGCTGTGTGCAAATATGTATCTAACACCAGTGACTGTAAATAACATTCAGATTGAGACAGTGTCATCTTATAAATACTTGGGTGTCTATGTGGATGCTGCTTTATTATGATGCATTTGATTGATAAAAAGTGATAGTAAGGGAATTTATAATGTTAGAAATTATTTCTGTTTCAAATTAAAGCTGTTCTTCTGAACAAAGAATCACAAAAATATTAAGCCGCACAACCATTTTCTATGAAAGCTTGTTTCTGCCACAGAATAAATAAAAAAGGTAATTGCGACATTTTATCTCGCAATTCTGACTTTTTTTTCTCAAAGTCGCAATAATCTTTTAAAATTGTTTTATTACATGGCAGAAACAAGCTTCCATAATTTTCAACACTGATAATCAGAGATTTTTCTTGAGGACCAAATCAGTATATTAGAATGATTTCTGAAGGATCATGTGACACTGAAGACTGGAGTAACGATGCTGAAAATATAGCTTTGCCATCACAGGAATAAATTACATTTTAAAATATATAAAAATAGAAGACAATTATTTAAAATTGTATTAATATTTCACAGTATTCCTGTTTTTCCGCTTTGCCTCAGCCTTGCTTAGCATAAGAGACTTTTTTTTTTAATTATTCTTACAGATCCAAAAAAATTTAACTCCCCTCCACACTGACATTAGTTCTTGGATTGCAAACAGCCTCATTGTCATGTCCAGATCAGCGCGAAGTTGACAGACTTCACAGGCCGTGTCTGGCTTCTCGTGGCTGAGCTGGGCTCTATATGCTGTGCTGGGTTTGTCTGTAAGAGAGGCTGGAAGCTCTGGCCCAGCTCCAGCGAGCCCCAGCACACCACACCGCTAATGAGTTACAGATTGTTGCTCTGTGGTATACATGTGTCAGGACAATGCCATGGGTCTCCACCAGAAAAAAAAACAAAAAAAAACCTAGTTCAAAAAAAGACGGGAGGGAAAAAAACTGCAGAGAAGAAAGAGGGTATTAGTGAAGGAGAGCCAAGGCCTGACTTCTGCACTGTGTCATGTAGCACTCAATGAAGACGAGCAATTGCAGTCTGTCTGCGCGTGTGCGTGGGGAAGGGGGGGGGGGGGGGGGGTGTGCAGGCCCTTCATCGTTTGTTAAAGTGAGAGGACATTATCGCTTGACCTCCACTTGCCCTCCCAACGACTGCATATGATCATGAAAGAAAGGCAAAGAGAAACAGAAGGAGAAAGATTGTGCAAAACAGCTCTACTGATTACTTCCTGTGACATCATCGAAACACTGAAAAAACTGACATTTTTGACCATGAAGGCCCGAGAGAACAAGCGAGTGTAGTTCACAGCAGTGGACATTTATTGAACAATGAATGTTATAAAATGCTACAAAACTACTTCAGCTGCTGGTGTCTTAGTGTAGAAGCGGAATCCTGTGATCAGGGTCCAACATTAAATTGGTTAGTAAAACGAAAAATAATTAAGTATATGTAAATATTTCAAATTACATCAAATTTTAAATTTTTTTAAAATGTTTTTTTTTTCTCTTTGACAGTTGTATTTATCTTTCATATTGGCGTATCTATCTATCTATCTATCTATCTATCTATCTATCTATCTATCTATCTACCTATCTATCTATCTATCTATCTATCTATCTATCTTTCTATCTATCTATATCTATCTAATTGCAAGCACACACATGCACGCACACACGCACACACACACCAAGTTATCATTTTTACAATTCGATTTAAACCATTTACTATGTTGCAGTATTATGTTGGGTGGTTACCATGGTGTTGCTATACAGTTGCTGAGATGTCCTGAATGGCTGTTTCTATGAGAATGCTAGTGTGTTCTGAGTGGATTCGCATTGCCTTTTTAATTGTGATCTAAATTGATGCTTACTGGTCTAAATCTCTATAACATTCGGATCCCTAGAAAAGTCCCTTCTTCACTGAAAGTCTATGAGGGTTTTATGCATTTTAGTGTCAACCTGACAAAAAGTCTGACAGCTTAGATAACTAATAGCACACTTCACAACATGCACATTTGCTGAAGTTCTCCATCATTGAGTTTTTGGTACAGCAACAAACTCCTCCAGATGATTTGCACATGTTTACACCAAAAAATAAGCGAACAGACCAGCTGATCTCAACAAGCGCCAACACTGTCCAAGGGAACAAACAACCTCTCTTTTCAGGCTGCCTATTGACACCACATTTGTTTTGCTATGTATTCTCACCAAGTCAAGCGTGAACGCCAAAAGTTAACGCTCAAGCGGCCTTTAACGGCAAAAGTTCATGAGTGCATGAGGATAGGCATGACATTTACACTGAGCAATGATCAACTAAAACACAACGTATCTAGTACGGGCATTATGCTGGCGGGTGAAAATCATGTCAAAATAACACTGCCAAACCAGCTGTAATCCTCCATAGGTGGCAGCTCCCTACCCATCATCCCTTGCGGCAACACACAGTTAACCACACCTGCTTTCACAGCATCGCCGCAAATAATCCTCTCTCTTTTTTTGGTCTTTTTTTATTTTCCCTCATTTCATGGAAAGGGTGGACTATCATGGAAGGTCCGCAAGTGTTGTTCCTAATTACCTATTTCTCCACTCCTGATCCTGTGGCGGGCATAATTAGTTACCTGGGGCTGCAATCCAATTTGAAGTGATGACAAGAAAGCGATCCATGAAAAAGTAATAAGTTAAATCCAATTTCAGACTGCCTCTAATTAAATGCACATGGAACTAATGACTCAAGCCCTACCATTTCAGTGATAACCGTAATTAGCAAGGAGGGAGTTGCACTCTCTCAATCTTCCTCTCTCTCTCTTTCTCTTGTTGACTCTCTCTTCTCTGCTGTAGGTGTAAAGTGGTAAAGTGGCATGGACTCTTAATTACACGTGTCATTTTGTCAGTGATTTACTCACGTTTTTTTGACCAGCCGAGTGTGTTTAGCCTCTGCTCCGGTTTGTCACTACACCAGATGTTTATGGTGTTCTATGTTGTGTGTCATATTAATAAATACCCCCCCCCCCCATTTTTTTTTTTTAAATCTCTTAGTATGACTAATGAAGAAATATAAGAGATATTGTCTGTTAATTTTCCAGCATCCAATGCACGACTTACTGTATGTTAGAGACGCCCATCGATTAGCAAAGGTTCCCATGAGTTTACTGCCATACCCTGTGATCCCTATAAGCCCAACAATTAACAATTAGTGTGCTACAATTACATTTCTCACTGCTGACCAAAATAAATAAAGTGCAAACACTTAAATCTTCAAAGTCTTGGGTGGAGGGTGATTGAAATGCTGAATTGGTGAGAAAACGGTCACAAATCAAATAAAATGCTCTAGAGTAAGGAAAGCAAATTGACGCTGGCTTCTGGCGCCTCAATACAGCAATAACACCTAATATAGATCAGCATCTAATGATAGATAGATCACACAGGACAGCAAGAGCTATTGGGTGCACAGATAATATAATGAGCTAAAGAGCTATTGGACGGAACGAGGGGAGAAAAAGATGCAGGCTCTGTCCAGAATGGCATACTACCAAACTATTTCTGCAGTTTATAGTATGCATGCAGTGTCAGAATATTTTCTATGTGCAAAGAACGAATGTGCCAAAATGTACAACAAAGCACACCACACTGGGAACTATCCCATAATGCATTGTGCTCAACTTCCCCACTTGATTTAAAGGCTGCGTCTGAAAACTTAGGCAGCTGACTTGTTGCCTTGCTGCCATAGGCAATGACTTTGTAGGGACGAAAGTACCTCACAAAACTGATTTCGGACAACACAACGGTTTAATGATCTATAGCAAAATAAAGCATGCTTTAGTGATAACTAAGCAAATATTTAATTACTATGATAGTAATTTCTCGCTAGAAATTATATGAGAAGTGGAAAACATTGGTCAAAAACGTACATTTACACACAAACCGACCACCAACCACAACTTTCAGACGCCATCTTTAATTTTTAGCCTCAACATGTCACCGAATGGAATGCACAGGATTGTGGAATATCAAAGGCAGCGAAGAATAGATCTATGCTGCCTTCAAAAAACGATTAAATGAAGGGATCTCAGGAGACAGGAAGTGAAGACAACATTGGATTTGGGCGTTTCTTGATTTTGAAGCATTTTTCAGCTTTTGGACGCAGCCAAAGAGTTCACATTAAGGAGTACTGCACCAGCAAGAGACATACAACATAGCATACTGTAGGCTACATGTTTGAAATGTTTGTTCTGTCATACTGATTTGCAAACTTAAAAACATATAGCAACATAATAGCAAGCAGTATACAGTATATATTTAGCAGTATGCAGTAGCTAGGATTCCATTATGAACACAGTCATAGAAAGAGAGAAGAGAGCATGAGGGAGAAAGACAAAAACACACATGCTTTCTTTTTCACTGGTGTGAGTGACAGGTTGGCCATGCTCTCTGTATACATAAATAAATTAGAATTTTAATTCTGTCTGTGTGCTTTGTGTACTAGCAGTCCAGATAGTGGAATCTGCCGGCCGTTGACCCCTCAGCCTGATGAGTGAAGCGGTTTAGCTTGATCCTCTCGACTTTATCTCAATGCCGGCAATTCACACAGAACCTAAAAGGTCACAGATACCGTATTTCTTCCCTTGTGGCTTATTTCAAGTTATATCTACACAAGTTCTTTTTAGACTACATGGCATGATACTGATACGCCACAAAGCGAGGCTGCATGATTTTGGGGGTTAAAATCTTATTGCATTTTTTTCCTGATAAAAATTGTGATTGCACTATATTCGTGATAACAATAATAAAAAAATATATAACTATTGTAATATTTCACTGTAAAATAAAGAAAATAAGAAACATATACTACTACTACTAATTATATTTTACAGTGCAACTGTAAAATTGCAATGCTAAAATGTATGGTTGCCTTAATTTCATTACTTTCAAATGTTAAATCATCAAGCTTTTATATTGTCAGAAAATCGCAGCTTCTCTTCTATTGACAACAGCCAGTTTATAAGAGCTTCTAATTACAAGGTTGAGAAGAGGGTTGGCACATGTTAAATGTTCCCAAACACACATTATAAGCAAGCCAAACTCCGAGAAGATGCAGAGATGAGTTTGTGTGGAGCAGCATTTCCTGTGATCCGCTCTGAGACACTGAAAACACCGGATCATGAGCTGCTCGAGTTTTAAAGATCAGTTCCCGAGCTTCACTCTGAAACATGCAATGCATATATTCATTCAATTTAATCACATTTGATAATAGCACTAGGGCATACCGCAATGATGGATTTATTTCAATTTATCGTGCAGCCTTACCACAACACCTCAGTAAAAACTAGTTTTGATGAAGAAAATGTGAGTGGTGCTTGCCTGCAGAAAACTTGCGTCATGATTCTAGGGTGTTGCTATGTGGTACCTAGTGTATTTTTTAGCACGTTGCTATGTTGTGTTTTGGTCCCTTTGATGTTCAAGTCTAAGATGTGACCCTTCAACGCAAGTCTAAGATGTTTTTCCTCATTTTCCTTAGTCAAATTGCTTAGAAAATGAATAATTTGTCCGTTTCATTACCAAGTACCACTAAAACGCCTGCCTATATAGTGATTGTACACACAAAGAGACTCACTCAAAGCAGGGATGTGCGTTAATTAACAAATATGCCCCTTGGTCTCCTGCGATTCCACCATGAAACAAACAACATCCACCTTGCTCAAACAAAGATAAGGATCTGAGCGAGAATGATCTCAAATAAACGTAAATATTGCATCAGACACGGCTAGCTGCTCTCTTTTAAAGGGGCACGGATGGGGAAATGAAAAGGGCCGGATTTGCTTTGCATCACAAAGGATAGGCAAATAGAAAGCCCGGAGGCTGAGACGGGTGATGGGAGTCAGGGATGCTCCTGGGCGCCCCCTTTAACTTCTGATGACAGAATTAAGTGTGAAATCAGAGAGAAAGAGACAGAGATAGAATGCCATACTTACTGTACCTCTATTAAATAAGCTAATGTTGTTTGCTCTTCACACTTGCACACACGTTAGATATCCATGTGCTCATAACGTGCTAAAACTGACAGGATTTCATTGTGCGTGATTTGTTAGATTACTGTGAATGATGAAAGAACACTACGCGCTAATGCGCTTCCAACTCTACAGCCCCTTCTGCCTTAATTTCCTGTTTTGTCAAGCTTTGACAGGTACATGTTGTACCACCAACTGTATATATAAATGTAAACAAATAATGCCTGATCACTCACATAAACACACACACACACACATATATTTATGTCAGAAAATATGTTAAAAAAAACAAACAAAAAGACAACAACAACAACAACAACTAGCTGTTCATAAATGCATTATTTATGAATAACAATTAAAATGTTATATATTTATTATAATAAAAAATTGTGTTTCATTCATCACACTTGAAATAGAAGATCATGAAAAGTGCAGATACAGCACACAGTCTCAAACATTGCTCAGATTATCTAAGCCAAAGATAATAATATGAACATTTCTCACCTAATTCTGCCAAAATCTAAGCATCTGACCTTATATCCACATACATTTTTCAGGTCGATGTTGTGTTTCAGCAATTTTCTCATTTGTTTCTGTTGTATTTCTCATAATGTATTTGAGGAGAAACATCTGAGACAATTGATACTTATACTAAAACAATCCGAGAACTCAGTGAAATCTCCTGAGCAATCAAAAAACAACATTTGAGCAACATCGGAGCTTCACACACACACACACACACACACACACACACACACACACACACACACACACACACACACACACACACACACACACACACACACACACACACACACACACACACCTGTGGTGCAGGCTGCTTGTCATTATTTTTAGGGGACTTGAGGGCGCTGCTTTGTTGTTGCTGTTGGAGAAGGATCTGCCGTGCAACTTGTAAGGCCTGAGTGAGGAAAAAATACAGAGAAAAACAAAAGACGGTGTGAGAAAACAAATGTTCATGAACAACAGTTTGGATAGTGTTGTGTTTTATGTTTAGGGACTGACACTCCCTTGAGAACAGCCCTACTGCTATTTGACCTCAAAGATGTAATCCAAATGATGCCATGTTCTTACAGCTGGACAAGATACTGTTTTTCCATCTCTTCTGTTTTCAAACAAATGTACAGCTTCATTTGGTCACATGTGCAACGATTAGTCCCCAAAACAAACAAGTAGGTGAAAATAATAGGAATAGGAAACTTTTATCAAAAATGGTCATCACAAACAGTTAACAAAACATTTTCAGTGAATAGATTACAGCTGCAGGGAACAGAGAAGACACAAGCTGTTGTTTAATAAAATGTTAGCATACTGCATACTACTGTATATACTAGTGTTGTCATAGCACCGAAATTTCAGAAGTCGGTACCAATACCAGTGAAATTCCATGGTTCTCGGTACCAATTTTGGTACAAAACTGTTGAATTAAGAACTTTTAAGAAAAGTTGTCCTGTTTTGTCTCATCCATTGTTTATCACTGTCAATCATCAAAGTTTCCGATTCAATTGCGTATTTAAATATGGTTGTCAATCCAGAAACTTTGCAGTGTACTTGGCCACATGAAAAGTACATAAGTACTAAACTTGTATTCAAATTGCGAATGGGTAATAAACCAAAAGCAAGAGAAGAGTCCCCCTTTATAATAACTAATGCTGTCAATGTATAAAAAGTGCAAGCTCACTGAATTCTGCACTCTCGCGAAAACTATCGTTATGATATAACAAGCTGTCTTAATTGTACAATACATTTCTTATTTACATTGTGTTTACACTTTGATGGTTATAATGAAAGGCTTGGCGAGCATGCGTTGAGCAAAACAAAACCTTGAGAGTTTTCAGTGGTATCAAGTGGATTATGTCTACTTATTGTCCAGCACAGGCCATTGTGTAATGTTACACGCTTAACAGATATGATTGTGATTGGCTACAATGCTCAACGCTTGTAAAAAACACTCTAAAAATAGAAACGTTTGACGCTTAGAGAATGCTCAAACATACGGGAACTTGAGTGTTTGAATGCAGCATTTTATCACCGGTGCGTCAAAATTAGTTTAGTAGTTTAGTAGTATTATTTTAGTAGTACCGATATGTTTGACAACCCTAGTATATACGGTATACTACTTTTATTTAAAAAAAGAGGAAATTAACACATTATGGCATTAAACATACGCTACAATGTTGTCACACGACACCATGTTGAATGCGTAATTTAGCGAATTGAGTGTTATCAGCTCGGAAACAAATGATCACACAATTACAAAAAAAGTTGAATGTGCAAACATCAGTTACCAAAATAAACCGAAAGAAAGAAGTTCCTTTTAACAAAAATCCTTTTAGCAAATAATGCACTTGCCAAGGTAAAAATCAACTAGATGGTAATAAATTCATTATATACAAATAATGAATTAAATAAATATAAATGTATTATTAAATATACACATTTTTATTATAATTTAATACAATTTTAAATGTAATACAATAAATATAATTTAAAAAAAACAATCAAAATTTGTGTTAAAATCTCTTCATTCCTGAGTAAATAATAAGTAAAATCTAACTCTACCCAGCACTGTATTCTCTGTTGGCTACTGTACATTTTTGACAACTGTAGTAGTGGGTCTGGCTGTTCTATCCAAATAGAATGTTTCATGCTACGTTGTCATACTACTGTATATGCTACAGAAAGGTTAGTGTGGTATGCAGACAGTAACTTCTTTCTCTCGCTCTCTCTACATTTATCTGTTCATCTGCTTACCCCTGCCTTTCCCTGATCATAAAGCAAATAAAAAGTTTATTAGCCTTCAAAATATCTGTCAAAGGACACGGCCCTGTGAGTGGAAAACAAAATACAGTGCAGTCACATGTTTACTGGCTGGACTACTCCCTTCCCCCCCACCATAAATAATCAGACATGCCATCCAGAGCAAACAAAAGCAACAGCAGTGCTGGGAAAAAGAAAAGTTCTCCAGTTGAGAAAAAAGAAGAAAAAAAAGAAATAAAGAAGAAAAAAAGGGCACCAATACCAAGAAAAGCAAGCAGCGTGTTCCCATAGAACAGCAGGGGCAGACTCACACCTACACCAGAGAACCATCTGAGTAAATAACTGCTTCATTCTTTCCACCCTCATCACACCAAAAACTCCCACAATTCAACAAACAGTCGCAGGAACATCTAAAACCCTTGGGCTTCTCGGTGGGTGGAGTTCAGACTTCATTATCTGATATTAGTGGCTTGTTATTAGCAACCTGATGCTATAAAGGGCTCGAGAAAGTGTGCAAAACACGTGGGTTTGCATTGAATGAGATGAAATTTACATCACTTCATGTAAAAAGTGAGGAAAAGGGGGTGGTTTTGAGAAAGAAGGGCAGGCCTATATTAGAGAGTAAATGGTTACTGTCAGATTCTGCTCTCTAAGAGCTCAATAAAGAAGCCATGGAGATGAGGACTGAAGCGCTGAGTTGGAGAAACCAGCTGTTTGTGTGTGTGTGTGTGAGAGAGAGAGAGAGTGAGTGTGTGTGTGTGTGTGTGTGTGTAAGTGAGTGACCTTCTCATGCACTGGAGTTGTGGGATGACATCATGAGGCAGGAATATAATAACAGGCTACAGAGGGGCCACTTCAGTGCCGTCTGACACTGACCGTCATCATTATGGACAAAAACACATCACGCTACACTATATTACATTAAAACATATATTACTACACACACACACACACACACACACACACACACACACACACACACACACACACACACACACACACACACACACACACACACACACACACACACACACACACACACACACACACACACACACACACACACACACGTAAAAGGGTTATATCAAGATGAATCATATTTTCCTTGACCTTTTGAGATATGCTGCAAAAACTATTTTTACAATTACAAAAAAAGTGTTAAAGACTTTTTAGGAAAATATAATTATCTTTTTAGTACACCATGAGAATTTTTTCTTTCTTTCTCGTTTTAAGCATGAATTTCTACGATTTATGCTCCAAACTATAATAATGATTTTTCCCAAATAATTTATGGGAAAGAGAATATATGGGGAAGTTAATCAAACCTTCTGGTTCTTACTGCATGAATACCTTCTTTGCTGAATATCTGAAGGATCCCAACATCAGGAAAGAGCTGCTGAAGTTTTAAACAAGGTCTCTGATCTATTCAGACTGAACTTAAGAGTATGCATAACATACCAACGGCTCATTACATACCAATTTCTTTGTAATTTAAATTCCAGTAATAGAAAAAAAAAACTTCACTACCCATCAAAACTCTTCATCAAATAAATAAATGAGCGATATTTCCATGCTGACCTGAGGCCCGTTAAATATGACGGAGGCTTATTTGAAAGGGACTGTCCCTAAGCCACTCTCTCACCCAAACCACCAGCACCACGCTCTCCCCCTCCCACACTGACCAGCCAAGCACTCGCACACAGCAGAAAAAATAAATACCCTATTTATAGAAGCCTAATTAAATATGCATGACAATATGACACTAAAGTCTTCCAGTGCCACGAATGGACTGAAACTTTTCATTTCGGGTGACTAGCAGAAATGTGAGAAAACCCATCCAGTATGAACTCAAAAGACAGGAACATGTGGATATAAACAAATGAAATGTTGTAATCATGTAGGTTTGATTAGCAAAAGTTCTTCTGAAAAATTATATTATACTATATATATAGCCTATATGTATATATATATATATATATATGTATATATAGCCTATGTATATATATATATATATATATATATATATATATATATATATATATACACACACACACACACATACATACATATACATTCTATACACACATACAGATATACATACAAATCACAATGAATTAAAGTGTCTATAAAAATGCTTACATGTTTATTTTATTAAATGTTTTCGAGCCCAAACAAGCGGAAACAAGATTTGAATCTAATGCCTCGCTCTATGTTTTATCTCTTTTGATCAATCCGAAAAAAAAACATTATGCCAAGAAACCATGTGTATATATTACTAATTTAGGCGTTTCCTCTCAGGTGCTCTTTCTCAGCATTTTGCAAAGTCCCATGTGACCAAAGATAAAAAGTGTAGAAATTAGTCAGACTTCTTTTATAAAAAGTAATACTTTGCTGCGTACGACTCACTCTCTCACTCTCAGGTCTGGTGGTTATGCCAGACGGAACGTAAAACACGCTCCCCTCAACCGTAAGATGAAGATTACTGCATGAGCAAACTGACGCTGCACACGCTTTGTTTACACAGAAACTTTTATGACAAAAATACTTGGTGTGCCCAGTTTGCACTGAGACAGTGCTGGAACAAGTATATTTGAGTCAACAGGATGTGATATTAAGATACTTCAAGATGAGGACATGAAGTACAATGTGCTGCTTTCAGTTGTTAATTGCGTCAGAAAGGCTGTCAACAAACAAACCAGATGATCAACCAGGAGATACGGAGGTCTAAAAAAACCAACATTAGGCTACGCCAAACCACAAGTCTGCTTCCTGCCGAGAACGCTTTCAGGAGAACATCTTCTATATCAAACAAGACTTCACAAGCGCACCTTAATAATAACACATTTCTTGTTGTTAATCCAGCTAGCTAAAAGATATGTCTTCATCGAATACGACGGAAAAAAGGCAATTAAGACAAAAGAGCAACGAAGGGATGATTCAAAGACTCTGTCAGGATCAAAACTAATGAGAAGAGAGAGGATGAACTTGGCACCGTTTCCGAGGTGAGCACGGGCCCCGGGCGAAGGAATTATTTGCTGTTTAACAAGCTAGCGAGCGCAGCTGACTGGCGGAGGGTTAGCGTCGCGCTAAAGCGACCCATTGTGAGCTGTCACTGTGATGTTTACAAAGCGCCCGTCCCCACACACGCACACATACACATGCACAAACAGCCCCCTTGCGCTCCCCCTTTTCCATATCTTTGCCTGGAATTCATCT
Source organism: Siphateles boraxobius (assembly GCF_051911475.1). NCBI lineage: Eukaryota > Metazoa > Chordata > Actinopteri > Cypriniformes > Leuciscidae > Siphateles > Siphateles boraxobius. Next base: position 8,453,927 of record NW_027509042.1, on the reverse strand, counting down.
TCTTTTGATCTGGCATTCAAAGGTAGCGGGGGTTTGATAGACGCGCTAGGCTAAAAGCAGCTCCAGACACAAGCACGATAAACTGCCAGACGATGACAGGCCAGGCATCTGAAGGCACGTTTAAAGTGAGGAGAACAACGTGCTGTCTGGGCGCTACAATAGCGAATCAAGAGACGTATTAGGCTGAACTGATCGGATACAAAAACGGTTCAAAGACAGATAATGCTAACAGATGACTGAGCTGCTGAAGGAGCACACACGTGCCTCGCTATGGGCAACGCTTGATGCTAATCAGCGAAAATACATATTGATGACAGTGGATAGGATGGAAAAAAAGTGAAAGAAAACACATTCATTAAAATCACTTAATGCAAAAGAAAAGGTCAGCAGTAGCTGTCTAGTCCTTTTAATTCTTGCGCCATAACTCCTGCGACTCGTGGAGCGCCGGACATCTGATGTCTTGCGAATCCTTCATTAAAATTCCTTGTTAGGATTATTTGATGTCAGGGCTCCGCCGACACAAACACACACGCGATAACCCCTCCAGGTGTTTGCGATTAGAAAACAACCCTCGAGAAGCCAACAAGGCCCCCTGCGTAATCGCTGACAGTGACAACAATATTTTTCCTATTTGTCATCCCCTACGCTCACACTTCCACACATACAGCATCCTTGTGCATATACATATGTTTACGTGTTGCATTTGAGTATAGAGTATAATATCTAAGCCAGCACTTGTGTGTTTCTTTAGGTCACTAGCACGTTTGGATTATGTACAGGCTTTGGGGGTTCCCACTGTGTAAGACAAGCTTCGCTTGCCACACTAATATAGAGTCTTCTTTTATAAATCCCTGTATGTGGAAGAGGAAGTAGAGGAAGTTTCTATATGTCATATACAGTGTATATAGGGGAGACCGGACTAGCTATGCAAGGTCAATATTGCCAAAAAAATATTTTCCAGGTAAATTTAAAAATCCTTAGGAATTTACTTGAGTTTATAACATAAAGACTTATCATCGTATTCAATTTTTCAAGATATATTCAAGTTTAAAAAATAAAGGTTCAGGTTATTATCAATATTAATAAATAAATATGAATACATATTCAGCTTATTATCTTCTTATAATCAGTGTTGATTCTGAAGTACAGTAAATGTATCTTGTTTTAAATTGCAAAAATTATATTCTTGAAAGGTAATTCTGTCTTGTTTTCCAGTTTAAAACAGAGTATATATCAGTAGCTAAGATTGAGTAAAAAATTTCAATTTTTGTCGTGTCTAGCCAAGGTTTTGTACGTTACTGTAGTTTCAAACATTTACGTCAAAACGTTCTAAATACAGTGAGAATAAAAAATGCAAACTAAAAAAAGTAACATCATTTGTAATATCTGTTGGATAAAGTAATTAGTAAAACAAAAATCCTAAAAATTAATTATTGTTTTACAGTTTAAGTGACAGTAACAGACTTTTTAATGGCAGGTTCCACTATGACAAATTCCCCCATGCTGTTTGACCTGCTAAATATAAATATTGTCAAAGATAAAATGTTAAGTGAAAAGCATATTCTTTCCTATCTTACCTTTTACACAAATTCAGCACCAAAAATGCAGAAAAAGTCTGCATACTTCATCGGGCCTGGCAATGACAGCAGAAATGTCAAATTTAAAAGCATACTGTATGAGCTACACATAAATTGACTATCTCACACAGTTCCATTGTTTTGCTTTAGAGCTGTTAACTATTAAAAGTGGCTGTTATAACCCCAGAGTTTAACAAAATAACAAAAGAAAACAAATCTGTTTAATGTTTGTAGGAGGCAAAAATGAAAAAAAATATTTTCTCACAGATATGAAACCTTTGATGAGACAGTAAATGCTGGACATATGTAAAGACAATAGCTTGTGTTAACCTCTGAGGGTCTGGTTTTGTGCACATCAAGGCAGGCCTGACTATGAAAAATGAGACTAAAAACTGGGCCTTTAATTGGTGGGAGATGTGCGCACAGGTGAAACTGTGTCCCAGATGCCATTGTGTAGTAGAGGAGGCTGTTTACACAGCATTAAGAGGTCTGGAGATTGGGCTCCTCAGACACGACACACAGAAAATACTGCTAATAGGTTAGCGTTTAGCACTGTCGTAGCCTAAGCACATCATCTTGTTCTCCACAGAGCTGAAGGGCTTTTTCTTAAATGTCAGTTATTAGATTTACTCTTTTTTTGGCAGGATGGTCCTAAGGGCTTCCTGGGAAGGTTTAAAAGTTGTCAAGGTTTTATGAGAAAGTTTAAGGAAAACAAATATATCCGGATACACCACTATACTGCGTTCCCAATCGCTTATTTTAATCCAGTCCCAATCCATCGCTGTCTCCTTTTAGTTGAAAATGACAAAGTAGGCTATGAGAGTGATCCTTAAAAAAAACAGTACACCTCAAAATAAAAATTCTGTTATTTATTCATTCTTATTTACAGTACGTGTCATTCCAAACCCATGTGAGTCTGGGCAACATTTAAGGAGATATACTGCTGCTCAAAAGTTTGGGGGTTTACGGAAATGCTTTTGAAATAATTCTCTTATGCATCCTAAGGCTGCATTTATTTGATCAAAACACAGTTAAACAGTAATATTGTTAAATATTATTACAATTTCAAATAACCATTTTCTATTTTAATATATTTTAAAATGTAATTTTCAAACTTTTGAATGGTAGTGTAAATAATGAGTACATTTAAAACCATTCTTGGAAAAGTTAAATTTTCACAGTGTTTTAGACGCAACAAGTGCAATCCAATAACTGGCCTCAACTATAATAAAGACAATACTAAACTAACAGAACACAGAAAAAGAAACTAAAAATCATTTCTCTTTGCAGTTAAACACTTTGGGTGAACTATTCCTTTAATATCCTAACTAAAAATACATGTGAAAAGGGAAACAGTGTTAGTCTCCATTCACTGTCAGTGTCACCTAATTAAAATGCATACGTTACAGGAATGCTCCTTCACTGGCATGAGAATGTAAGTACTGAAGATCAGGACTGTTTGTATTAATTGAGTTTTTCTTTCTCTTGCTAATTCTGCCTTCTTTTGTTTCGTTGTGCAATGCAAAAGAGGGCCGGGGAGCTTCCTGTTAAGTATCTAATTGATGCAATTTCCAAAAAGCCTCTTCACATGGAAAACAGGCGCTCGCAGAATCACGGCCTCTTGGAAACACGTTCGCTGTTTAGATTTCTAAACTAATTCATGTAGAATACATAAATAAATCAATGTTATATACCCACTTCAAACCATTACTACTCCCTCCCATGGCTGCACTTTTCTACCAATCTATCAATATTAATGACAACACTAAACATATCAAATTGCAGTGCTCAAACCATGTAAGGCTCGGTGAATGATTGCAGTAGATAAGCACTGTCTAAAAAAAAACACTGACTGGTAACAGTTAGGGTTGACAAGCATTCCGTCTAGCGAGTATAATAAAAAGCGACCGAGAGGGTGCATGAAGGTATGAAGGGAGAGTGTTTGCATGTGTGTGTTTTTGCATTTGTTTCCCTGTGGAAGGCGGGAGCTGGGGGTGCATGACTGTTGATGGATGGACGAGAGCGACGGAGAGAAAAGAGAGAGATGATGAAGGAGGTATAGGGAGAGTAAACAGGGCGCTGTGTGGAGCCTGGTACGGATGTGTGACCCCGGGCCTGGGGGTCGTCTCAGCTATGCGGCTCTGACAGCCTCAGTTTGCAGTTTGTTTGGATTCCGAAGCTCCGCCTCAGGAGCAGCTTAACAACAGATGGCAAGAGAGGGGATCCATTCATAGAGCCGGACATAAGGAGACATACACAAACACACACAAGGTGATGTATGCTGAGATCTGTGCATGAATGCTGGCTTGTTTTCTCTCTGCCTTAAATGAAGACACACATAGAAATGTCCAAAATGACATTTTCAAAATAGAAAAGTTGATGGGTTGTCTGAATCTCTGGGGTCCAGAGATACCCAGGTGACTGCAAAAGGGTGCTAGGGTTCATATAAATAATACAAAATAAATAACATTGAGTTACACTTTATTTTAAGGTGTCTTTGTTACACTGTAATTGTACATTTAAGTACTGAGTAATATTAAGTAACTAAATGTACTTACTATAGAGTTAGGATTAGGGTTTGGTTTAGGGTTAGTTGCATGTTTAGTTGCATGTAATTATGCATAGTTATTACTATAGTAACTAAATGTAACAAAAACACTGTCAAATAAAGTGTTACCTTCAATTTTATTAATTATTTATTTTATTTGATAAAATAACACATGAATAATAAAATCCAAGTATATAAATGATGTAAAAGTAAAATGTTAAGATTTTAAAAAATGCAAGATTAACTTTGAGCGTTGACTGAAAAGCCCAAAACGTTAAAAACACAATATCTATAGTAAAAACAGGGAGAATTAACATGTTAATAATGGAACCAATAATAATAAAACCCCTAATATCAGCCAATAACTGATATCACACTACTACACGGTGCATCCCTAATATTAAGTTAAAAAAATAGACCCCGACAGGAAATTAACTAATTGAATCACTAAACCATTAGCTGGTTATTGGATGACAAGTTGACCATCCTGATCCATCCCTAACACACAAAAGCACAAGCATGCACTGAAACAGTCGCATAGACACACGCTCTCTATCATTTAATTTAAATTTCCCTTGTCATTTAATACACACCTCAATCCAGCATCCGACGCCAGATACCGTCTATCAAGACAGTTATTGAATTATGATTGTGTTTATTGCCCCTTTAGTGTGATGTATACCCATAAACATCCTTCTAGCATACAAGAAAAGCAATCTGCAAAATATTGTCTCCTCATCTCCAAGCTCTCTTCCACGTCAATTATGTCTTTAGACTTCACAGTCTCGCGGTGATGGAGTGGCCGTAAAACCCACTCACATTAATACTCCATTGTGCATCTGCTGCTAACGGTAATTAAAGAACTAAATGACTCATAAGAATAGATGAATTAACCACAAGTAGAAAAAAATGAGAAGGGAACGAGAGGCGCGGGGAACCTGCCACATAGAAATATGTGCCGTTAAGAGTGCAGTTCGGTACTATAGTAAATCAGCGTTATCGGCTGAACACAAGGAATGATGATGCCACCTTCTTAGTGGTGAGGTGTCTGTGTGGCACTGACTTTTGCCACCATTGACTGAGACACACAGAGATGGCAGGACATGATTGGGAGAAACAAGCCAGTAGAAAGCAATGCAGGTCATTATGTTAGAGAATTGCTGTGTCCACAATCACAACCTCTCTCACTCTCAGAAAAACTGTCACTGGGGCGGTATCTTTTCAAAAGATACCCTTTTGTACCTAAAGGGTACCATATCGGTACCCTAAAGGCACATATAAGTACCTAAAGTGTACATATTAGTACTTAAAAGGAACGACAGTGTACCTTTTAAAAAGGTACTGCCCCAGTGACAGCTTTTGTACCTTTTTTTTTTCTCTGAAACTGTAGAAAATCCGGATGTACTACATTCACCATGTTGTCATTATCACTTGACTCCCATTCACAAATCCTCTCCCGAGGCCTCATTGGACAGTAAAGTGTCCATCATATGCACACTTCAGAACCTCGCCGGTAGTAGTAGGTCATCAGAATATGTTTGTCTACTCTTTTATGAGTACTATTCAGGCATACTTCTTTTGTCACATACTATTTTTTGCCAACTATATAGTAGGATGGGATGTGATTTTCAGACGATTTGAGGCTGAACATTAAAATTACATCACTACACCATTTTCAGGGGGAAAAAAACGTACAACAGTACAACATATTGAATACACTCTTAAAAAAGGCTCTTTATTGGTATCTATGGTTCCATCAAGAACATTTAACATTGTGGGAACCGCTCCATTGCACGAAAGGTTCTTTATACGGGAAAAATATTCTTTAGATTATTTTTAGTTCTTCACACTCGTTCTTTTAAAAAAAAGAAACGTTCTTTTTAAAAAAGTGTACCGAAAGGTTCTTTGTGGAACCCAAAATGGTTCTTCTATGGCATTGCTGCAGAAAAACCCCTTTTGAAACCTATATTTAAGAATGCAGAGTCTGGTTTTTAAATGACAGATTATTTCTCAGTAGGCTACCATTTCCAGCCTCACTTTCATTACCGTCAAATTAAATGCATTTAAAAAAAAAATCAGAATGCAGATTATATATAAAAAATATATATACAACTAAACTCTTGACATCTGGCAACCAAAAGCATGAAATCTCGTAGTAGAGACTTGATAAAAACATTCTGTAATATTTTGTCTCCACATTTTTGGCAAAAACAAAGATATTTTGGTAAAGTTTTTATTTTTTTCATCAATGATATTGCATGTTGAAATAGGGTACGTTTACACAAAAAACGATATGCTTAAAATGTAGAAGTTTTTCCTTTGAGTTTTCCGAGTACAGGCCATTTTTGCTATCCATTCACACGGATCTCCAAAAACGTCGAAAAACCCTGTATCCTGCTGCCGGGCCATTAGATGGCGATGAAACACAATAGACTGAACACGTAATACACATGTGCATGATGTCATCGTCTTCAGAGGTTCGCGTTTTTGTTGTTTACATGGAGACGGTTTTTTTTAGTCACCAAAAATGCTGTTGTTGTGTAAATGAATGGCCAAAATGCATAAAAAGATTTTTATGCATTTTTATGCGTTTTACATTTTTAGTTGAAAACTGTGTCCTGTAAACAGCCCCATAGTCACAGTTAACGTTTATTGTTTAATGGTGTTGGTGGTTTCGTCATCGTCTCATCTTTTTCCATCAGTCATTGAAAAAAAGGTTGTCGACAAACATTTTGTCACAGATTTTGTTAACGAAATTAACACTAATGCCAGGAATAATCACAGTTTTAAAACTCACTAATATTTCCAGGTTTTCCATCAGCGTGGGAACCTTGAGGATGTCAGTTGTGAGGGGTTGCTGGGAAGGCTGATTAGGGTGATAGAAGGGAACTTAAGAAGTAACGTATTGTAAGATTTATTGTGGCTTTGTTTGTTTGAGTTTCACGGTGCGTGATGAAACAATAAAGATATTTGCACCGTTCGAACTCTACGCGGGTTTATTGATGCCAAAGGCTGCTACACTGAGGTTACATCTCCATCACACAAACACATATACAATGCCATCTGACAAATTTCTTCTTGAGGATGTAATGCTCAGGTAAACCTGTCACTGCTTGCTCCAGTAATCTATTTGTCAACATGGAAAACGGTCAGAAACGAGAAAACAGTGCAAACAGGGCAGAGAATGTGGAATATAAGAACTTATTATTTTATGTTATTGCATTTATACTCAAGATGTTGCATCAGATTGTATGGTGCATGAGAGAGGGAGAATAAGCGGGTGCGAGAGGTGCTTGCAAACACAGCGAAGGCTGACTCATTAGTATTTAGATTTTAGTGCCTTCATTTTTTTAGTTTTTTTGGTTTGGGGTTTATATATCGAGCAATGTCTGTCTCATTGTCATTACAGTAGCATGTCGAAGAAAAAAGGGTGGGCTGCTGTTAAATAAAGGGATTCTGGATGCAAATGCATTAACTTTGTGGCAAAATAGGCAGATTGTTCGAAAGAATGGTCACGGGCATGGACCAGTTGGCCAGATTTCAAACCAGCTTGAAGTCAACAAGAAGTAAAAAATCAACACAAATTCAAAATTGAATCAAATCCTATAGTAAATGACTGGATATTACTCCGAAGAAAACAAATATTTATCTTCATAGCCTTTCACCAAAATGTAGTCACTTCTGCAGTGTCTTTCCTTTTCAGCTATCCTCAACCTGCAATTTTTTCAAAAAGTTGACCCGGAATGCTGAACAACTCAGAAAAACAAATACACTTTTTTTAAAAATACCCTAAGAAAAAAATTAAAATCAAAATTACATAAATAAACATTTGAATAACACAAATTTCTGACTTAGCAAAATGGTTCACTTTTCATAATTTCCCACAGGATATCCAACTTAAAGTCAAGTACTTATCTGTCCAAAAGGCCAATTTCTGTAACTGACAAAGAGGCACACAGGCACGATAATTCACAAGCCCCTCTGCCAAATCTCTGTGGTATCGTTTTCATAGACTCATCTCACCTGAAGTCAGTTTTATCAATGTGTGTGTGTGCTGCTCTTGGTTGAAGAAGACACAAAGGGTCAGCTCCTGGTGTCATTAGGCAGTGAGCCCGGAGAGAAAGCTCTTGATATATCACAGTGCGATTGGCCACGGTCTGGGATTGAGTTGCTGAGAGAGGGAGCAGCTTCATGGGAATTACAGACTCGGCTCAAGTCATTCCAACTTGGGTAATGTTATCCCAGAGAGAGAGAGAGAGGGGGGGAGGAGATTGCTTTTGTCATAAAAAAAGAGATGCTGAAGGTGTCTACTGCTTTGGGATTGACTGCTGAATTGTCAAAAAAAAAGTAAGAAATTACAATAAAAACAGATTTTTCAGATGAACAAAAAATTGTGCTCAGAAGAATTCTGCTCATTTTTTTTTTCCTCAAGCATGACGTTTCCTGTTATGGTTTATGCAAGTGTCAATTTCGTCTCAGATGTTTCTATAAAAATTCTTTAGAACATAATAAAAATGGAGATGAGACAGAAAATGAGACAGTTGTTAACATACAGTAAACAATGTTATGAAATTTGCGTAAATATACATAGCCAAGACAATTTTTTTCTTGGAGTTGGAACAATTTGATGAGAACTTATTCACACTACGTACACCACTGAATTTTCAGCATCATTACTCTAGTCTTCAGCGTCACATGATCCCTCAGGAATCATTCTAATTTGCTGCTCAAGAAACATTTATTATTATTATGAATGTTGAAAACAGTGGTCCTGCTTAATATTTTTGTGGAAACCATTATACATTTTTCTCAGGATTCATTGATTAATAGAAAGTTCAAAAGAGCAGCATTGATTTGAAATAGAAATATTTTGTAACAAAGTCTTTACTGTCACTTTTAAACAATTGAATGCAGCCTTGAATGAATGTATTAAAAGTATTCTTAAAAAAATCTTTTTTTTGAATGGTAGTGTATATTAAATTTTACTACTAATACAGAGTTTGTCTCAAACTGTGTTTTGATTTGCAACGATACTAATGTTAAGATTGCTTCAAAAACTCAGAACGACTCTGCATGAGTCAGCAAACTGACATTGTGATTTATACTTGAAATAAACATAACAGAACAGAACTGTTTTGAGAGTAAAAGTCATTACTGGAAGTGTCTTGGAGATGCTGATTTTAAGCAGGCATCAGAAAGTGAGAAACAAAAAGCTTGTCAGCATCAGGTCGACATCAAAATTCCGTCAGCCCTAGACGATCACACCTTTAGAGCTGAAGGCCAGTAATGCGGCGGACTGAAAGCGCTACAGCAGATGTGTGATAAAAATACGAAACTGTCAGATCAAGGAAGAAATTTGTGCCACCTCTCAGAGGACTGGAAGTAACATTTGTGGTTTGATTGTGTGCGATTAACACCAAGCTGTGCACCCTTGTTTAGTCTATACGCACAATTTTGCTCAGCTTATACAGTAGACTTTAAACGGCAAAGCATGCACTTGAACAAGTTTGATAAACCCCATTTAAAACTCAAACGACAGCGGAGCCCCTAAACAACAAGCTCGGCAGGAACCAAGGGCACATGAGCTATATAGTGAACTGACAGACTGCTGTTCAACTCCATTAGCTGCTATGTGAGAGGAAGCTTCGCATAAGCACACGACCTGTGAATCCGAGATGTCTTTAAATCCAGGGGATGGGATTGCCGCATTAATTCTGAGAGGACTGTAATCTCTCAAGCAAATCAAATTACACTCATTAACTGAGCAAGAAAACTGCCTATGTAATAAGTGAGTATTAAAAAAAGTATTTATTACCAATAATCACCCATTTAATATGGAGCAAAGCCCACAACGAGTTTCATTTTATGCTGATTAGGTGCAAAAATGAGAAACCGGAAAGGGCGTAAGCGCACACGAGGTGCTCGCGATGGGGCGCGTGTACGCGGTCAGGCAGAGTTTCTGGCAAGCCAACACGGTGATTAAGGTTAAAGAATAGGGGCTATTTAAGCTTTAAGGTCTTTGTGCGGGCAAGCGTGGCACAGCTAAAACACCGCCAACACGTCGCTGTCTCGTTAACGCGGCATAAAAGTGACTCTCTTCCTTTAGTGGTCGCCGGCATCCAGGGCTAATTTCCTTCAAAATAAAACCTCTTTAATTACATCAGAAATGTTAATGGAAAATATATCAAAAGAGAGATAAATACGATTCAGGCGCATAAAATCAATTAATGCGAGAGGTCAGCGTCTCATTCATTTGTGAGATTAACATAATTACCTATTTTTCTGCTCGTCATTTACTGCTTGATTCATTCGGGACGCACCACTGTCCCTCGATCCCCATGGAACAAACACAGGGACTGTTGGCCTAAATTAAATATCTCCATCTATACACAATGTCCACGTTATAGCCACGGGCGCCAATTAATTGACTTTATTACGGCGAGCTCTTATATTGTGCATCATCTCAGTGGCTGTGAAAAGCACCACAAGATTTCATTGCTGGTGTGAAATATGAAGTTCTCTGGGTTTTCTGCTCAACAAAAGGTGCGTGTTCATTAACAGATGAGAGAAGTTCTTTTTGAAATGTGAGACGATTGGATTAAACAATGAAAGAAGCAGGTAAAAAACGATATGTACAAAAAGCAAAATTAATTTAAAGCTGAACATAAATTAAAATGTGTAAACGTGCATTAGGGGTGGGCGCTATAGCGGTATGAACGTGACTACCGGTATTATGTTGTACCATGATATGGATTTTGCAATACCGAGAATACCGTTAGATATTCATGAATTAAAATTTTGCAGTTATATTATTTTGTTCAATTTGGTACTCTTTACAACTTTTAACACTACTAATGACGATGCAAAATCAAGGCTGAACTGAACGTTTAACCTTTTCCTCTATTGTGTCCAACTGGCGTGATGCGCATTAATAATCAAACAGAGAGCATGGTAACAGTCCAGTGTTTTCCACAGAGACTAATTCGTGGCGGTGCGCCACATAATGCATTTCGTTATTCATTTTTTTTGTACGGTATTTAAAACATGCAGTGTATTATTCGTTCTCTGTCACTTTGTCTCTGTCACTCACGCGTCTCTCGCACATACACGCACTCGCACGTACACGTGCACACACACAGCGTCTGTCTATGAGGCGCGGACTGCACAAAAGCGAAGCGAACTCCGCGAGCCACAGCGAGAGACCGAGTGTGTCCGAGCATTAGTAAATTGATACAGTAATATATAATTACTGTATAAGAGGTATGGAATTCCGATAAATGGACAACAATATAAATAAAAACAACAATTCAATTATCACCACTGCATTAGCAGTATGTACTTCTCTCTTTGGTCAATATACAAAAACTTCTCGGTTAACATAATGTTGTCTTCAACAGGCCTAAGTGTCAAACCTCTCTGAAATCACACTATTTCATATTTATTGATTATAACGTATTCAATAAACCACACTCAAGTGTTACTCATCTTTTGATTTATTAATGAAGGAATTATTTTGACCCCCGCAAAATAAAAAGTGGAAAGACATAAGTGAATTCAGGCCTATCTCATGTTGCACGTTTAAACATTTAGAGAACAACAATAGCACAAAAAAAAAAAAAAAATTCAGGTCTATGTCCAATTAAACCCCTCACCTTTTTCTAGATATAGGATTAAAATACATATTTTGCCTGTAAATTAACTAAGGTGTACTAAAATGTGATTCCAAGTTTTTTTTCCTCATATCGCAATATAATATCGATATCGTCCGGACAGTGAAAAATATCGTGATATGAATTTTTGCTCAAATCGCCCACCCCTAACGTGCATTATAAATGTTGGAGCTGTGGCTTAGTGGTAAGTGCAATGACCCACTGAGCTCATACAGACTATACAAATTCAAATCTGACTCACATCCCTTCTTAACATTCAGTCTCTTCTTAAAGGGATGGTTAACACAAAAATGTAAAGTCTGTCATCATTTACTCACCCTCATGTCATTCCAAACACATAACATTCATCTTTGTAACACAAATGAAGATGTCCCTCCATTGACAGCTACGCAACTGACACTTTGTAGCTTCAAGAAGTTTATAAAGATATCGTAAAACTAATCTATATGAATTAAGCGGTTTAGTCCAAATTTTCTAAAGAGACACAAACGGATTAACAGATTGAATTTAGTTATTTATTCACATATAAACATTTATCAACTCATACATCAGTTGTGGTAAACGGAAGCTCAAGCATGTTCGCTTGACATGCAAGAGGTTCATTCTTGTGTGTTACGCAGCATGTTTGACCTTCTGCAAGAACCAATGAGGTTTATTCTCGTGTTACACAGCACGTTTGATCTTCTGCAAGAACCAATGAGGTTCATTCTTGTGTGTTACACAGCATGTTTGAGCTTCTGCAAGAACCAATGAGGTTCATTCTTGTGTGTTACGCAGCATGTTTGACCTTCTGCAAGAACCAATGAGGTTTATTCTCGTGTTACACAGCACGTTTGATCTTCTGCAAGAACCAATGAGGTTCATTCTTGTGTGTTACACAGCACGTTTGATCTTCTGCAAGAACCAATGAGGTTCATTCTTGTGTGTTACACAGCACGTTTGATCTTCCGCGACGCTTCAAGCAATCGTGTCTCTTCAGAAAATTTTGACTAGCAATTACTTGCAATTAAAATGGTTCTAGAACAATAACATTTTGTATGAATATGAATTGTTTGCAGTGTACAAAATTTATTATTTCTTAATAATGATAAATAATTCTATGAAGCCACACAGTGTAAAGGTGTTTAGAGATTGACAAGCAGTTTAACGTGTTTAACTCATGATAGCTACTTCAGTGAGATCTAATGCTTAGTGTCACATAAACACTTTATAAACATTTGGCTGTAAGGATAATTATTTTGATTGCGGGATCTTGTGCGCCTCCTAGCTTCAACATCTGTTTGAAATATGTGTGTGTGTTTCTGGCTTTAGTAAGATGGATAAAAACAGATGACACACACACTCACACACAACATATACACACACTGTGGAAACGCACTTTCTTCCAGCAGTTTATAGATTGCCTCAGCTGAAATGCTTAGCAGGAACAGTATACTGAGTTGTACTCAAGAGCTGAGGATTGTGGGATATGTGGAGGCCTTTATTTGCTCACATTTAATTGTGCTGCTTAAGTCCTGAACTAAACTACTACTTCAGAACAACAACAACAACAACAACAACAACAACAACAACAGAGGGGTCAACAACAACATTGAACCCCATCGACATTTTATCCTTATTTGTGTTCCACAGTAGTCATTCATAAAGGTTTGCAATAGCATGGGGGTGAGAAAATTACATCATTTTAATTTTTGGGTGAATTATCCCTTTAAGGATGTAAATTATAAAGAAAGAGGGAGAGAAAGATACAGTGAGGGAAAAAAATAGATGATATTCCACTTGGAAATCATTTTCAACTCCAGCTTCCCTGCCCAGAACTTTCCCAGTGTCTCCCCAATGTCCTATAAAGAACCTCAATCATTCCACATGACCCCTTTGGCTTTATTAAGAAGATTAACTAATTTATTGTACACAATTTCACTTTTTTTGTGTAAATCCTAACATTGCTTTATCAGCAGCTGATTAATGAGGGAGAAGCCAGCAAAAGAGCATTTGATTAACACTAACTAGCTTTAGTTCATCCAAAAAAAGTTGTCATTATTTATTAGTCTTCATGTAGTTTCAAACCTTTATGACTTTCTGTCCTCTGTGGAACACAAAATGAGATGTTTAGCAGGCACACTGCTCTTTCCTGTACAACAAAAGTACAAACTACCCTTTAAAAGTTTAGGTAAGATATTTAAAATGTTTTTGAAAGAAGCTTCTCATTCCTATGTTCATCAAAGATGCATTTAGTTGCCCAAAATTACAGTAACACCTGTTTTCTGAATTTTCAACATAATTACTCCAGTCTTCAGTCACACGATCCTTCAGAAATCATTCTAATATGCTGATTTGCTGCTCAAGAAACATTTCTAATTATTATTTATCAATGTTAAAAACAGTTGCTGCTTAATTTTAATTTAAAATAAAAAAATAAAAACCTACTGATCCGAAACTTAGTAGTGTATTCAGGGCCTGCTGGGCTCCTAAAAAGTACCATAAAAGTAGTTTCTACAACAGAGTTAAATTTAAAATCTTCAGAAGGTGAGGAAAAACACAAATTTAAGTTATGCAACTTAAATTCAGTTCTTGTGGAAACACAAATGAAATTTGAGCACTGAAAATGGTTTATAATGACATGAGTAAAAAAATGACAGGATTTTCATTATTGAACTGTTCTTGTAACAGAGCGACACTCTAAATAAATATCATTGGAGTGAAATACACACACCTCTCCCTCGATATAACCCAGCTCCTGAGGGGGCCAGGGCAGATTGAAACACTTGCTGCCCCATGGTGGCCTGCTGTGGAGGAGTAGAGCGAGCTACTCCATCAGTATTTACTGATGCCGTTATCTTGTCCTGTGGCAGACTGAATCAATCAATCACCGCACCAACGCGGCGCTCGTCCTCAGCATTCAGCACACATTGCGGACACTTCAGCTAAGCGGATCGCTGAGCGTTACGAGAGCCAAATTTGATCAACAAGCGCATCTCCCCTGTGCCATGGCAATCCGAGATGAAGATGATATTAAGAGGAAAGAGCAAAGTGATAAAGACTGCTAAGCATGAGGGGGTTGGGGATTTAGGAAAGATGGAGGCTGGGAGGATGATGACGATAGGCGGGCAGAGAGATACAATCTTTTTATCATCTCAAATACAATCAAACATCTGCGCATAATGTATAGACACAAAATAGACTACAGTGTGCTCTTAAAGGAATCTCCTACGGTATATCAAACCTGTTGCATTTCCCTTTTAAATTCATTGGAAAAGAGCAATGACGACATTTTTCAAATTTTGGCTTTCTTATACATTCAACAGAAAAAAAAGTCTTCCGCCTTCGGGAAAAATGAGAGTTAATAATTATTAAAAGATGATCATTTTGGGGTAAACTATTCCTTTAACAGTGAATTAAATCAGCATTAAATTAAACAACATTTTTGCTTTTTTTAAAACCCTACAGTAGTATAAAGTATAAAGGCTTTGAACAAACCTCGACTAGTTTCCTTTATTTTATCTGTTGCCCTACAGAAGTGCTAACTTTCCTTCGCTTTGTTTGCGGTTTCTTTTTTCCCTGCATTTTAATGTTTAATAGCAGCCTTTGGCAATCTGGGGGCACAATTATTAGATATCCGCAGAGAGAAATTGAAAAATTAATCATACTCATAATTTTACACATGCTCTGTTCCTTGAGAAATGTCACATGCTTGCGGATCAAATACGCCATCCGGAGAGCTGAACAGACTGCTTGTGCACAAAACAATTGCATTAATATTGCAATTAAGAGATTATTTACTAGCGCTGCTTTTCATCATCATGCATGCTAGTTAAATTATTGTACTGTAAGATCTAATGATAATAGAAATGTTTATCATACCATAACAATGAGCGTTTATGAAGATAGATTACAGTCAAATACAATATGAGCATTTCACTAAGACGTCTTATATTACAGGAAGTTCTGTTGATAGGAGAAGACATCAGGGAAATTACCCACAAACCCTTCACAACCCCCTTAACACACACGATCAGTGCAGATTCACACAAAAATAATCACTCACAAATTCACAGTGCAAAAAAACCCCAGGAAGATAATATTTGCATTTACGTACAGCCTTGCTTTTTATGAAAAATATGCATGCAAGAGCTGCAAACAAAACTAAAAAAAAAAAAAAAGCTACCAAACCAAGTCAATATTTACAGTTTATAAAACTAAATAGTACATTTGCTACGTATTTGTTTTGATGACCACTGGAAAGATTTGGGAAGTGTCAACAGCAAAGCAGTAGGGGTTTCAAAAAGTATGTACTAAAATAATATAGATTAAAAAAAAAGTAATAATTTTTTTTCTAATATATAGGCCTATAAATATATATATATTAAAAAAATAATTATTAAAAAAAAATAGTGAAAATAATTGCTTTTATATATATATATAAAAGCAATTATTTTCACTATTGGTGAAGAACAGCCAATGATCAGGGCCAATTATATCCTGTCAATCAAAAGGGGGCATAAAAACGCATCACACTGCAACTCATACTGTGTGTGAAGAAAACGTCTCTTGAATTAAGAGCTGTTGAAGTTAACGCGTCAATAACACATTAACAGTTTAAAAATAGGAATGTTACAGCAGGCTATATCAGACCTCATAAATCACCCGTGGTTCAAAACAGGGTTGCCAGGTCCACGGTTTTTCCCTACACCAAACATTGTGCTTTGCTACATCTAATGTCTCAGCTTTCATATTCTGTCCATTTTATCACAAAATCCAAACAATAAAATTACATTTTGATGCTCTTCAGTGTGACGTGACAGATAACTGTAGTACAAGCAGTTTATTCTTCCAATTTAATATAAGTTATAGCACAAAAAAACATGCATGAACATCAGAAGGTATGTTGCAATATACAGTTCAACTTGCATGTAATTGCTCAATCTGTGTTTCACCTGCGTAAATACATCAATAAAACAGAACAATGTCACTTCAATGTTCATAGGCAGATATCATTCTGACTAATCATCATCAGCGGAGAAATTTAGTAGCAGTCCATCTCCCGGTCAAATGTATGGAAACATTACTATTTTTAATGTTTTTCAGGTTTCTTTGATGAATAAAAAGTATCACAGGTCATAAAAAAATAATAAGCAGCACAACTGTTTCCAACATTGATAATAAATCAGCAAATTATAATGATTTCTGAAGGATCATGCAACACCGATGAGTGGAGTAATGGCTGATAAAAATTCAGAATTGCATCACAGAACTAATATGTACTTTAAAGTATATTAAAATAGAAAACCATTTTTTTAAATTGTAATAATATTGTAAAATTTTTCATGTATTTTTGATCAAATAAATAAACGTGATGAGCACAAGAGAAACTTTTGACCGGTGAATGAATATATATTTTTAAGTTTATATAAAATCTATTGAGTTTTTTAGGTCTCTATCTTATTATCAGCTTTTCTTGCTATTGACAAACGTTTCACCCACTAAAAGATAATCTAACACAGTAAAAATCAATAACAGAACAATTTGAAAACTAACAAGCTATAACAGAAACTCTAGAAGCTGACATATCTGCGATATATACTGTCGTACCATCCAGGTCTATTTTCAGGGAATGCTGGGAATAGTAGTGGCGTAGTGCGTACAGTCTGAGAATAAGGACTACTGATGGATGCTTCAATCTCTCCAATTCCTATTTACAGTACAATCATTCTAACCCTGTTTCCATTCAAACAATCAAACTCTTGCTCTTGTGTTCTCTCTAAACATCAGAAGCCACGCACAGCTCTCTGTCTTTCCCGGCTCACGACGCCCACATCTAATCAAGCAGAAAATATCCATAAATATTTCTTTCTGCTAGATTTCACTTTTGCATTTCATGGCTGGACATGATATTTTCCTCTTTCTCTTTCGATTCACCACTGGGAGATCTTAATGCAAAAAACAGTGACTTGTATTCAGGGTTCATGTCTCTGTATTCAAAAGCACATTATATTTGTGTGTACAGTGGGTAAGAAGGAAAAAAAAAATAGGAGAACGAGTGTGAGAAAAGGGATAGACAGCGAGTGTGTGCAGACATAAAGACCTCGTCTTATTTTCTGTGCCATTTGCTGGCTAGTGCTTTCACGGCCCGTCCCATTACATCATGTCAGAGGTTGTAAACAAGCAAATAACAACAGCTCACTGACGCTCAGAGCGTCTACCGGCCCACCACAGCGAGGGGAATTGCTCTCTGCGTTCTTCCATGCTGCAAAACATTTGTTTCTTTATTGCCCATGTAAATAATACATCATCTCTACCTTCCCTCCTTCCTTTCTTATGGAAGAAAAAAAAAGGAAAGGAGGGTAGGATGAAGGATTTATTTGTACGGTGTGCAAAAGGGGAACTATTTATGGTGGGCGTCATTCCTAGAACGCAAGGTGCCATCACTGATATTTATGGGAAGACATCACGGCACTGACAGGGAATATCATTCTCCAAATGGTACACAAGCAGTCAGCGGCCAGCACCATTTCTCTTTGGAATAGAGGCCACATCACTGCCGAACACCTAGGAAGTGGTTATTACTGGCAGGAGTGATGGCATGAAAGGGCTGTGATGAACATAACTGGGTTTGCTGGAGGAAGAGGGGTCAGACTTGTTCATTCTGGACTAACAGAATGAAATTTTAGCTTTTTTATTTCCTGAAATATTTTTACACAGGATCATGTGATATTTGATACTTAAAAACTTGAAATCCTTTGAGTTTGTGTCTATTCGTTTTTTAAACTCTCAAATCGTGTGTTTTTCTGTAAACCAGCAGATATGCACATTGCATATTTAAAATGCAACATCTTTCTCTTCTGGGAACACGGAAAATAAATAGTCATCTTAAACTACACAATTTCTGTCAGATAAAATGAATGAGCATGTCCCTCCCCTAATACCACATTCAACCAACTATTAAAAAGGGAACTATTAACTATTAAGAAAATTGCCAAACATAGTAACAAAAGTGTGCAAGCAAATTTATTTTCTTTTAGTTACTAAAATTAATAATATATTTAAACATAAATTATTATGAATATAAAATACAATACAATACGATGAATGCATATCAGATCCTAACAAGACACCTATCAGACCTAAGAAGACATTTTCATCTTACCATAGTTAAAGTTGTAAATATGATATTTTATGGTTACTACAGTAAATCTTTGTTTTAGCTTCTGAATGTCAGGGGTAATTTCTTTACCTCCTAAAAACAATTACTAAACAAGTGCAAAAAAGCTGTCCTGTGATGCTTATAATTACCAATAATGCTTTCTAGCATCTTTATGTGTGCCATAAACGTCTTTATAATGTTCTTCCCACGTTTTAAACCCTCTCTACAGTAATAATCCACTGATGTAGATTTGATTCTGTGAGGAACTATGTGAATGTAAGATATAAACAAAACAAACAGCTGCAGCACATCATCATCAAATCACACGACAATCACGTTTATTGGCATTATTAAGTCTTCAAGCCGCTTGTAGCGCTTCGGCAGGTGCGTTTCTCATCGGCCCCCCTGGGAGCGATACGGGAAGGGCCGGTAGCTAGCTAGAGACGCGCAGAACCCCAGCACTTTGCTCTGTCAGCCGCGGTCTGGCTGACGTGCCGCTCTCTGAATGAACACTGACGTCTATTATCCGCCAAGCGCCGGCAGATTATGAATAAGAAATAAAAGCTACCTCAGCTACAGCACTTCTGCATTAGTGACGGGTGGGCACTACCAGCGCACACACATCAGTACCTTCATTCTGAGCCTCCAGAGCCCAACTGAGATGCCTTAATCTGAGAAACGCACAGCTACACGGTTTACCATTTTATTGAAACAAATAAGTGTTTTAAAAACGGGCCGAAAGGCCTAGTTTCAATTTCAATAGCTCGTTTAACCCTTATCGTCCCGATTCCTCAGGGACCATTCTATGTTAATTGGATCTCCATTGCATTTGCATTGGGGGTGTTAACAAGCACAGTCTATGAATATTAATTACCCAGAAGTTTTTGGTCCTTGGGAAAAAAAAATACTTTTCTTGATACATATTAATTCTGTGAAGTTTTTTAAAGAGAAACACTCATTAAAATTGCACAAGCCCCACGCTCAAACGTATCCCCATGATATTGTGGCATCTTTTAACTTTATCCCTAATAAATTGGGTCATATTAGCCGAAACAAAAAGAAACACCCTCCACTAAATAGTCTTTTCATTTGCTTGTATGCAAACATTCTGATCCAATGACGACGACTACATCGAGATCGTGTGAAAATGGGAATATGTGCGTTTTTAAAAGTATGAAATGATGTCGTCATGCATTTCTATTTAGGCATGCACGCAGCAGCAATGTTTGATTGTTTGAAAAGCGTGAAGGATTATAGAGAGACAGAGGTTTTTCTTTCATGAGAAAACTCAAGCGGTGCGTTAAGAAGAAATCCTCTCTTACTGCTTTCGGGACTCCAAATAAGCCATCTAATACTAAAACAACACGGATGCATTTCCCAGTGCAGCCACAGTCTGACAGCTGCTGGGAACACCTGCTCTGAGTGTAGAGTTCCCCTCTTTAAGACACACAAACACACACACACACACACACACACACACACACACACACACACACACTGGCATCAAAGCCCATCCGGCCTCAGCAGACAATAAGAACTGCTTCATACTCACTAATGGTACCAGCATAGCAAACACACAAATTGACCCCCATTTTAAAGCAAGGGTATATGGGAAGTGGAACAATAGGATGTTCCTTTTTATACACATGCAGTGATGCAAAACCCACCCACTCACGCATATGGACGCACACATTTGGGCTCACTTTGGCAGCCTCTTCAAATGCATACACACATTCACTCACTCCACTACTTGTCTCCATTGCTGACCATCTGACCCGAGATCCATTAGTAAAGCAGTTTCCAGCACACACTCTAACGTAGAGGCTCTCTACAGCGCTCCGGCCGATCCGACTGCGGAGGAGCGCTCCTCACTGCCGAGCCGTCAGTTCAAACCCGGTAAACAGGATGTAAACTACTTGAAGATGCATTTATCGCTGGCGAATTGCATGTCATTGCCGCAGAGGAGATCAGAGATGCTGTTGCGATGATGCGACTAAGTCCTGAAGATTCTAGACAGCCTGCTGTAAATGTCACTTCTGTAAATGAGCGAGCTAAAGCATCGGGGGTATCGGGGGTGAGAAGTGCACTGCCAGAGGGATATATTGCCTGCAACAATTAGTTACGATCCCAAAAAGCAATATGCTTCAATTGTAGCAGGCTTTGGAGAATCACACAGAGCGTGTTTCTGTTTTTTTTTTCCTCCCGCTTTGCAAATAATTATTTCTCCTCTCTTCTACGTACAAGCACATTAATGTACAATTTCAATCTCCATCTGTACGATTATGAATCAGATCGGCCATCAATCGGGAGATCCAGCCGAGAGATTCGTCCTGTAATAAAACTGTCACCTGTTCCAGGATAAAGACAGATGTTGCCAGTTGGGTGATAACATAATTAAACCGTTCAACGAGGGATTCCATAAAATTATCAAAATTGAAGGAAGCACTAGCGTTTTACCAATAAAGCAATTTGGGGCAATATGCGGTGTCATAACACCAATCTCCTGCTCAGGATTTGCAATAAGTCGGAGGCTCTGCCTTTCTCTAGTGCAATCTGACAATATTAACAGTTTACAAGCAGATACCTTAAAGCGAAAAGAGAGTGAAAAAGAGCACAAATGTGTGTTTTCTACACCATCTTACATCTTTCCTCTGAGCAGGGTTGCTAAAATGCTTTTAAGAATGAGTTTAAGAATTTGCTTCTTTTTCCCCCCAATTCATTAGTTCGAATCTAAGGCCTACAGGATGTTGAATTGGAATTGCAATGACAAGAAAAGGAATTTACTTAACATTTAACATATACAATAACATTTCACATATACAATATCATATAGACTATGTTATTTTTAGATATAATATATAGTGTTTGGAGGCTTGTATATAATATATAGTATAGTGTAGTTGGAGGCTTGTTTTTGTTTTCAAATATAAAAAAATTTAAACCTTTTTTAATATAAAATGTATAATAAAATTGGTTATAGGACTCTCTTTGCATATTACATTTAAATTCTACTTAAAATTCAATCCGATTACATGTTTGTATTTTGTATGCCTGCCTGTATTCAAATTTTAAAAGATTTAATTTTTGAAAATGTTAAAATGCATTCTCAATTCAGTTCTGAATGATGCACAACCCTGCCTCTGGGCGAGGTGTCATCAGATGCGTGCAGGAGCATGTTTATGCATCTTCATCACCATACATGCTTTCTGTCACTCCTGTAGGTTTTGCTACACGTTGCATAATGCAAGCACCTGTGCTTACTCAGACTGTTCTGCCTGTGACCAACCCGAAGACATCACCTCATCGGCTCCTAACCATGCTTAAGGGCCAGAGGAAAACAACAAGAAGAAAAAGCCCTTGCTAATTGCATCCTTAACTTATGATTTGTAAAAAAAGCATGATTCTGTCAGAATGAACTGAGATGAGTTTGCCCTCCCATCAAAGAACAGCACTTACTCATGCTGTAGCTTTTCTTGTCTGTCCATATGTCTAGTCTTCTTTCTTTTTTGTGGTTTTGAGATGATGTTGGTATGCCTTTGAGTGAGGGTGCTCTAAAATGTGATTAAAAAAAGACTGCCGTGAGACAGGGCATTAATATTTCAAATTTAAGAGCAGCATCAGCTGAGCAGTATTCCTGGCAATCGCTGCTTGCTTAAACATGCAAGAGATTATATATGCATCAACTTAATCACTCATAACTCATCAGGAATTGTGCCATATAGAGGCTTGGATGCACACATTCTTAAGAATGCGAATATCAAAGAAAATAGCTATATATATATATATATATATATATATATATATATATATATATATATATATATATATATATATCTTTATATACTTATCTTTAAAATCTCAATAGTTTCTCCAAGGCAGCATTGAGATTAATTGGGAGCAAATCAAAAAGCCCAATGACCTCATATGTGTCTCCCCTTTTAGAAGAGATTTCAATGTCTTAAACAGTGCTTTGATATCCAAGATACCACAGTACGCAATTAAACATCAGAGATCTCAAATCAATCTCAAATATGTCTCACCTTCTTGACCAAATTATCTGAGCTACGCTGAGCAACACACCCTCTTCGCTGTCAATCCGCCTCCGACAGACCATCAACAGGATGTACTGTAAATCATTTTTAAAATCTTGTACATTTATTATCAGTGTCATCACTGCATTCAAGATCAAGAGACAACAGTCGCAGCTATATTCAACAGTTTTTACAACACTTTGAATAATGGGGGGGAAAAAATCATAATTGGCTAGTCTTATTTTACATGTCTGACTTCTGTGTATATATCATCATCGACTAAATTAGCCTATCTGACCAAATTATTGACAGATTCTTCATTGGCCAAATGATCTGAGCTATACTTTTGCCATGAATTTCTGGAAAACAGAAGGATGATCCTGTAAACTTAGCCTGGATCAGAAAAGTACGACAACATCCTTGTTGTACAGTTATTTTAGTGTGCTTCACATCGGTTGACTTCCTTTTGCAGAAAGCAAAAAAAAAAAAAAAAAAAAAAAAAAACACAAATATGTTTTGCGCTTGCATAAGTGCAGGCTGGCATTATTTTCTTTAAATCTTTATCTCTTAAGATCATCTTCACTTCCTCATCAAAAGATGTTGCTGAAAACCACAACTTCTCTTTCTGCCTCGCTGAGTGCAAGACAAGACTCTGTTGTACTTTTTAAAGAGGCCCCCGAATAGCAG
This sequence comes from Siphateles boraxobius, assembly GCF_051911475.1. NCBI lineage: Eukaryota > Metazoa > Chordata > Actinopteri > Cypriniformes > Leuciscidae > Siphateles > Siphateles boraxobius. The sequence goes on along the minus strand of NW_027509042.1, from coordinate 8,430,273 downwards.
TCTGTGACGGAACGCAATCGGATCGGGATTGACGGTGTTCTTGCTTTAGGTTGTACAGAGTGTCCTGTGCATTCGGTGAGATCAAATATAGGTCAGTATGATGCCCTGTTTGGGCCACAATTGTGTCATATTTTCTCGGGAAGCACATGAGAGATGCGATCTATCAGATGGCTGTCTTGGTTGTGTGGCTGTGGAAGGATGTTTGTATTGTGAATGGGGAAATTCCTGTGGGTGCAGTCGCTGCAGCAATGAGCGATGGCTGACATGCAAAAAAAAAAAAAAAAAAAAAAAAAGAGAAAAAAACGACATAAACAACACATATATGTGTACAAAACACATCTAAACCAATCCTCGCTGCATCAAACAGAATATAATATATGATTTTATTATGACTCTGTAGACTAGGACTCTTGATTAAAACAAATCTAATTGCAGTTCAGATCAATTCATTTTATCATGAGGTTATGTCTTTTTATTTTACTTAATTATATATACATATACGTGTGTATATATAATTAACTGTGCTTAATGAACATGGCAAATGGATAGTTTTTCATACAATTTCTTTTGATATTTTCCCTAAACAAGCATCTTGATACATTCACAATTTTCTTTCCTCCACTGCTTTTCCTGGAATCACATCCCAACTACATCATAAGGATGTCCACAGACATGTTTTTTCCCCCCCTGATCTTGTCGACCACAGACCAAAGAGAAATGAATTGCTCATTGGAGATGGCGCTAGTTCCATAATGGAAATCCTTTGCATAAATGCTGACAGGGGTGGTCTGTTCCTTTAATTTTGGTGAATTATATGCATAAACCATTTAAAGAGTGGACCTAAATTCTTTAGTACAAGGATGAAAGACGTTTGAGGTGGCTTTATTTGAATCTAAAGGCTCTATTCTATCTAGAGAACTCCCATTTAGGGACACATCTCTTTTATATAAGGTAATAGCACTGGGGATTTGACTTCCTAATGGAGATGTTTAAATGAAGCTTATGGTCTACTTCCCCCCAAATCTGACTAGTTCGAGAAGATAAATTCCCCTGTCAAGGTCGAGATGATCAAACAGATTACAATTATTTTATCCCTAGTCTTTATTAATGAGCACTGTCTTTCACAGTTATGTCGACTAATCAGGATAGATGATATGTCAGCCTCCAGGTTTGTTGTTTTTCACGTATTTAAGGAGTCGTAGGAGTTTATAAATTGAAAGATAATAAAACCCTACAGCTTGTCAGAGAAGAAACTGGGCTTTTGGAGGTTTAAAAGGGTTACGTTTTATGTATTGTGTGCATAACACAAGCAAAGAGACTGATGTGTTGTAAAAAAGCTGTCAATTATCACATAACTGAATCCTTGTGCTTGGGGAAAAAACAAAAGAACCTGTAATGATCAAAGCTGATAAAAAAAAAAATATATATATAATTTACAGTATAGGCTTTGACATTTAGACTACAATATTAACTCTGTTCGGAGAAGCCTTATAATATTATATAATATTTCCAAAATAATAATCCCAAAAATAAATCAGATTTTAGACTTCAATCACAGCAGTATTTCTCAAGCTAAAAACTAGAATATATGTAACTCCAAAATAGTGATAAACAGCAGTGTTAAACTAAATATTTTTCTTTAAATTAGAAGATGCAAAATGTGACTACTTGTTGGAAAGTTTTAAGTTAGACTATTTTACTTGTATGTTACTGAAAAATGCAGTTAAGCAACTGTTCCTCCTCGCATCACAGTGACAGTAAAACTATGAAGTAAATGTTAAAAAAAAATGTTTGAATACAATGTCAAGTGCACATCCCTGAATCGGTCAAGCGCTCTGGCGTTCAGCCTCTCTCTATCTCCTCTTCCTTCTTTCTCTCTCCATTTCCTTGCATTTGTCAGTGTAGTAACCCCTGTTGTCTCAGCCGAGTGAATCAGATTGAGCCCCTGGCACAGAATGAAGGCAAAGTCAACAGGAATTAAGTTTCAGTGCAACTGTTTACTCAACTGTGGCCTGCAGTTATTGAAATCTTATCCATGGTTTTGTGTGACGACTGCGGTAATGAATTCAGCATGCCTGTGATTTTCAAACCGACAACATCACGCTAAGTCAGAGAAGCACACGACAGACTGAAGCAATTCAGATGACACGGGAAGGCGAAAGCGAGAGCCAATCACAGATGCTTCAGATTATTGATTGATGGCGATATACTCTAGTTACATATTGATCTCTAGAAGACTGAAGGGAAATATCTAAAATGTCAAATTATTTTTATTCCTATTCGTGATCCAAAATAATAATTCCAATTTGCAACCAACATCTTACTAATTTAAACACAATACAAAATCAATATCCTATGTATGAAATAAGACCAAAACAAATCAGTTTTGGGTTGTTCTCTGCTCTCAAACCTGTCCTGTTTGGCATTAAAGCCGAGGCATCGCTCTCCTCAGTTCAACGACAGCCATGCTACTCCGGCAGACAGTTACTTCAGAAGCCCCCATCCCCACCAAACAACCCTTGACAACATCTCCCATCATGCCGTGGGGTGCAGATAACATACGACTGGCTGATCTTTTCAATGCTGGCCGGCTCAACACGCTGCCGTGTGACAGACAGAAAGCGCTTGTCTGTTTATTTTAGTCTGAGTGAGGATGCTTTGGGCGCTCTAGGTATAAAATAAAAACGGCTGCAACACTCCACGCTCTGGTGCTTTGAATGGAAGCTCTGCAAAATTTCCACCTGAGTGTTAGGGGTGTTTACAAAGCGACAGGTGAAATCTGTGGCACCTAGATGGACTCAGCACATATAAAACTTTCTGTAAATTCCATTGCACCTATGCATTTGTCTGTTGATAAATACTTCACCTGAATGCAGATGCAGAGATGCCGGGATAAACACATTGGCAACCAAAAACACAATCACAGAAAGAGCACTTAGTGCGTTTAAAAATTCAGACCGCTCTCAATATACATAAATAATCATAATAATGTGTTTATGTACTCTGGTTGGAGGGGGTGCGACGATTAAATATTTACAAGCACTTAAAGAGGGGAGAGAAGGATGCTGTTGACATGCGTTAATAACAGACAGGTGCAAGAATGAAAGAAAGAAAAGGTAGGACCGTAGGTAGGAATGAACAAACAAATGAAGGATGGAAGGAATGAAGAAAGAAATGGAAAGGAAGAAATAAAAAGAGGAAGGGAGGAACAAAGAAACAAACAAATAATCAAAAGATGGAAGGAATGATTTAGAACATGAAAAAGAAAGAAAGAAAGGAATGAAGGAAGAAAGAAAAGACGAACTGAAAGAAGGAACAAACCAACTAACGAAGGAACAATGGATGAAAGTAATGAATAAAGGGAAAGTAGGAAAAACACAGAAGGAAGGAATAAAGGAAAAGGAAGAAAAATAAATAGAGAAAGTTTGAATGAATGAACAGATGATTACAGTAAGGAGGAAAAAAGTAAAGACCTGCTGTTGCTGGAAGTTCACGAGGTCAGATGCTGTGATGTCAGAGGAAGGTGTGGCGCTCTTGGATTGAACTTCTCTGTGTCTCTCCACACAAGGTGTGGCGCCGTTCTGATTGGCTGTTCCGTTTGTCGCCTCTGTCCCCGACTCTTGCATCATGACTTAAAAACCTGCAGCAGAGATGCAAAAAGAGTGTTAAAACAAACAAAAAAAACATTTTAAAACAATTCCACGCAAACGTCAATTTCCTTTTGTCCCGCTCAATTTCACTTTTCCCATCTTTCCCTTAAAAGAAACTAACAATCATATTCTGTTTGTTTTCTATTCTTCTGCTGGGCCTGAAAGAATGCAGAAATGGCAAAAAAGCAAAACAGAATGGGAACACAAACCTCGGTCACGTCTCAGCAGAGAGGCCCAAGAAAACACACTCGCTCACAAACAAAACTTGTTCAAGTGAAATGGATATATTTACTCGCATTGCTCCCAGAAGAACCACAGCCCGATGGCTTTTTAATGGGAAACAGGGTAGGGGAGTCGGTCGGATTACAAATCTCAAGAATCAAAACTTCTCAGCAAACGTTCGCATCCAGGGTGTTGAGTTAACGCCGCGGTCCTGGGCCCGCGCACAAATAAACAAACCTGAAAATATTCCCATATACTTCCAAAGTATTTCCAATAATACATTATACTTTAATGATGTCTATTCAGGCTCACAAAAAGACTTTTTGTTCTTCCAACGCTTCCCATCTAACTGACCAACCCTGCGATACACAAAAAATTCCACTTTTCTCCTGATCTGTCCATGTCGTCCTGAGATAGACACTTACATTTATATCTTTTGCATTCATCGCGGCCCTCATTGGCAAGGATTGCCTTGTAGCCCTGTTTCAGACCATCTTAATGAAGCTGACCAAGTCGGGCAGAAGTAAATTACCTTGGCTTATTAATTATTGATATGAGGCAGAATGAATGCCCTTAAAGCAGTGGGTGCTAATCACATAGGCAGGTGAAAATTGAAAAGAATTCAGATTTATAATGCTGACCCTCTCAGACAGTAATAAGGAGCTTGATAATTGTTCAGCCAGGTTTGCAGTGGAGAGACGGTTACAGACGCAGGAGAACACATTGGGGATTGACCCATCTGGACCACCGAAGGGCTGCGGCTCTTCTATTCTATGTTTTGATGTAAACAAGAAGAATGGTACGAATTGGACCACATCAACTACTAGAACAAAATTATTATATATATATATATGTGTGTGTGTGTATGTATGCATGTATATGTATATACGCACACACATACTGAACTACATCGATGACTAAAATCTCAGGAAGCCCTGTCCATTTCTTAACCCCTTAAATCACATATTTTAGTTTTTTATCTCTAAAAGACCCTGAATACACTAAATTCAATAAATTCACTAATTCAATAAATTACATGTATACATAAACTGCTCTAAGCTAAAAATCATCCTTTCAATTAGAGATAAACGGACCAAGTACCTGGTACTCCCACAAACAAGCTGTGGCTTGTTTAGCAAGCTTCTCCCCCTTTCTGTCTCTTTTACGTTTTACGGTCTCATTTGTTCTTTCTCTTTTTTCATTGTGTTCCATAAAAGAGGGTGATAATGGCTATTATGCATGCACTGTCATTCCGTACTAAATTTTCATAATTATAAAGGAAAGGCGTAAATTTGCGAATGCGTGGCATCTCTAAAAGTAATCATGAGAATGCGCCGGGGGGCTATTTTAATGTATGCGAAACTAGTGACCCACAATAAAGACGTGAAGCTGCAACGAATGCAAAGTAATGCACACGCGCCCAATTCCACGTCTGAAGAGGGCCAGCTAAAATTAACACCCAATTAATTTCGGAATTGACAAACAAATGAAACCCATAAATCTAGTTTCTCATTAAATTTCACCATGGAATAATTCAAAAGCAGCAATATCACGATAAAAAAAAAAGGATGAAAGAAAATGCCTGTTATCCATCACAAATATCAAATAGATGGAGGGGAAGAAATAATCTAGTGGAAGGGCATTAATAATGTCAACGGCTTTATGAATTAAGCTATTGTTTTAGTGTCTCATCAATATGATTCCAGCTTTGAGTTTCGACCCATTTTGATAATAAAAGTGCAATTCTTTGCTGGTGACTTTTTGTCTTGAATTTGGTACAAAAAAGGCATGCAACATAAACATGAATAACAGACAAACGAGAGTTGAGAAGAAACAGATGTGTTTGTTTACACGGTTTATGGTGGCTTTAAATAAAAAGAAAACAAAGACTTAAGGCAAAAACTTCAAAATAATGGAAATTCCCTGAGATTAAGCCCCCACTATCAGGCACCTCCCAAACAAACCTCCATCATCAGATGTCTGCTCCTTTTCCCCACAAAAAGCTTGCTTGCTAAACACAACAAGTGTTTGGAACAAACAACAGATAATACAACAAGGTCAGAATTTGTTCATGTTGACGTTTTGTTTGGTTCATTTGATATTGCAAGCACACACACCAAATCATGTGCACACCACAACTGGCCTACATAAAAGCATGAGCAGATACAGAAGAATCAAGAGCTTTCTCCCTTATTTATTATTTCCCAGGATTTGACTGAGTGTGTTTATGGCGAGAGTTTGTTTGTGTGTGCCGTGCACCAGGCCGGAAAGCAGACTCCATCAACGTTAAAAAGATGCTGTCATTCCGGTAAGTTATGAAAGCCCACCTGCTCTCACAAGTCTGTGCTCTCACACCAACCCTGTTTACACAAGCGCTCAACAAAAGCACAACATTCTTACGCTTCAGATAAGTAGTCACAATAAGGTCGACAAAACCCCATGATCACACTGTTGTTTAGGTTCAACGTTGTTGCTTGTCTAGACAACACAATGATCTGTTCGACTGAAAAGGTGTGAGAGCATCTTGAAGTTTATCTTTTCTCAAGGATTCATGATGAGTAATACAGACAGTTGTATTTTGGCTATGGGTAGTATGAACAAAATTATGACCTAATATTACAGTACAGTGTGTATATGGCAATATAGTTGTGAATGAAATTCAACCCCAAAATGATTTATTTATATTTTAAGGTGTCATTGTTACAGTGTAATTATATATTTAAGAACTGAGTATTACTTGTAAACAACAAGTACTTACTATAGGGTTAGGGTAGGATTAGGGTTTGGTTGAGGGTTAGTTGCATGTTTATGCATAATTTACTGTTATTACTATGGTAAGTACATGCAACATATCTAACAAGGACACAGTAAAATAAAGTGTTACCAATTATTCATATATGAATGTAGAAATATACTGATATAAAGATTCTGGCCGATATAGATAAGCTGATAAATATTTTCATTTTATGGTGAATAATCAATAAATGGACAATATTAATATTCTACACTATTTGGTCAAAACAAACAAAAAACCAAACAAAAAATATATATATAAAAAATTATTTATATATATATATATATATATATATATATATATATATATATATATATATATATATATATATATATATATATATATATAAAGCTACTAGCCACTCAGCATTTTTACTGGCCACAATTTTGACATTGATACCATAGGGAAAAACTGCCATGTAGGTATTTTTAATATTATCCCATAATTTAGCAGCCGGCATATTAGGCTGCTGTCACTTTAAGACCTGACGCACAGACCCATTATACTGTTTTATATATACTTGAGTTTATGTGCGTGCACTTTGGGTGTGAGCACAAAATATGCGGGAATGGGTAAAATTATGCGCAATCCCACGCTGAAATTTAAACCCTGTAACACCAAAAATGTTCATCCGGACCAAATGAAACGACTGCGTGAGGAAGAGCTGGTATTGTGTATCCTGTGGAAGAGTTTCAAATATTTCAGTATCGATATGTATGGAAAACCTATATTTTTGACAACACTACATTGCACTTAGTTTATTATTTCAGATGCCTTTTTAAAAGACTACAATTGAAAAACGTATATACATATATATATATATATATACACACACACACATTCAATAAATCCCAGGGGTACATTTAAAAATCTTTTTTTTAAAAGTGAAATAATATGTTTTATAAATAAGTTAACTTATGACCGCAATCAAGCCTCCTTAAAGTCTGTCTATCACTAGATAAGATATCAAGCATGGTGTTACCTTCAGTTTGGGTCTTCCGTCTCAAGGCACAACTTTGCATCATTCACACGTGTTGGCACAATCAGGGCTACCAACTCGCCCTTGTGGAAAAGAATTGCTCATCACCCTCTCAAAGAGGAAATGACAGCAGCAATGACATTCTGCCAAAAGTAGATCTCACAGCGAGACCAAACGGCAACTCTAATCTCAGCGGGCCTCTCCAGGCCAGAAACATATCTCGACACTACTGTGGCGGCAATCTGAGAACAAAACCCCACCACGTTTGGACAGACGGGTTTCGTCTTTTCTTTTGTGCTTTCTTCAGTTTACTTCCAGACCTTGTAAGGCTAATGCCGGTCCGGCAGCTCCTACAAACAAAGCTTGCTATTTGTTTAATAACTGATTGCTGCCATGACTACGGTAAACAAGTGGAAGAACAGGGCCTTTTCTTTCTGTTTATGAACAAACACATCTTCTCGCAAAGAGCAATTTAACATTAACCAGGTGGAATGATCAACAGATTCCATAGGTTACACAGAGGGCGAGCCGAAATGTAAACATTCTTTAGAGAAAGAGAGAGAATGGAAGGCGGCGGGCAAGCATGTATGGATAGCAAGGTCAATGCAAATGCAGCCAGTCTTGAATAAACAAACTCAAGACAAACAAACAGTCGTTCTCCTGACATTTAAAGAAGCATTAGGACGGGTGGGCTACAGCTGCTAACGGCCAACGTGAATGTGAACTAGATAGGGGTGGGAATGTGTCACTCAACAGGACCTCACGTTCCTCCTATACGTCCGGCTTCAGTCTGCGGAACAAACAGACACGCTGCATCATCCTTATCGCCTCCACGAAAATAGCATCAAGGAACTTGTAAAACCAGTTAAACATTACCAGTCAATTACTCAGTAACTAATGCTCGGAACATATCAATTATGGCTGTGGGTTCTTGTCTATACTCTATTTACAATGACAATGCATTGAGTTTGATTGTACTGTTAACACTCACTATGGTATTGACTAAGTCAGTACAAAACAAGTATTTGATAAGTGGTGAAGGCATAAACAATTATTCTCTTAAAGGGATAGTTCAACTAAAAATGACTTACCCTCAAGTCAATCCAAATGCAGTTCTTCAGAAGAATTGGTATATACCAGTGGAGTCATATGGACAATTTGTATGGTGCTTTTGTCCATTTGGGGAATTTGACAGCAGAAATCTCTTTCCTTGAATACTGAAGCCTGGATATGCTTCATTATATCAACTGGAAGAGGTGCATAATCAATACTTTTATTCAGCAAGGATCTATTAAACTGAAACTCAGGCTAAACTGACAGTAAAGACTTTTACATTGATGCAAACACATTTACATTTATGCATTTGGCAGACGCTTTTATCCAGAGCGACTTACATTGCATTTCAAGGTACAGATTTACATTCTTATCAGTTCAGTTCAAAACATCTTTTGAACTTTCTATTCATCAAATAATCCTGGAAAAATATGGTTTCCACAAAAATATTAAACAGCACAACTGCTTTCAACATTGATACTAATAAGAAATGTTACTTGAGTACCAAATATGCATATTATAATGATTTCTGAAGGATCATGTTCAGTGATGTTGATGATGATGATGATGATGATGATGATGATGTTCATCATGAAAGTTCAGCTTTGCCATCACAGGAATAAACTATTATTGTTGCACAGTTTGTGTAATATCACTTAAGTCAAGAAAAAATGTATGAGTGTAACTGAATGATATGCCTGATGAGGGTCAAGAGACCGAAACGTTGCTAAAAAAAATCTGATTCTTATTTGCGAGTATTGATAGTGTGCGGAAGTTCCTTGTCTTTTTTTTATGTGTAACTGAAAAAAGCACAAATGTCAAAACACCTTCAGGGCCAAGAAAACATCTCAGACCCCAAAGGGTTAAAATATATTAAAAGAGAAAAGTTAGTTTTTCAAGCACCAAAAGGGTAGTGAGTAGAGTGTTCTTCTGAGTGGCAAGTCCCAAAGTATTGAGGTATTGAAAAAGTCCTTTTCAGTTTCAGAAACAGTTGCTTTTTGTCTTCTCAGTCCAACCGCTCTCACATTTATTTCATTTACCTCTCCAAATCGATTTATCCCTACTCTGAAGAGCTACAAAAACGAGTGATACAGGGGTCTAAACATATATTTATTACACATTGAGAGAAACGTAATAAGATCCTTGCGCGTGAAATCTAGATTGAAACATATCACCAGACCATCACTGCAAGCCGGTGCCGGTGCTCCTTAATGCTGCGCACAATGATTCAAACAAATATGAACCCATTATCACACTACAAGCTTGAGAAATGAACAAGAAATGAACAATCAGGATGCCATCAACCGGAAGACAACTCCAGCAGGAGAGGCTAAATAGATGTATAATTTCAAGAGGTACACAAAACAGTTTGTCTCCTCAATGAATTTACGACAAAGTCTGTGCTGCGTTTAAGGCGCTGCTGTGCCAAGACTATGATGGAACGCACAAAAGTAAGGCAGGCCACGGTATTTTTAGCGAAACAGCCAATAGAGACCAAAGTAAATAAGAAAAAGTCTAATGAGTTTTAATGCAGCCGCTACCAGGATAGAAAGGCCAATTTTGGGATGTGGAACTACAGTCATGAGCAGTTTACGACAAACTCCTGAGCGACTCTCCTTCAAGCGACATTGAAGGATTGGTTCACAGACAGCTTGGGATGATTAGCACGGCAGCGAAGAGTCAGTAACCGAGAGCTGGGTCTCAACCGTACGCATGGGAGGCATCGAGCCGTGGGGAAGGAGGACTTCACTCAAAAGGCCCCACAGCACAACGGACAAATTACAACTGTCAAACACCCGCACGCACTCGGCAAAGAAAACAAGGCATTCAATCTCCCGCATCCTCTGGGACTGGCCAAAGTGCATATTGTTTTAATATTATTTAAAAGTGTGTCATATATTTTTAATCATTGTTACTTGAAATTCGTGCAACGAGCACTCCCGTGGGTGGAGCGAACACGGACTTTTGCGCAGAGGAAATGTGTCAACCGCATATTTGTGGGATGGGGAGTTTAGCCTCCGCGAACTTTGTCTAATTAATATTTCCAGTCTAAACCATGAGAGGGCCTTTATTATTAGAAACATTATCTTGGGGGTAAATTACCCAGTAGCACTGCCATAGTGTCAATTGGCATTAATGGAAAAAGGCAACAACATAACTACAGTCAAGCAGAGGAACCCGAATACTCACTACCTAATTTACATGCCCAGTAGCATATGAACATCATTCCTTGCTAAGTTGAATTCCTTGCTAAGTTGAAATCGTTTAAATGCTTGAAAAAGTTTAATGAAATTATATAAAAAGTATTAACAAGTAAATTAAATATATATTTTTGACTAAACAAACATGAATTCACCTTTGTTTGTCATTTCCATCACATTTCGAACAATGTATCATGTTTGGCAGTATTCTGTAATAATATGAATCATTACTATGAATTGGAAAAACAAAAACAAATAATTAATATATTCACAATTTTTGCATAATTTGTCAAAACTACACAATTAAGGGAAAATTTTATAACAATGAAACAAGGTCTAAAAAGGCATCTGAAAAGCAGCAAAAATAAATAAAATAAGGCACGCATAAAAGTATATAAGATAGTTTACTGTGAGCTTATTGTAAAAAAAAAACCCCTACTCAAACAAGGGAGAAAGAAACCAAAAAGTTCATTCAAGATAAACAAGTTCTACGCAGAACTGGTCAACTGAAGTTTTTACATGAAAAATTATTATCAAACGATCTAATAACAACCATAATTACCCTCTGATTTGTCAATACATGACAAGAAAATGTTAACACAATCACTTTATAAACACTTTTTCTGATTCTTACTGTGTTGATTACAGAATACACAATAGGCATACTGTAAATCATGCTGATCGACTAGTCGTTTGGCTTTATCGGGTATACACATGCTGTATAATCTCAGCAATTTAAGAGATTGCATGCACAAAACCTAACTTCTGCACGAAAACATTTGACGTCACAGCTTGCGTCTTGTGATCAAAAGCAAAAACCATAGGGGAACCCCGAAAGACTACTTTTCAGCATTCAGGAATCGCATGACCTCTCTATAGTTTTATACAACGAAGATTCTTCACCACAGACATCAAACCACAACATCGTTTGGTATACTTTCCATCCTTTGCATACTTAGCCAATATCGAGAAAGGCATATTGCACAGCTGTGAGGTGCCGGTGCCGAAATGGTAGACTTGTGCTCAAAAGTGAATCGTCTTCCTGAATGTTTACTAGAAAATGAGCGGACATATGGCACCCGTTCTGCCATATTGGTGTCATTCTGCCATATTGGTGTCACCTCTTCCTATAGAGGTTTGTGTATTAATATAAAACATATTAATACAGTATACTGAAAGGGTTAAAAAGAAAGGGTTGAGTCCCTTGTCTTCCATTAAACCAAAGGTAAAGGGCATGCTGGGGGTAAACGGCAAAAGACCTCGCGTGAAACCGATGAGCGCTTTAATGGAATCGGCTTTTTAACAACTCTTTTTTTGTGTTAAATACAGTCTGTGTCAGGGAGATGCGTCCCACCCATAAAGCAAGCACAATGACAACGTACAGTGGGCACTAACGCAAGGACATAGTTCATCATGCCATTTTCTGCAATTCCCAGCTGATTAGGGTCATTATGTTGGAACCCTGATTTATGCTGTCATTTCCTCTCACCCTATCCTGCATCAATGAATCTTAATGAATTGGTAAATAAGGGTGAGGATTACACTCTGCGACACCGAAACATTCCTCACCCTCCACGCCACCAGATTTATGGAGCCAATTAGGGACTAACGGAGAAAATTGGCTGGCAGGAAAATAATATTCTTTATGGTACAAAATGGAAAAGCATTCGCGCTGAAGGGCAATTGTATTGTCAGCATTAAAGTCCATAAAATATCCCCTCCACCCAGTGAAAGAAAGAGAGGGAGAGAGAGAGAGAGAGAGAGAGAGAGAGAGAGAGAGAGAGAGAGAGAGAGAGAGAGAGAGAGAGAGAGAGAGAGAGACTTTTGGGCAATCTTTCTTAAATTACAAAAAGGAAGCGCATTCAGAATTATTCAGAATGATAAGCATTTTACTTATCACTTTCTTTTATTTTTGTTCTTTTCCAACACGGCTATACATCAACTAACCATGAGACTCAAACAACCTATAAAACAAATAAATAAATAAACATATTACATTTTATTGTTTAGAATATGTTTATATTGTATTTAACATATATATATATATAAAAAATTATATGTTTGTTTTTTTATTACAGAAAAAAAATATACATAACAGAAAAAAATCAATTATGAGAATTAAGATGGTGACATTGTAGGATTTACTGCGAGTGCATTAAGGAGCTGTCAACATAAACGTGATAGGGTAAAAGGGGGGCTGTGGTGGGTGCAAGTATTTGCAAAAAAAGCCCGAAGTGAGACCCACCTCTTCCTACTAATGGCAGCATCTTAGAGGCACACTCAGTGTGCTAACGAGCCCCCTTTATGTATTACATATTGTGAATAGACTCGGAGCGTAGCAGCGGCTCTCCACATCAAACAAGCAAAGGCCTGTTATTAGATGGAGGGCTAGGAGAGAGGCTGTGTGAAAAGAAGTGGAAAATTAAAGTTGAAGCCAAGCAGGAAAGGCTTTAATTTACTGGCATGTACAGTATGCAAATGAGATTACTCTCTGCTTAACTGCATCATTTATGTCCATAATAACGGCATCATCATTACGGGACTCAAATTAAATTACAGCGTAATTAGCATATCAAAGTGACTGGTTAAAGTTTAAAACAAATACCCAATTTTCGCTAATGAAAAGCTGTAATCTGCACTCATGTAACTTGGAGTGAAAACAGCCTAAACAAATATGTGTTTTTGGTGGTTTGGGGGGGGGGGGGGGGGTAGGGGTGGCAGGAAGATGGTGAGAGGGTACTTGTCTCGCTCAAATGTATGAGGGAGGAGCTTACAGAGGCTGGATGTGTCTCACCTGGCGGACTTCACACCCTCAACTTCCATTTCTTAGAGACGCTCTGATCAAAGGTTCCATTTCCTACACTTGTCACTTTGGAGCTCATCAATAAAATACAAAATCACTTCACTGCTGATTCGATGGGTGGGAGAGGGGGGAAAAAAAGTGAAAGTAATACGTGAGACAGATGGGGGAGGGATGACATCTGAGGGCTTATAAACTTGCATTTGAAAGTAGAAGGAAAACACCTCCAGTTTCCAGTCGAATTATCATGAATAATGACATTTAACTATTGCCGTCTACCAAAAGCAACTGCACCAGAAATGACAGCATTGCAACCCAAATCATCCCACAAAAACCATCAAACCCGGACTTGACGGATCACACAAACATAGTTTGTGTCATACATTCCCCCTGTTTTTGATCCGCAGCTTTAAGACTTTCATGTCACCACATTATTGATCTCATTCCGAATTTATGACGCACTTCTCCGTTCCCAGAGCAAAATCTGAGGTCTTAACTCTCAGACATAAGTCAATCTCTCCTCACCAACCCGCCAGGACTTCATCTCAATTGGCTTAGCCAAACCGCACCAACAAACGAATCAGAGCCTGTGCACATTACTCTTGAAATTTTAAAGAAGTGCCGTTTTATTTTATTCATTGAGGAATCCATTATAGACTGTATTCCTAAGAAGTATGTAAATGATGTGCCTTTCAAGGTAGAGTCGGGGCAGAATCCTCTCCATCAACTAATGACACCGCTCATTACATGCAGAACAGAGCAGAATGAAAGTGCTCCAGTCTGTGGCAGTGTCTTCCCTGTGTAAATCCCTATGAAATGCTAATATCTCACTTCTAATTAAAGGATACTAAGTCCAAATGTACCTATGTGCCAGTAACATAAATTTTATTAATGTTTTTTTGTCACTGCAGCCGTGTCTAGGCTTCATTTCTATTAATTCATATTTAATACCACTGCTGCTTAAGCTTAATACTACTGCTGCTTTTTTGCCTTTTGTTCTTTCTTTTCTCTTTTTTTAACACTTGTGGCCCAATATTACAAACAGATGCTCATTGTGAGGAGAAGCATCATTATGGGGTTGTGAAACTATATTTTTTTGCAGGTGCATGAGCGCCTGGCCACACAGACGTTTGCACAAACAGACTCATGTGCATATAAGGTGCTAAAACTATCAGAAAAAAACAACAACAACACTGAGTTAACCGGTATGGCCTCTCTGAGCCTGTACACATTTAATGTATTGAGGCATGTCTGCATGTAAACATGTTTACAAAAAAATGTGCAGCCATTCTACGAATTCGACCTTGAAGTCGGCAAACAACGGCCACACAAAGTTCATTAAGAGAGGGTTAAAAACAATGCCGTTTCCTTTTGCCTCAAAGACAAAGCTGGCTTTTTACACTGCTTTTTCTAAAACACAAAACGCAGGGAAAATTGATCACTTAGGTATCATCGTTGAATTAAAAAGCCTACCTAATGGTGAGTATGAAATACGGCCTAATTAGGGCTTTGGTTTTATAGCGCCTGTTAACGTAGTTATCACTTACAACATTGTAATGTCAAAATCAATACGGATTACTTATGTCCTATCCGCCTCCATTCCGTGAGGTGACGATAGTGTATCTGTCTGTGCACTTATTAGGCAGGATTGAGCCAGACAGCGTTTGGAAAAAAGAACCAAATATGAATCTATGTGGCCCCATTCACATGGCATTACTCACACAACCAAACCTAATCAAAGAAATTTATTCCAGCCTGAAAGCAGCAAAACACTTCACAGCAAAATATAGTCACTGATTTACTGTCTGTAGTGACTAAGAGATGACAGACAGATAGATCTAGAACGATCGACATAGAACGGCAAAACGATCGACAGAACGTTAGATTGATAGAAATAGATGTAAAAAAAAGAAAGACAGACAGAACAATAGATAGAATGAATGACACATAGATATTGATAGACATGAACGACAGACAGAACGATAGATGGAAAGATCGACAGATAGATGGAACGGTCAACAGATCGAACGATCGACAGAATGATAGATAGATGAAAAACAGACAGAACGTTCGATATATAAAAGAAAAAAAAGACCGACAGAACGAAAGATAGAACGATCAACAGTAAAATATAACAATCAACAGAATGATAGAAAGAACGACAGATAGATAGATAGATGGATAGATGAAAAACAGACAGAACGATCAATAGATAAAAGAGAAAAGAGAAAGACAGACAGAACGAAAGATAGAACGATCAACAGAAAGATAGAACGAACGACAGAAAGATAGAACGAACGACAAAAAGAATGATCGACAGATACACATTTACATTTTTTTTAAAGCTCATCGGTTAAAAAAAAGTGCACACTTCAATCTCCAAACCTAAAGGTAAAGAAAAAAAGTGAAAGTTAAAAAAACAACACAAAATTGTAATCTCCATTTAAATCCATGTTATGACAATATGCCCATAGATAAGGTGAGCCTGCACTGAAGCGTCTGCTTGATTCAGATATAAGGTTACAGTGGATGACCTTCAACATTCCTCAATGTCCCAGAATGCCATTCATCTACAGCTGCAGATAAGGCTGAGCAAACATCATAAGCATGAGGATTTTAGGATTGAGGTGAGGCCGGCCACATCCTTAACCTACAAGGAAGAGGGCGAAAAGAGATCTACCCTTTTAAGGGCCATTTCCTGAAGGATCTGCTGTAAAAACACACATAAAAAAAGAAGCCATATCCATGTCCTGTCATTTCTCTTGGCATTAACGTTTTCATCGTCACTTTGATGAAGGCTCATCTGACTAATCACATAATGTGTTCTGAAAACCTTGATTAAATCGACAGGATTCTTAAACACGTTACATACATGAGCAGAATAAAGGTCCTAAAGTTACTCACCAATCAGAGAAGATAAAAGAGCTTGATTGGTCATACAGTGCTTGAAGAGTCTCGTGTATGAGGGCGCAGCGGTGACAGAAGGGACACAACCTGTGACTACACTAATCTGTTCTGAAACACACCAACCCTTATCCCCTGCTGATATATACCTAAACAAGACAAACACAGACAACCAGTGAACAGGCAACCACAACAAACAAAAGAGTGAAAGACTAAAAGAGAGAGAGAGAGAGAGAGAGAGAGAGAGAGAGAGAGAGAGAGAGAGAGAGAGAGAGAGAGGGAGAGAGAGAGAGAGAGGAAAGAACACAGAAAGATATACTAAAGAATTTACTTAAAAGAATAAAAAAATTAAAAATAATATATATATATATATATATATATATATATATATATATATATATATATATATATATATATATATATATATATATATATATTCATCCAAAAACTAAAGTTATAAATAACCATAACAATTTTAAATAATAAAAATAAATAAATAAATAAAATAATAAAACAATTTTGGAGCATTTCTATAAATTACCAAATTTATAACCATATTTTCAGGACAATTAAGAAAATCCTTCCAGTCCTGTTTCCATTTTCTACCCAATTATCATACAAAAATTTTTTCTTTTTAAATAAATTAATATTTAAAAAATAAATACTGATTATAAATTTCATAGAACAATTTTAGACCATTTTTATAAATTATCAAATTTATAATCACATTTTTA
This sequence comes from Siphateles boraxobius, assembly GCF_051911475.1. Classification (NCBI taxonomy): domain Eukaryota; kingdom Metazoa; phylum Chordata; class Actinopteri; order Cypriniformes; family Leuciscidae; genus Siphateles; species Siphateles boraxobius. The sequence continues at coordinate 8,412,936 of NW_027509042.1, read as the reverse complement.
ATGAAAATTAAGATAGCTGTACCAGTCCTGTTTCCACTTTCTTCCCAATTATCATTATACCACAAAAAGCAAATAAAATGGAATATTGAATCAGAAATATTTATTAAGATTCACCCTACACTCATTTATGTCCGCAAGTAGCAAATCATCAAATCATGACTGTAATGTCGACTAAAGGCTATTGGCTATTTTGATATGCCCTGCCCCAACTTCCTGTTCCAATAGGACACTGGTAAACAAACCGTTGTTAAGCAAGCACATGAGGAAAAGATGAAATATGAATGGCTGTGAACAGGGAAAAAGCCTAAATATCATTAGCGCTCATGCGCCGATACATGGATAAGGTTGAGTAATGTAATAATGAGAGGGCAAGGGCTGTGAGATATGTTTCTTATTGTCTAAGTGTCAGTATAAAGGCCCCTACCCTGGGCCGGGCCCCTGGCCTTCCTTCTGCACTGTTTTAACAGAGATGAAACCATATTAGGATGTGTATGCTAAAGTAAACAATAACATGGTTGCAATGAGATGGAAATTTTTCAGCTAATGGTGTTTGTCATTCCTGTTTTCAGTCCTGGACTTAAGCTCTTTGCTTCTTTCTCTTTTTTTCCACGTCTTCTTTCTTTTTTCCCTCCCTCCCCCGAGCTTGGGAGGGCTGTGTTTATGAATAACAACTAAAGCGGCCGGTCCTCGACCTGCTGCAAAACACACAGTAAACAGATCTGCTTTTAACGTGCCTGTTCACTTTTTTTTTTTTTGGATATGTTGAATTAGTTTTCAGACTACAGGGAAGAAGACTTCAACCAGAGAAGTGACAAGTAAAATACGTTTGTCCATACAATAACATTCATTTTAATATTACACATTTTTTTAGCCCAAAAAATTACATATTACAGCCCAAGTGCAAAGAGAGCAATTTAATGGTTATCAGAAGTGATAACTTCACCATAAAATAGACATTTTTCATTCAAAGCAAAGCATTTAAAGACTTTTTTTTAAACCAAGGGCCCCTTTCATAACCACAAACTGTTTGCAGGCCTCTAATATATTGCATTTTACAGCAGTTTAATATTGTAGTCTAGTATTATTTTCCTATTTGATTATATGAACAGTCGTTCGTTCCTTTACCTCGTACCGTAACTTTTTTTGATTTTCAGTTTACTATTTTGAATCAAATAAATCAAATGGATCAATGGAGTTTGAATCATATCTGAAATGTTCAGCAGACACCCTGAAAATTTGACCTCAGTTTGAAAAATGCTAAATTACAAACCATAGAAATAGTACAAAAGTAGGACCTTTGCACAAATCACCAATCAAAGTGATACCACTGATATATGCCATTGTGAAATCAGTCAATTACTTTCCCTTATGAAGAAAAATGCATTACAGTAATTGCATTAACAATATTTTCGCAATTCCATTTGGTGCCAAAAGTGGCAAAGAAATCACACATTTCACCTTTAACAAAGTCCAAAGTCAAACTCTTATTACAGTTTAAAAGCCACAACAAAACTTCACCTAACCAGTGTAGGCGTATCTCCTTTCCTAGCCACAGCACAAATATACTCCCCCTCTTTGTCTCTGACACACACACACACACACACACACACACACACACACACACACACACACACACACACACACACACACACACACACACACACACACACACACACACACACACACACACCTTTCAAATGCAAGCTGTTTATTTACTTAATGTTAAAGCTATTCCATTAAGCAGCCAGGCCCAGGTGCTTCATCCCTAAAAGGGATTTTGCTTCCTCAAATAAATACAGCAGCGAGGCACTGCCAAAATGATATTGACCATGAGAATAGTGAATGTCAGATAGAGAACAATAAACATCAACCTGTGTAAGTCATTAAGGACATATACTTCAAATTTTCATGATGATTTAAGAACTTGATCTGGTGTATTTTTAAGGAAGGCAAGCTAAGACTAAGCCCATAGAGTATGGCTTAGCTGCTTATGTTCAACAATGTGCTAATGATTTCACTTTCATCTTACCAAAATGAGTTCAACCGTGTGGTGTATTTGCATTGCTAGTACAAAGAAAACAAAACGACTGGGGAAAGAACAGACAACCTCACTTAAGCATAACAAAGCAAATGCATACATTTCATGTTGGAAGAACCACCTAAAAATCATTCTTTCATTCAATTTGACCCATTTAAAATATGGTCATCTCCTTTCAGCTGGATGAAGAAATTGAAAAGTGATGCAAAAAAAGAAAGAAAGGAAAAACAGCGAATGTCTTCAGATGAAAAGAAGACAAACTGAGCTTTGTGATATACGTGACAAACACTCTCGCACACAATCCTCACGGAGCGTTTTTGTGGACAGATTTCCTTTCATCTCTCTGAAGACAACTCCTCTGACAGAAGCAGAGACTGCTGCCAGCCTCACTGCCATCACTTCCATTCAGTACAAAGATCCTGTCACGAAGACTCGCTCCGACGCAGTGGCAGACCAACTATATCAAAGCCTTTCCACCTCTAAGAGAGCACAATTCATTAAGTTATCAATACCATGAAAAACATAGTGGATTTGTAATCGTGATTTTATAATATGCATTCAGAGAAGTACACTTTCATCAAGTAAATAATAAAATAAAAAAAAAGTGACTTTTTTTTTCTTCAAAGCATGGAGCCACGGCAAGAAAAGGTAGCCAGTTTTAAATGCATCAAAAAAATAAAATGCCAATTTGGATCTGTTCCACCTCTGTTTTGACCTCGACCGTTTCCAAAAATTTTATTGATACAATATCATCATTTTGTTATTCAATTTATATTCAAGTTATAAACAGTACAAATACTATAAAAATACAAAAAAAGTATGTTTTGGACACCATGGTAATACTGCTATATATAATTGTGTTATTCATCCATACAATACTTACATCTGACACTTCCACAGTACTACTTAGTAAGAAAATGCTGACAATTGCATAATTAACTGAAAAAGAAGCAAGTGCTTTAGCTTTAGTTCAAGCTGTTACCAACCTTAAAACTTAAAATCCTGAACTTAAAATCCTCTCTGGGGTTATGCACACGGGCACATAAACAACTGTGTGACTAGCGTAAGCATTTAACTTTCTCGTTAGCAATCTCCCCCGTGTGGCGCTTTAGCCATGCTGGCTTGTTTATTATGTTCATAGCTTTGGCAGAAAAAGAGATTTAAGTGAACTCCTACAAATCGGAAGCACTTGTAAATGCATAGAAACACACTCAGCTGTAGAAACAGGGGAATTAGGGGCTTACCAAATGCTAATGCTAATACAAAGCAATTTCCAACCTGATGCTGATACACAGAATTACATTTTTTTTGTAGTAAGCAATAAAATGTACTCGGAAGAGCTATTACATGGACCCTAATCCACCTCTGCGCCCTAACATGCATCAATATACAACTTTTCATTTGGTGTTACCTCAGAATTTCCATCTTTGTGGTTGCCGTAAAACGAGAGGATGAGGCAAATAAAGTAAATAATCAAGTGTATGATCTTCAGAGGCATTCCAATTTAGCCCTTGGCAGGCGCCACACAGCATGCAAATATTATATTTTCCCCTGCTGTTTAGCTCTCTGAAAAAGTACTCAGAGTTTAAGTGGATATACACTTGCTTTAACTTATGTAAGTGTGGTGGAGTGGGGATAAGATTATACCAGGCATCCATACAGAAGTAAACCTGCATTTCTGTTGGAAAGTGGAATGAATTCAATGTATAAGCAAGTAATTTTGCGTTATACTGTACATAAGTGCATGATAAATTGAAAAGTTTGAAAGTGTGTGAAATTATCAAAATCCATAAATTTATGTAATACTTCAGCATCATTATCATTTTTAAACACTAACATATGCAAATCCTGTGGAAAAACGTATAGTATGATGATGTTTATCTTGGATGGCCATTTGCTAAAAGGGAGAGAAACAGAGATTGTAAAATTAGATCCATATGAATCAAGAGGTTTAGTCCAAATTTTCTGGACTCGAACTCAATCTCGATTGCTTCAATCTATTCTGTTCATCATATAAAGCGATCGAGTCTCTTCAGAAAATTTGGACTAAACCGCTCAATTCATATGGATTATTTTTACGATCTCTTTATAAACTTATTAAAGGATCAAATTGGTAGTTGCGTAGGCTGATGACAATTTGATGAGTAATTGATGTCATTTTTTAAATTTTTGGGTGAACTAAGCCTTTAAGAAAACTCACTGGATGGGTGAATAAGTAAGTAAGTAAGTAAGTAAGTAAATAAATAAATATTACTAGTATTACTAGTACTGTTTTCCAGTAAAAATATCTAATCTTGTTGGAGCCAATAGCATTGTGGGCAGCGCTTAAAATAAACAATTAAAACCATGGATGTAATGCATATCAAAAGCAAGACAAACTAAATGCCCAACATTACCAAAGAAAAAGTTAAGAATAAATCTACAAAAAAGTTTTTTTTTTGTCAGACTTACGAAAACAAATGCCAATGGAGTATTTTCACTAAAAAGAAATCTCATGTTTGATAGAATTCTGCCTGTAATGTATATTATATGTACATTTGTTTTAAGAATATTTAGATATTTTTACTGGAAAAACAAGACAAAGATACTGATACAATAAGATTTTTAGTGTTTGTAGTGTGTAATGTCAAGAGAGGGAGATCAACAGACAAACGATGCAGAAAGCTTTTTAAGAAGGCGTATATGGTGAGAAAAATAGAAAGAACAACATGCAAAATAACAAAAGAAAAAAAATCAAACACGCACTGAACAAGGTTTGCGTATTTGGGTGTGTGTGAATGTGTCTGTAAGTATGAGCTCATGGGAAAGGATGGGAAGTCCACCATACTGTCAGAGACAGAACACAAACACAGTCCTCCTCCTGCTTTAATACACTACATGAACACCCCTACTTCACTTCTATGGTTGGCTCTGGTCTCCATGTCAGCTGATTAGGGCTGTTCCATTCTGAATCAGACCAAATAACATTTTCAAATAGCATTTATTGCTGCTAATGACTAAGTTTTCCTTGTCGTAGTACCTGGATAACTCAAAAAGTCCTATTAATTATTGACAATGACCATTTAAAAATATGTTGACTCAGCAAGTTGAAAGGGATTAATAAAAGCCAAATCCTGTCTCAAAAAGAGAAACATACAAGAAACAAAGGGAATAAAAGATCTGTGCAGTAGGGCAAATAAACAGTCTTGTGAAGCAGTCTTCAGAGCAGCCATTTTGCCAGAACGCCCACCACACACCATTCTACTGGTGGAGAGAAGACCGTGACGAAGCCAATCAGTTTATATGGGGATGATTAGGAAGCCATGATGATGGGCAAATTCGGCCTGGATGCCGGGGTTAAATCCCTACTCTTTTTTTGAAGGACATCCTGGGATTTTTAATGACCACAGAGAGTCAGGACCTAATTTTAACGTCTCAAACGAAGGACGGTGCTCTTTGACAGGGGGGCTGTCGATTATGGCCAAAATGATAATTATTTTTTATCAATATTGAGATCACGATTAATTATCACGATTATTTGTTGATTTTAACCAAAACTAATTTTGACACATAGGCTAATTATAACTGCTTTAACATCCATATTCTGCTACATTCCTGCTAATGTACAAATATGTGCATCAAAATAAAACAGGTCCTCTTATTCACCAAAATTCAGTGCAACTCCTTAAAGAATAAATAAAAATAAATAAAACAAAGAAAATTTAGCAAAACTTCAACAGGGCACTATTTTACATAGTGTAAATATATATTAGAGATCAAAACATAAACTTGCATTGTACCTGCATAATGGATGTGAATAAAACTCAAAATATACAAATCAATAAAAAACAAATATTCCATAACAGAATGTAACCAAATGAGAACATTTCAAGGCAGAACTATGAAAGATTGATTAATGGAGTCATTATTTGACCCTTAAGAAACCTAAAACCTGGTTGTGGTACAGTGTCAGTGATTAGTTGTAAAATCTTACTGCATAAATTGAATCTTACTTAATCCTCCATATGAAAGTTTGTGTGCTCGAATTATTTCTATTTATTAAACAATAGTTCAAAACAAGACGTTTGTACTGATTATTGGAGTCCATTAATCGAACTTCCATGTCTCTTATATAGTAATTATATAATAATTATTTATATAATTTACTAATGCAATTTACTAATGCTCACACTCGGTCTCTCTCTCGCGCAGACACACTCGCGCACTGTCAAGCGCGCTCTTGGACACTCGGTCTCTCTCGTGCTCTGTCGCTCGCGCGCAGACACACTCGGTCTCTCTCGCGCACTGTGGCTCATGGTGGCACGTGATCAGACAGTGGTTTAGGGAGCGCTAGATTGGCTTTGCAAAAAAAAAAAAAAAAACGTTTGATACGGAGCGTTCTCTGAACGGAATGACGTATTTTAAATATGGCTCGATCACGCAAATTTGATCGTGGGAGGCCAAAATCGTGATCGTAATTAAATTCCGCTTAATCGTGCAGCCCTAGTGTCCCCATCACTATACTGGGGTGTTCGGACCCACACAGACCACAGGGTGAGCACCCCCTACTGGCCTCTCTAACTCCTCTTCCAGCAGCAATCTGGTTTTCCCAGGAGGTCTCCCACCCAGGTACTGACCAGGCTCAACCCTGCTTAGCTTCAGCGGGCAACCAGTCTTGGGCTACAGGAAGATATGGCTGCTGACAAAAAGATATAGAACAGATATAGAATACTAGCACTAGTTCTGCCCTTTCTAGTCCCTCAACAAGCGCACACACACACACACACACTTGTTTACCTTCTCCAAGGACTTGCTTATTTGCGGCCGTCTTCAGTTCCAGCGCTGCGTTTAACCTCCCTGCCCTGCAGAGACAACAAACACAGAAAAAGCTGTAGCTGTAAAATTACTGCTGCTGTCACAAACCATCAGTCATCTCGGTGCATACAAAATGACATTAAAAGTAAACTATTTTGGAGTTGTGATGTTGCAGATAAACCACAGAGAACTCAACCGTGGACATACAGAAGTACATCATCTACTAAGCAAAACTGGAGAGAAGCAGAAAAAAAAAATCACTTATAACCAGCATTACTAAACCAAATATTAAAAATACCTTCATGGCAGTTTTTCCCCATGGTATCGATGTCAAAATTGTGGCCAGTGAAAATGCTGAGAGGCTAGTAACTTTAAAAAAAACACTAGTAACAGTGGCTGGTGAGCCAAAAAGATAATGTCAAGCCCTGGCTGTACTATAGAGTCTATGCTACACCTGTTGCAAAAAAAGAAAAAGAAAAAAAGAAATAGGTACAAAAACTAGTAACAACACATACCATAGTAATATCCTATTTTTGGACATAAACTCTATTGTACAAAAGTTTTAGGTCTGTAAGTCCTTATGATCATAAGTCCTTATGAAAATAACTGCTTTTTTATTTTAATATATTTTAATTTTTAATTCCGATTGCCATCAATGTATGACTTTTTATAAGGCACCTCCTTCCCAAAAGCCGAAAAGAGTAAAACAGTTCACAAGCTTGCATTTACAGTCTCGACTCAAATATACTCTAAGAGCATATTCTCATACTACACTACTGAGAAAGGTATACTGTATGCCAACATCCCTTGGGCATTTGAATAAAAGCATGAAAGCTTAGCCAAACATGAAAAATTATGCAGTTTACATTTGCCAGTCAAAACAGAGGCTGGCCGTTTGAGCAGAGTGATTCTGTTCATCTCAGGTAAAGTGAGCGCAGATAAAACGCATTGTTACAGCCTGTCCATGTCTCTGCATCAATTATCTGTTAAACACCCTTGTTAAGGTGGGTGGTCAGCATTTACTTAAAAATGACTAAAAACACCAGTCACCACCAGGACCATGAGTTTTCCGCATATCTTGTGCTGATTCCATTTTCTCTTATTCTAATTCATTAGACTTCAATTAACATGTCATCCCTGCTGTTATGAATCAATAGCTCATGGTGACAAGCGATGAATTTTTCAGCTTAAAAAGCTAAACATCATTTATTCAAATCACCTGCTAAGGTCTCAGGTGCTAAATGAGTTTACTGAAATGCCTAACGCTCATTTAGACAAATGTTCTCTCATTCTAATGATGAGAACGTTTTGCATTAAGGACGGGGGGGGATTGTTGGAAGAGAGACGCGCAACAGCAGTTACCTTTTAGTTTTTAGCACCGTTATGTGTTGCTAAATCGATATCAGTCCAGACTGAATGCATGCAGTTGGAGGTAATGCTGGTGTTTTGAGCCGCGGGGTGGAGGAGGCCTGGGGAGTGAATAAATACACTCATACTGTTAGACCCAGCTGGAGAAGGAAAAGAACCAGCACTCTGGTGCTCGGGGAACTTGCTGAGATGATCGGCTTCATGGGTGTGTTATGGAGGAAACGTGGCGGGAGAGACAACTAAATGATCACATGGACTAAATATTGTCTGAAGATGATAGCGAAGAGACAAACGTTAAGTTCTTGTGTAAGGGTGATAACTCGCTAAAAATTTTCAAAAGTCTTTTCCCTTCTAAACAGTCACGAAAAATGTTATTTCCAGCATCATAAATCACCATTTTTCCTGTGGTGGAAATTACATTTTAAACATTTACTGGAATAAAATTGCTGTGTCTCTGAGGCTAATTTAATATCTAGCATTTTATACACCAATTGTCAATAGACAATTACATCATATTTTGACACTTTTTTTTTGCATAATTGCACAAAAGTGATATTTACCTTAATAAAAAGTACAGTAAACAATTTCTAAATTAAATCTGTTCATCATATAAAGTGATTGTGTCTCTCCCGCAGAAAATTTGGACTAAACCGCTCAATTCATGTGGATTAGTTTTACGATCTCTTTATGAACTTTTTTGAAGCGTCAAAGTGGTAGTTGCGTAGCTGAGCTAATTTTGGATTTAGATTTATCGGCAAATATTTCATATCGGTGCATCCCTAGTAATTGCGTTTCACCTAGAATCGCAAACCTTTATATGGCCAGCAAAAACTTTGATCATACATGACAACAATGGCTAAAAATGACAGCATGCACATGAATATCAACAATCTCATTTGGAAATCCAGACCTGAAGAGGACTTCTACAAACATTGTTCTTATTCAGCCACATTTACATCATACAGGCTGTTGAATCAAACACTCCAGCCAATTCCTGGCTAAAACTAAGCCAATCCTAACGGAAAAGGCCCTGGTGGTCATTATGAACGCCTCTTCAGTCCATCTAATGGACCATCTCTTTGCTCACTTCACCAAAAACACAAGAGCACATGAATATTTACCACCAAGCAAATCCATTCCATTAATCGGTTTGCAAATGCTTAAATAGCATATCTGTGGCTACTTCTGCAGCGGGGTCATAAATGAACATTCCTGATTATTAGCATATTAATTTATGCAGCAATTGAGTGTAGCTCATAGGCTGTGACCACCAGCTCCTCTCCTCCCCTATTGGTCAAGAAAGCAAATTTATCCAGTGTCCTTTAACAAGCAGGCTTGACGTGAAAATAGTGTAGAAGGGTGTTGTATCTGTGATAAAGTGGCAAAAGTGCGTGTGAAGACTATTAAAAGAAAAATGTATATTCTGTCATCATTTACTCACCCTCATTCCATACAACAACAACAAAGAACTTTCAAATAAACACTCTTGGGTTTTTTTTTTTGCGTAAAATCATAAAATGTTACAAATCATAAAAAATTTGTTATTAAAAGTTATACAATACACTCAAAAAACATTCAGGCCTAATATTTAAGATTTATATATTTTGATTGTATATCGAAATTCCATCCATTTGGTTTAGGCTACTCAGTTTTAACAAATAAACTTAATGTGATTAATATTCAATAATACATTAATGAAATAATAATGAGATTGTAATAGTATGAGTATGTAATAGTAATAGTAGAGAATGTTATACTAGCAATATATCCAGTTTGACAAAATTCATAAGAACCAAGATTATGTATTAACATTAATACATCTAATATGATTAAATTCTTAACCAGGTTAACTACAATATACCCAATTTGCACTGCATCACCTTTATGCACTTTTTATTAATAACCCTGCCGCCGAATTCACAGACAAGGCCTAGTTCCAGACTAAAATGCATGTTTGAGCTGTTTTAACTGAAAGCAACTTATTCTGACATATCCTAAAATATGCCAGTGCCACTGTTTTGTCTCAAGATTCACACCAGTAATGTTTTTTTTTCTAAGGCACGTTTATAAAAGCTACTTAAATATCCTAATTGAACTAAGACCTAATCCTGGCTTAATCTAAGCCCCGTCTGTGAAACCAGGCCCTGATGTATTTTATAGCTTTGTGTTAGGAACAGACTAAAATTATATACTGATATCATTCCAATCATGTTGATCTCACAAACCTCATTTGTTTATACACATATTCAAACTCAGGTTTGATATAAATGATACCGGATTCTATTGGTTCTCATATGTTATTAACTCTCAAAGTTTGAATAAACTAAAGTGACGGATGAGATTTGAAAGCTAAAAGATTTTACGGTGGAATTTTGGTCATTATATTTTTGGTCATTTGGTCACATACTGTACACAGCTATTGTGTGACTTTAGATAGCAAGCAAGTCATGTGAACTACTTTTATGAACGTTTAATATTTTGAAGGAAAAACTGATCTCTAAAAAATACAATAATTTCAGAAAAGGAGAAAATGGAGAGAGAAAGACCGCAAAAAAAGAGACTTGAGCAGAGGACCGGCTGTGATATCTATATTGAGTCCATTTGTGTTTGTTTTTAGGGTGTGTGCACATGATTTTCCAAGTCACTGTCTGTCCTCTGAAATACAGGAAAATAGCATGACTCACTTTGAGACAAATGCAGATGTTTACAAAAGCCTGACAAAAAGGTGACTGAGCAGAGGTCTCTCTCTCTCTCCCACTCACTCTCTTACCAGAGCCAGATTCATTTCAACTATTCCCAAAAAAACCTGCAAGTCATTTTTATAATTCGCTTACAAGCAGGCTTCGCCCATTGTTTTGCACGTCCACGTTCGTGTAAACAACGGCGGTTTCCGACATGCAAACATACGAGAAACCTAATTTATCTTGGCTTGTACGCAGGGTCACTTGAGCTTCTGGAGGCCGAGCGAGTCGGTACATAGTCTGCTGACTGTCAGGCTGTCTGAGTCTAGACATTTTTTCAGACCTGCCCTCACGTTTTGCTGAGCACACAGAGTACACACGCACACACAGCTTTCACAGTCTTAATACCAAGGCAGCGGTATTTCGTTCCTATCCCAAAACAAACAAGGCAGTGCATTTCTTTACACTATTTAAATGTTAACAGGCAAGAGCGCGAGCTGAATAGAGCATTCTTTCACTCTGGATACCAGAAACGACCCAGCCAGACTTTCAAAACACATTCTAATCATCCAAAAGATAAATAAAAAGCTGCACTTGTTTTCTTTTCTGACTGAGCTCACCTTCCCCTCTTCTTTCTTTTTCTTTTTTTGTAATTGGATTATATTTTATTTTTTTTGAGTACGGACCAGCGCCATGAGAGCATGAAACTACTGTAAAGCGATTTCTCATTCTCTCTTCCTCTCCCCCGATGACATTTATACAGCTAAAGCCTAAGGCTATGAGGGTTAACACTGGTCACTGTGAGTTTTAACCCAGTTATTTAATGTTATCTTTTTAAGCAGTGAAATATTATAGTTTTATTAATGACCAATGCCAATATGGATATCAAGAGGTTCAATTTAATACAATTTAATCACACAAATACGAACTGTACTTAAAAAAAAAAAAATGTACTTAAGCTCCATGATATTTACTCAAAACACGCTTAAGAAAATGGAAACCATTTGAGAATGTCTATTTGAAAAAAGAAAATATGCATCATCCAATTTGTAATGGCTGCTGCCAATGCCAATATCAGGGTTGCCAACATATTGGTATTTAATATTACAGTATATATAGCAAATAATATAAACACAAAATTGCTGAATTTAAACAAATGTATAAATACTTATTTTACACAATAGCTTTCATTAGCAATTTTGTTTCATTCATTATTTAATTGATACTTTTCTATTCATCAAAAAAAAAATCCTGAAAAATAAACTGCATTACAGTTTCCACAAAAATATTAAGTAGCACAACTGTCTTCATCATTGATAATAATAAGAAATGTTTCTTGAGCACAAAATCAGCATATCAGAATGATTTCTGGAGGATCATGTGACACTGGAGTAATGATACTGAAAATTCAGCATTGGCATCACAGGAATAAATAACTGTTTTCTATTTTAAAAATTTAAAATGCAATTTTCTCTTTAAAAATCTAACAATATTTCAGTTTTTACTGTATTTTTGATCAAATAAATGCAGCTATAGTGAGCATAAGAGACTTCTTTCAACAAAAATCTTACAGACCTCAAACTCTTGAACGATAGTTTATGTCCACCACTCATTTCAATAATAAAATACTTTATACTTTCTGAACCATTCTGATTATGCAATGACCTCGGTCAACACCAATACATACAGAAACGTGGCTGATATAATGCATAGCAATATATAGCAAATAATATTTAGGCATATTTATATGGCTTGTATTTTATTCAACAATATTAACAATACAGGGCTAAATACAAAACTTTTTGTAGTTTTCCTAAGCACTACACAAACAAAACACCACTTCTGTTTTTATCATGTCACGCATTTTTAAGGTTCATTTCTTTCATATCAGCCATGCTTTAACATCCCCTCTGACATCATGTTTCCTCTTTCTCCCCACCAAATCCCCTTCTCTCTCTCTTTTTCTCATCCATTCTCGTCTCTCCGTTGACCACAGATCCTGTGTACTATTAATATCAATAACCCACAAATTCCATTTCCCTGTGCAGAGACAGAGTGAGAGTGAGCGTAGTGACTGAGGAAAGAGCAAAATCTCCCAGTACAGATTCACTTCTCTTTTTGTGAGAAAGATCTAATTGGACAGGAGAGCGGAGGCAGATACCGTGTAGTTTGCTCAGAAGAGAGAGAGAGAGAGAGAGAGAGAGAGAGAGAGAGAGAGAGAGAGAGAGAGAGAGAGAGAGAGAGAGAGAGAGAGAGAGAGAGAGAGAGAGAGAGAGAGAGAAACAATGAGATGCACAGTCAGAAACGTACAAATTTTACTCAGTATTTTTAGCTTGACGAGGAAGAGGGAGAATAAATGCATCGCTTAAAGTCTTTGAACACTCACCCATGAACATAACCCAGTGCTCCGCAAGCCAAATCCAAACAATTCCAGTGTCCCACACTTTGATCCACACTGTAACAAAAGTCCTCTCTTCAACAGCTGCCTCTTTATCAAGTTGGAAGTGAGGTGCGAGCAGTGTGCAACCGGCAGCCTTGCCCCGTTCGCACTCTCTGGCTCACACACACATGCACCCTGCTCTCAGGGGCTGGAGGTATGTGGTCTAAACACAACAAAAGCCTGAGTCGAAGATTGAATATGCAGGAAGAGGGCCTCCGTTTGCATAAACACAAACACTCAGCAAATGAAGGGCTAGCACTGATCACACCAGTGCCTGCTGCGAAACGCATACCTGTCCCGTCCTGGCCCTGGACTACTTTAATCAAACTACAGCTGAGGAGAAAGAGAAATGGACTACAGTGGAGATAAACTCGAATTGTTTGGTTTGATGATTCCCAAAGGAGTAAGTGCTCTATTATTTTTACTTCATTGGGAAGCATTTCTTAGCTATATCTTATCATTGTTCATTCTAGTTCTCAAACAAAAAGTTCTTTAAATAAAGAATCAATTTTTCCAGCAAGCTTCAGTTCCTTATTTTGTAAATTCTTAAAAACAAATTGATTAAATCTTATAGTTTCAATTTCTCCACTCCACACGCTAAAGGTTCATTACACCAAAAAGGTTCTATATAAGGAGAAAATATCTTAAATAACTGCACAATCCTTCCATTTATTTGAAAGGTTATTTCAATTATTTGTACTGATAAAGTATGTTTCTGTTCAACTCATATAAATTTTTTTTTAAATAATCCATAATAATGCCATTAAGGGAACCCCTAAAAGTTCTATATGAAGCAAATGACAGAACCCTTTAAGATTCTATATAGAACCTTCTTTCTCTATCGGATGTTTCCAATTTTCTTGCAAACTTAAAACCTTAGAAATGTATATAAGAATGAAAACAACTTTTGACAAAGGTGGAGGTGAAAAGGACAGTGCAGTTCAATAATGTTGTGCTTTACTTCTCGCAACTCCTCCCCCTCTCTCGACTTTAAAGTGGCAGTTGAGAGATGCAACATCACATGATCGATGGTAAGCTGAGCAATCACGACTCATTCCTGCAAAGAATCCCGAGCCTGACACTCATTTATAAACGCACTTACATGTGTGACTTTAACAACTCACTTAAAAAAAAAAAAAAGCAGAGAGCGAAAACCTTAGGAGGAGAGATAGAGAAAGATGAGGAGAGAAAAGGGAAAGGGGAAGGGAATGGGATTGACGGATGAGGTGAGTGAGGAAGGGGAAAAAAACAAAGAGAGCACAGACAGGACCTCCAGAAAATAAACAGGGTGTCTTGTTTCAAAGGCAAGGGGGACACACAGGCATTCCATTGTTCAAGCCAATTATCAGAGGCAAATAATAACAGCAGATGGATCCAGCGAGGCCAAAGAACGAGTGAGTGAGAAGTGGAGAGCTGCAGAACAGATGATGAAATGTGAGAGAGGAGGAGGAGGAGGAGGAGGAGGAGGGGTCAGACTACTCCGGTCCTAAAGCCACACACACCAGATGTGGACGGGGATCGGTGCAACACAAACTTTCACCACAACACACAAGATGATTTGAAGCTAGAAATGTCTAGTTAAAAGCTCTATGACATATATTAATCTTTTTATTATTTAATGATTCAATTAATATTGCTAGAATTTAATTTGTGCTTTACAGAAAACAGCAGAGAGAGGGCAAGAATGCAAATGGGACATGATCGAGATTCAAACCTAAATTTTCCACATAAACTTCAATAAACGCCGACACCAAAAAACAAAACTGCCCCACAAATATGACGATAAGATGATGACTTCAAGCTAAAAGTATTAAAGGCAAACAACGACAACAACTACTATTGCTATTATTATTATTATTATTATTATGTTTATTACCATAACTAGAAGGCCACGGCTTTACTTTGAAATAGTTAGTTATCTGAATTACACAAATGAACTCAGTAAGTAAATGTGAACAACATAGGAGAACAATTTCTTAACTAGATCTCATTGCTCATTCTAGTTATCCTAGAAAAACAACTGCATTAACCTGTAACAAATTACATCTGATCATTCCAGTTTTTCCAACAAGCTTCAGTTTTTAATTTTGTAAATTGGAAGATAAATGATAAAAAAATTTGTAAAAAAAAAATATTTAAGCCTGATTACATTTTATATAGTTTCAATAATAATAAAACAACTAATTTGCTAATGAGATGAGTTATTTTGTTGAATCGAAATTGCATAATTGTATTGCAACAAAGTTGCTTTTGCTTTGAGCTATTGAGCAAAGGCTGTGTGTTATGTGGAGAGTATTTCTCTGTTTTTTTGGTGTATTTTATTAGCAGCAGCGCTACAGGGAAGAGCATCTGAAGCAAGAGGAACGGGCAACTCAATATGCTGAAGGATGTGTCATATCGCTGCTCAACTGACAGCCCAAGTGTGTGCGTATGGTTGGGGGCTTTTTCAGCCTAAAACAAAACGCATCCTCAATGTGCCCCTGTCAAGGGTGGGAGATGCCTTCAGATAGTGGCACAAAAGATCAACCGTTCCTTTTCAGCCGAGAGAAAAGAAAGAAAGTTTTCGTTTCATTAACTCAAGACTAAAGCGTAATTATCTCCCTATGGGCCGCAATCACCAAAAGAAGGATAATAGAACTGAAAGCACTTTCCACTCCACTCATCTAAGCGGTTCTTTTCTTCTACTCTCTCTTTTTTTCCACTTGTTTTTTCTTCTCCGCCCTCAGATGAGATTAACCAATCGAATAATGGCAACAGATTGCGGGGGCAAGAGGAAAATACAACTTTCAGAATGGTGTCTGTTTGAGAGCTTTAAAGATCCGCTGTTATCTGGCTTAGTGTTCTTCTACTTGTCAGCGAAATGGTTTCCTTTCCTTTCGTCTGGCATCTCTGTTCCTCTTTATCTCTCTCTCGTTGACTTTGGAAAGGGGTGGAGGAAAAACGGGGTGAGGGAGGTTAGCCCGCTAAGTCGCCCTGGCTCTGCCTAAAAATGAGCAATTTCACAAATTCGAGATTAGAATCAGATAAAATGCAAACATTTTATAAGTATATAATTTTTCTCAATTACTAACAGACTGCTACTTAAAGGTGCTTGTAGCGCTAGCCCTAAGTTAAGTCTCTCGAGGGTTCGCAACCAGAAACACAGAGCAGGCCCTAGATTTAATTAGCTTATGAAAATAATTGCCATTAACTCAACTCTGAAATGGTTTGGCGCACCACGCGACGACAGGAGGAGAAAATCTCTCACTTCTGGATGGAGACAAAGAAATAGTCGCTTGGCCTGTCAATTTCCTTTTTTCGCACTGTTTTGTGCACTGACACAGAGGTCGAGTTAATTAGACTATTGTCATTTTAATCAGGACAGCTTCTCGGTCAGCATTCCCGCAAAGAGAGAGCGTGCGCATGTCGACGGCACGCTCAGGGCCTCTGCTCGGTGTGTGTGTGTGTGTGCCGGTTCTATGAGCTCGCTTCGCTAATGAGCCACGCCACAGAAACAAAGCCCCCGAAGGACCACCGGGGGAAACTCCTCGCCCTTCTCTCTGCTCACTTCTCTGTTCATTTGAAAATAATTTAAATATCAAATATTTGAAATCATTTGCTTCTCCTTGGCTATCTGATATTGAATGGCAAGTCTTTCATGTCGCCTTTATTATGTTCATAAACCGGCATTAAAATTCAGAACTATCATTACAAGTGACTATATTTATTGCAGCAACTATCATTTCAGTCCAAACCATGGATTGTTTTCAGATAACTATGAATATTTAATTCTGACAACACATTGTTATGCAAAAATATCCACAAGAGCTGCCGCACCATAGATTAATAAATTCCATCCAAACAGTCAAAGAAACAGGATGTTTTGTACATTTACATTGTACAATATCTCATAATTCCACTGAATTTTGATATTAAAATCTTTGTTCACATTTAATGTGTTTACTTACGATGTGCACCATTAAAGGCAAAACCTTCAAATGGCAACATCCTATAATCACTCATTGCCTAAAACAACTAGATCTGAAAACAACTGCTTCAGGTTAAGTTCTTGCTTTGAATACGTCTCCACAGGTTTCGTTCATCTCCATGTTCCCCACTACGCAACATATGGGTGACATGATGTCATCCAACCTCAGTATTTAACCCTTAAATGCATGAATGTTTCGCAAATCATTATTACATATTCAGGTCTTTAGCGACCCGGATCTATATCTAACAACAGATTGATCGCGGATGGAGTAAAATAAAACTCCCCTGATATTAGAGTAACAATTACATAAGAATCAAATAAAGCATATTTTGTTACCTGTTGGAGCTCTGAAGGGTTCAGTTTGAGCGGATGTTTATACCATCATCACCGTCCTCATCAGAGCTCATTTCCCAGTACATTCAGCATCTGGATCATATACGATTTTGATCGCTGACAGCTTCTTCAGCAGATCCACCATCCAAGTGACCGTGAGACTAATATTTGATTGTGTTCAGTACTTGCTCTGCAGTAAATCGCTGAGCCATTTTAAGTTTTGCTGATGATACTTCCTACTTGTTTGTTTCCTGCCTGCGTTAACTATGAGTGTGTGTATCAGACAAGGGGAATTGCACTCATTCAGTCATCAAAGATTAAATTATTGTTGTGCAGGAAAAATATATACTTGCACTCTTACACCCCTTGGATCGTTAGCAACCCTATACTGTTTTTGGATGAATGGAAAAATGCGTTTAAGGGTTAAAAAAAAAATCAGTTAACTCTCTTGGCTGCAATCAGGTATAAATCAAGCTTCCAAATGATTTGTTCCAGCAGTCATGTCAAAAAGATAAATCATATGATGGAAATAACCAACATTAAGAAATGTTTACAGGGAGTAAAGTGAAAAAAATTCTTCTGACTGAACTTTTTTTAGGCCAAGACACAGTCCTTTAACTTTATTTAAGTAGTCGAGACCAATAGCGTTTTAAGGGGAGATGTTTTAAACAGCTTTAATATTGCCAGTTTGCGTATTTTAAAAGCTATTTTAATCTATGAAAAAGAATTACTTAGCTTGACAAATAATCAACCATCTACATAACTTTTCAGTGCATGTTTTTATTTATCTTATAAGACCAAACATGCTAAACTACATTAAAATATAGTTTGTTCCATGGCAAATGGTTTTGGCTGAGGGCAAAGTGAAGTTTTATTTAGGCTATTTAACTTTAGTCAGCTCTCTAATAGGCTACAAAGTTAATGTTTGACTGAATTGTTTGTTTTATTTCTCATTGTATAGCTTCTTTTAGCCTACCTATTAGGCTACTTATACTTTTATACTGGATATTATTGATCATTAAAACTGACATTTAACAAAAAGAGACAGGGTTGTGTAATGTTATATTCTAAAATATATAAAATATTATTTATATATATTTTACTATGCATTCTCTTCACTGTATGTGTACATTTATAATAAAATGAAACGATACAACCCTGCCTCTGTTTGTTAAATGTCAGTTTTAATGATCAATATTGTTTCATATTTTTAAAATGAAAACAAAATAGCAGCAGGGTTGTGTTTTATATTTCGTTTTGTTATAAATATATGCAGTGAAGATAATCAATGTGCGTTGCGTGAACCACATTTGTTTGGCCAATATGTTTATGATAATATGTTCATTTATAAATGAAAAGAGGCGTTTTATATATATTTCGTTTTATTGTTGATGAAAAGAGGCAGAGTTGTATTTTATACCATATTTCGTTTTATTGTTGCCTAAAATATACAAAGACATAACCGGAGTAGCCAGAGCGAGATGAGTGACGCGATCAAGAACGCCGCTGCGCTGTTCCATTTGCAGAATAACCGGACTCGCGTCCTCTCGTCCTCGGGAGTTCGTTCTCCCGAGTTGAACTTGGCAAGTCTGAACTACCAAGGACGCAAGTCCGAAGTTCCCGCGTTCTGTTTTCTATCATGCGCCGTGCACGTTTGCGATGACGTAATATGCACGCAAACGCACCAGGGTTCGATAGAATGAAGTTGAGTGTGAAACAAGACCAACGCTGCGGGGGGCGCCCGAATTCGCGCTCGAAAAAACACGCTCGAATTCGGACAGCAGCAAACCAGCTGTAGCCTGACATTCACTTCTCAAAAACTAAAATTAAATGAGTGAATACGGAGCAGTTTTTCCGTGAGCGGGAATTGAAAACCCGAAGTGGACCTTAAGCGAAGTGATTACAGAATGCTTAGAGTGGAGACAGGAAATTGCTTTCGCTCCAATCCAGGCTTTATCACATCCCCCTCAGCAGGGTTAACACCTCGTCTTTCCTTAATTTAAGACCTATTCAAACTAAAATTAAGACATTTATCACACTATTTAAGAAACGAAAGCCTATTTACGGCCTTAAAATTATGAAAAGTGATTTAGGGCATGGACAGACGGGAACCCTGCAATTGACGGACATCCGTCATAGACTCACTGCAATTAACGGATATCCGTCGTAGCGACGGAGAACTTTAATCCCTGTGTTTAACATTTGAACTTTAACCTTCAAAAAGAGATAGAAAACCCTGTTAAAACTATAAACGAGTTGCCAGAGTCAAATTTTGGTCGCATCAAGCCCGTCTGACTATCATAAACACCTATTCGTTACAAACTGATCCCAATTAAAAAAAACATCAAATGTCATCTCTCCCTCTGTGCAAACTTCGTTTAGTTTTTTAACTGTCCAACATAGAGCCGAATTAGTCTAATTTGCATGTAGCTGGAAAAATAATACTCTCCTTTATTTCTTAAACTCAAGATGAAAAACAGACTAATGACTCTATCTTAATTTGGAATTTTCTTGCCATTTATCATCTTGCAGATAGTTCATAGTTTTATCATTCATCATAAATATTTCAGGCAGTGTTAATATTAATTTGATCAGATATTAATTACTCAAAAAGCAAGTAAAAATCAATTATTCAACAAAAGGAATGATCAGTGGAGCTGAAGGGATATTTTTAAAGCAGCTTTAAAAGAGCAATCGAGATCCACGCCTTCCCTCGTTATTGGTTTATATGATTAACAAAACAACAACAGTATGCTTAAAGCATAAATCAGACAGGCAACATTACGGATATGATTGTAAAACTGGTTAATTTACACTAAGGTCACTAGACCAGCACAATCAAATGCCATTAGTTGACTCACTGTGACGTGCTGCACCTCTACTGGGGAATATCATGCATTACGTAATGCCACTGGACACTGTCTTACAGTTTCACACCATTCAAGTAAAACTTAGGGTAGATTAATCTCCTTTCACAGTCCATAGCAGGGTAAATCACTATGATTATTGCTCATCTTGTGGGTAAGGGGATGTTCTAAACCTCTATAATAAGCGCCAATGTGTAACTAGTCCTGAATGATACGAGCATGAATGGTACCTCAAATCATGTGGCTATTACATCATAAAATGATCAGAAATTACAATTTTACCCTTGTAGACAATAAAATAGATTTATTTTTAAAGCCTGGTATGCCCTAGCAACCACTCAAAACAGCTTAAGTTTCATTTTATTTTGAAAATATTTATTAACATTTTAACATAATTGTCCCATTGCATCAATTAAAAAATATTATAGATTGTTTTCCTATAAGAAATTCCTTCTGCAGCATAACATGACTACAATCATTTAACTGAAATTGAAGTTACGATAAATGATTAAATCAAGTGACTGGACTATGACATTAGCTTTAAACAGTGTTCTAAGGCTTTCAATTTTTCATCTCTACGTTATTGCCAAGCACCTAGAAAAGAATTAAAAAACGCTGATTCCTCCTAATTAATACTCTTGCTGATACTCGCTACAGATGTCTTAGATTTCTCTGGTAATCTTTCACTGTGTTTAACCCTGTCAGACATTCAGCCAGCCTATTTTTTTCCAGTCTTCCTCCATCTCTTAACCCCCTTTATTTCTCCTGTCTATCCGTCCCAACCCCAGCACATTCTGTCTTGTCTCTATCTCTCCTACTAAATCACCACTTGATGTTTCTTAATTTATTCCACTCTTTCTCCCCCTCTCTTTCCCTCCCGCTCACGGACACACACTCTCACATTTACTGTGAAGAGGGGGGTGGTGTGTTTTCTTTGGGTGAAACGTACGTTACTGTGTGAGAGAGGAGACTTTAAATAAACATCAGCACAGCATGGCCACAATAGAGTCTTTTGTGTTGAAATGTGGAGAGAAATTATGATGTTTTAAGGGCCATTTTCAGCGCCGCAGCAACGTGGACACAACTCTCAAGCAGGTTTATTCACTCAAAAATGATCATTCTGTCGTCCTTTACTCACCCTCATGTCGTTCCAAACCAATATGATGCCGTTTCTTTTGTGGAACACAACAGGAGAAATTCTGAAGCCTGAGAACCATGCAATTACAATAAAGGACTTTCAAGATTTGAAAAAGAACACAAAATCACCATAAGCATCACAAAGGTTATCCATACAGTATGGTTAATATGATATATTCTTTGTGAGAGAAACTTTCAAGAAAATGTATACCAAAACCTGTTAACCACTGGAACTGAATTTAGTCATTGAAATGAACACCAGAACAAATAAGCTTGCTTTGTGAATGAATCATTAATAGATTCACTTAAAAGATCCAAATGAATACATCTCTGATGAAAGCATAAAGAAATGCTAGGCAGGATGTCAAGATTTTAGGTGAAAACGATTGAAATGTTGATATTTTATGGTGCTTTTGCATAATTTTTCGCTCTTAAACATTCCAGAGCATGGAAAACAGTCTACAAAATATCCTTGTTTTCTGAGGAAGAAAGCAAATCATACAGGTTTGGAACTACATGTGGGTCAGTAAATTATGACCACCTTCTTTTTTGCTCCATTAAATTCCAATTGCAACTGAATCACAATTCCACAAAGTTAAAAAAAAGTGTCTTAATATTTATTTTAAATAAGAAAAAAAAAACTTACACTTATAAACACTGTCCATAGCTTTAAAACACAAGCCAATACTTTAACTAGTTTCCATTAAAGAACTTACCAGTATTCATTTGTAGTCTCAACACTTCAACAACTTTATCTCCCGCTATTCTGAGAAATGGCCGTATCCGTTGCTGCTTCCCATCGGCCAGCCTTCGCTCTTTGTTCCAACACAATCCACACCAACAAATAACACTCTATGCAAAGTAATGCCTGCAAATTGTTTTGGATCCATATTTGAATATTTAAATGATTCACTTTAGATCTAGATATATGGCAGCAATTTCCATATGAGTATGAAGCAGGTACACACACTACATGATAGCGGTTTGTCATTTCTTTCCTGCCTGACAAAGATCAATCAGATACATACCAAACAGTCACATTCCTATTACTGTGACATCATTTTTTAGAAACACTAAGGTCACCAAACTAACACAATAAGTGCCCAAAGTCTGAAGTAAGTGTTGTGGGTACAAGGATCAAAACAGCCACCCACACTACGCCATTTAACCAAATTGGATGCATTGATAATAGTACATTTACATATAGCATAACTGCAAGCTCTGGGAGATTATTGTCGAAAACCAGCCTATAGACACACATGAATTTAACACAGGTTTCTTACAAGGGTGTCTGGAAAAAAAAGTCCAATATGGGTCAACACTGCAAGGTCAAATTAGCAGTTGAAGTTGGCGAATAGATTCAGGCCCCATCATCCCATCCAGCTTAGCATTTAAACACCCTCATCAGGTCAACAAGAACGATGCATGCCAGTTGTTCTCCTTGGTTATGGAAAGTCAAGCTATTTGCTTAAAAAGATGGACAGATTATACTGGAAGGATCGTAATCCTGGGCCCAAGCGTGCCGGCTAGCGTTTGATACTTTGTGTGGCTGGCAAAAAAAAAAAAAAGGCGAGCTGGATTTTCAGATTTTGAGAAGGATAAGATGAGAGATGCTTTGATCTTTTGAGTTTGAGAGGGAGATACTGACTCGATGCCGTCTATCTGTCTCTAAAGAAAAAAATATGACTGAATATCTTGCAAAAATGTCAGGAATAAGTGTGTGAAGATGATGAACATTTTTTGGGGAAAATATATGGCCCTTTAAATTTGATATATTACGAGACAGTGAATTCTAATGTGCATTTTAAAAGAAAACTTAAAAAAAGCACCTTGTACAGAGATACATTTCAAGTTTGTTTTTATTTTAATAATTTGGCTATATATATATATATATATATATATATATATATATATATATATAATTAATTAATTCTGTGATGTATGTGTGTTTAAGAAAACTATTTAAATCATTAGTAAAAAAAGTATATATATATATATATATATATATATATATATAGACACACAAAGAAACATTACAATACAAAATATTAATCTTTATATATATTTTGACAAAAAAAAAACTTGAAACAATTACCCATTTATATAAAATTATCCAATG
The DNA here is from genome assembly GCF_051911475.1 of Siphateles boraxobius. Lineage (NCBI taxonomy): Eukaryota > Metazoa > Chordata > Actinopteri > Cypriniformes > Leuciscidae > Siphateles > Siphateles boraxobius. Next base: position 8,389,189 of record NW_027509042.1, on the reverse strand, counting down.
CCTCATGTTTAATTGGCATGGAGAAAAGCAGCCATCTTTAAACGAGAACAAAGCTCTGAATATGACTGTGTGAGAAAAGAAAGTAAGATACACAGAAAAGAAAAAGGGGGGTGGTACTGAGGCAGGATGATATGGCAGGATTTGGCAGAGGCCTATAGGATGCTAGCGAAGGTGTCACTAATCTTTACATGACCCAAGGGGAGAGAGAGCGCGAGACATAGAGAGAAACTATCTGCTTCTTTAGATTCGGGGTGCTGTGACTCATCTGTTGCTTGTCACATTGGGTTTTGAGCGTCCGCGAGGCAGTCATGACCTCGAGCGGCACCCGCGTCCTCCGTCTGTGTATTTACAAACACAGACAGGGCACAAACAGGCTGGGGTGAGTCGCTTTGGCAGAGCTGTGTGAAGCAGGGGCGTATAACACCACAGAGCAGAGGGAGAGAGGGGACGGACAGATGGGATGGACCCTTATGTCACCATTCTGGACAAAATGACATTGCCAAATGTGTGCGTGTATTAAAAAGAAATATACTAAAAAAAATAACTGCATCTGGAGTTTCAATCTCAAAACTACTAAAAAAGAGACAATGTAACAGTAACTAAATTAAATTAGTTAGTGTTAATTAAATCGAGATGTTGAAAAAATTAACCAAAAAATGTTTTATGGAGGAAATATAGAAAAGTTATTTCCTGAAGTGCATTAAGTGAACAGTTTTGCTAATGACTTTAATAAGTTTGCTTAAACACACATATGCATATAGATATAGCCTTTTAAAAGTGTGGGGTCAGTAATTTTTTTTTTTTTTTTTTTTTTAAGCAACAGCAAAGACACATTAAGAATAATTGTATTTATTTAAAAGTGCCAGTAAAGAGATTTATCATGTTACAAAAAAGATTTCAAATAAAGTTCTTTAGAAGTGTTTATTCTATTTACATTTTTATTTAAAAAAAAAGATTGCATCATGGTTTCAACAAAATTGTAAAGCAACATTGATAATAATAAGAAATGTTTCTTGAGCAGCCAAATCAATATATCAGAATGATTTCTGAAGGATCATGTGACACTGAAGACTGGAGGATTGATGCTGAAAATTCAGCTTTGCCATCACAGGAGAAAAATTACACTTTAAATTACATTAAAATAGAAAACAGTTATTTTCAATTGTGATAATATTTCACAATATTACTGTATTTTTGATCAAATAATTGCAGCCTTGAAGAGCAGTCTTTCAGCAACAACAACAACAAAAACGTACCGACCCCAAACTTTTGAACGGCAGTGTAAATGACAAAAACGGAAAAAAAGGAGAATACTCTGTATGTGAAACCAAAGTTCGCAGCACAAACCACAGTGTGCAAGTCCAATTTTCTGCTCAGTTTCTTTTTTGTATGGTTGTTTGCATGATCTTTTAAAGAAATGGCTTGACAAGCACAGTTTTCTTTCCTGTGCTGAGGTGTTTCCTATTTACACAGGAAGTTGGGGCGGAACATAACGAAGGGGTCCTTTTTTTAAATAGCCAATAGACTTTTTAAAAGCATATAGATAGTTAGCATATAGATGACCTCAAAGCCAACAGATATGGATTAAAGCCTCAAAAAAACACTAGTCAGGGAACAGACATAGCAAACGGCACAATTCTGAACAGACTTTCACGCCTTCAAAAAAGCAGATACTCATTCAATATTTTTCTGTTCACATGTCAGTAGTTAAGAAAAATAAAACGATTTGGGCCACATTCAGCCGAGGTGTGATCACTGCTCAAAGGTCTTATTAAGCAGTCAACCGGCCTGTACAGTTCAATTATGATGTTATGTTATAATGTCATATTCTGCACAAGCAAGTGAGGCTACAGTCAAATGCATCTCAAAGATATTACAAAAACGAGGTAGAAAAGCTCTGAAAGGTGTCGACTAATGTAACTAATGGAATGTATTGAAGTACCGCGTTGTGCCTTAAGATCTTTCCTAACCTAAATAATTAGTCAATATTAAAAAGGTTAAATTCAACAGCAAGAACAGCTTTCATGTCCTCATGTTGAGTCATAAATGTAGTCCCCTCATTAGTCTAACCCATCTGCAACATGTAAGTAGCAATTATGAGTCCTAAAAGTGCTTTTAAAGAAAGTGGAAAACCATGTGCAAGACGTTTAAACGAAGACCCTCTTCAATAACTCTCGTCACAGTTGCCTTGCTGGCCACTTTAAAACTGGACCCTGCAAAGTACACTTTAATGGACAAGCTCGAAACCACCTGCTTTCCCTTTCTGTTATGGTCATAAATCTGAATAACTAAATAATAATAACCTGCACTTAAACATATTTGGAGTGCTTTTGAACTCAGATCGCCAAAAGTTTGGACTTTCATAAAAGCTAAATTTTCCTTAAACGCCATAAAAAAAATCAGTATTCAAGAGGAAATCATTTTGGGTTCATTCGCATGCAATGTGAGGGATTAATGCATTACAACTCATCTAAAAGTTTGTTGGAAGAGCATGTTGTTTTGTTTGTTATGTTTAATTCATGTTACCAACATGGAGCCGAGCCAATGTCACCATATTGACTTTCAAATCAGTGATCTCTGAACTAACGTGAAATTGTGTAGTTGGAAAATGACAAGAGATTGATTTCCATAAGTCTCATAAGCACAACTGACTATGTAAATAGGGCTGATTTCTTTATGGGGGTGGGGGAAAATAGCTCGGCTCTCCATTTACATTATCAAATGACACAATTTACATTCATGTTTTCCATTTACTATCAATCAGTAACATACACAGTTTTACTAGCGGGTAAAACTGTTAGAAGCACTTTTCTAAAACGTTGTCTGGCCAAGCTAGTAGGAATAGACTTTGCAGAAGCTCCATTAAACTCACAATGCATTACAAAAGACTGACTAAAATATGTATTTCGCATCAAACATTGATGACAGAATTGAGACATTTAGATGCATATGTGCGTTAATGTTTGTTGAGCACTTGTTTCAAAGACAATATGCCAATAAGCACTAATACGGCATGTCATGTGCCGCAAACGGATGCTTTTTGTGACTGAAGGTCATGAACATATATGAACATTTACTGTAAACAACAGGGTTTGAACATAGACTGGCACTGTGACGTGGGCAGTGTCATGGTTTGTTTGTTTTGTTTACACATCACACAGGAAGTGAAGGCCGTGAGAGACATGGATCAAAAACAACTGTGGTGGTACACTATAGATAAACTGCGTACAGTCTTCGAATTCAGATTAGCTAGAACTGACCTTGTTCTGTGAGCACTTTCCAACAGATGTGTTTTGCCTAGACAATTAAGTCACACTTAAACATATGAATGTCATTGCATTAGGTAAGAATTATATATTAAACCAAGTTGCATTTAAATATGAATTTATTAATACAATATATATATATATATATATATATATATATATATATATGCAAATAAATATATAATAAATGCTTTACCAAACAGCTAAATAAATAAGTGGCATTTATTTTAAAGAAATACACGCATAAATGCATTAGACAGTAAATTAAATATAAAAAGCAATTTGTTAAATAAATAAAATATTAAATCATAATTAAATATTAAATCAAGTGGTATTTATTCTAAAGAAATACATAAAAACATTCGATGGGAATTAAATATTGGCATTTGGTAAGTGGCATTTCTTTTAAATAAATTGCATTATGTAGGAATTAAATATTAAAACAACTGGCATTTATTTAAATTAATTAAATAAATTATAACATTAAATTTAAAAAAAATGTTTGTTGGATTGTTTAAACTACATACAGCAGAATTGCTGTTCATGTAGTAATTGAAGGGGGAAAAAAACTCGAGGGGAACTGACTTTATACATTCACTAAAATGACTTTGGGATCAATTGGTTTAACGTAATTACAAGAATGTCTCATAAAAAGTGTAGTTTTGAGTAGCGCATCTTTTGCTTCCAAATGCCACTTGGTTTAATATTTAGTAATCTGATGCAATGAAATTAATTGAGAAATGTGGCTAGAGTGTCCAAATGCATTTTCAGGCACACAAATACACGGTTAAAACCGTAAGACGTACCGTTCAGCATCCACAGGGCTGGACCACTGCACGCTCCTGCCTGTAGAACAGACAGCAGATAGAAAGACTGGTGGACGAGAGCAGGCAGAGACGAGAGAAGGACATACAGGAAAAGCATCAGTGAGAAATGAGGAAATCTACTAAAACTTTGAATCATCAGAGACTGGTGCTCCACATCCAGTTCCCAAAAAAAAAACTGATGTGGATTTTGTGCTAATTATCCAGCGATATTGTGATAGCTTTATCTCCAGACAAATCAAATGGAGTTTTCTTTTCGGAGAAGAACAAGGTAACGAGGGAGGGCACACGGAGAGAGGTCACTTTGAAATTGTTCATTAACCGCTTCCGTCGAGTTTATTTTCGCTCCGTGTTTAAATAATATCGCGATACATTTTTAGCATCTTAAGAGGGCAAAATTCCCTTGATTAAACAAATAATAGCACATTTACGAAAACTGTAATTGGGTTCAAATTGATTCGAGCGTGTGCTCTAATTGCATTTAAACACTCTTCCTCCCTAACCCTGGATTCACAGCTTCTTAATTACTGGCCCTCAACACGCAAATCCCTCCGGCAGCAAGGTAGAAAAATAAAAATAGTGCGAGTTTTACGGCACATTGTTAAACTGACCTATAAACTTTTTTTTATTCAATATAAATGAAGGCCCAGTGGAGACTGGGAGGGTGAGGTGTTGAGGGAGTGCTACTAAACTCAGATTAGCCCAATCCCCTTCGGACTCCAATCCTGTCACTCATCTTCACCGACTTTCTCCCTCAAGTCCGTCCCCCGCTTTTTTAGTGCTGAGGGGAGGGAGAGGCAGAAATGTGTTTCCTGAGAGAGGTGGAGAAGGCACATCCTGATTAGAAGAACAGCGGACCGTCTGGCCAGCGCGGACGCCGCTGGTGTCTGTCTTGCAGAGGTAGCAAAAGTTGCGCGTGCCAACTCAAACAGGGCTTTCTTTCACACTGAGGGCCGGTGTGTGTGAGTGCGCACCCGCGGTGGCCTTCCTGAGGGCGAGCTGCAGCTGGAGCTCTCTGAATAAAGGTAACGGGCGAAAAGTCAAAGCTACTGTAAACTCTCCACCCTCCCCGTCTTTCACCAGGACGTTCTGAATCAAAAGAAGAAATGACCCCACCTAAAAACATGAGCATTGTTTTTTTTTCCCTGCATTGCCTTCCCACGAATTACAAAGGAAAAAGTTTTGTAAAGAGGGCAAGCACTCGCTTTATTCCCGGGCTTGTGATCGTGCCAAACAAAATGCCAGGAGAGAAAGTGACATTCAGTGTTGGTAAAAAAACACAAAAAAAACAGCAGTTTAAAAGTGATTAGACTCTTTATTTCATTGTTATGAGCCTGACACCAGAGAGGAAACCAGAACAATCCATTCAACCATGTTTTCATTTTTTTCCCTCCCTTTTTCTTGCTCTCTGAATTTAGAAACACTAATTAGTTTTGCTCTCATAAACCCAACCTGAAAATGGCCAATTAGATAGTGTGAAGTAGGAGACGTGCTGAAAAAAACAAGTGCTTGAAGGGGGAGAAAAAAAAGAGACTAAAAACCTCATCATCCTTCAATTACAGCTTTACATGCGTCGCAACGAAGAAGAAGAAAAACATTTCACACTTTCCATGCGGAACATATGCAGGTTTGGCGTTCGAGCCTTTTCAAACGGGAAAAGGCTACATGGACGTATGGCAACATAACAGTGTTATGTAAATGAAACACGATAATGCTTCATCTGTATTGGTTGTTATTCAAGTCTCTTGGGTTGTATTGAGGTCACCACACTAACCGAACCACCTGGCTAACCACAGCGGCAGCTGGGCTTTAGTGTAGCGACTAGCCTGACCAACGCGTTCCCCTAAACCACCTGCATTAATCTGATATACCAATTCCCCGTTTCAAGGGTACCTTCACGCAAATGACGCAAAAAAGGCTGCTTTTGTTTTCAAAACGGGGCTGTTTAGGTTTTCGTGCCAGGTGGCTTATTTTCATACAGAGGACGTCATAAAAAATTTATGATAAACTTGAGAAAAATTGTCTTCAGGAATTTTTGGGGCCGGTCCCCTGAGTTGACCCGGGCGAGTCTTTCATCAGTGTCAGAGCGAAGACTGATGGCCTGTCAAAAGAAAAGCCCTCCTCCATTTCTGGCCGGCTCCTGGGCTGGGCAACGCGGCTAAAAAAAGGGGTTTGGGCGAAGCGGCGCTCAACGCTTTTTGCCGGGAATGAATTCTCAGATGCCGGGGTCGCTGCCAACGTCCTTGCAGCCAACGGCTGAGAGGGCAACAGAGTTCATGCTAACTGCAGCTTGGACCTGCGCTGAACATCTGCTCATGAATGAGCCGGCCGCCTACTAAAAAAGTGCTGCAGCACTACGAGGGGCCTGCTGATGAAAAATTCAACGCTCACTTTCTCCTGGCACGCTTGTTTCGCGTCTATTCTCCTGAGCCCGACCCTGCGGAATCATATTAAGAGAATCTGCGAGCACACCGCAGAGTTTATCTGGAAGAACAGCTGGCGTTGAAAAAGGGATCTGCTGCTTCAAGAGAGCTCGGGGATTTTCGCACAGAGATCTTCCGTCACGTACACCGTTTGTCCTTGAAGAAGGGAGAAAAGGGTTAAACATCCAAGTAATATGCTGGAAGAGGTGGCTACATTTAGCAGATTACCGTAACTGGTGGAGTGACGATAATGAAGACCATGTGACAATTGAAAGGATGGACAGGATCAAACTGTGTTTGAGTGTCGATATAGGTTTACAACCATTGTGTTAACATCACGCATGATGGTTTTTTTTTTTTTATTCTTTCATGGCTTCTGCTTAAAACAAGATAAATTTCCAATGATGTAAAAAAAACTGACAAAGAAAGTAATGTTTTGCTTATTGGGTACCAGGCAATTTAGCTAAAAGCCTTTAGCTGGCATTAAATATACTGTATAATCTTTATATTTATTCATTTGTTTAAACAGCTTACTACGGTGATTTTCATCATATTTTTTTGTCTCCTGGATAACATTAAATTATAGCCTCGACCATAACTTAGACAAGTACATTTAAAATGGTTAATGCTCATAGCACAATAAAGTCAAGTTTAAAAAAATCAATGCATATGTCTAGATTGTATTCCACTAAATGAAAACAATGTCATTTAATCATTTTCCTTTAAATCAAATTTAACAATAAATATTCAAAAGCGAGCAATATGTTTCTATTTATAGGCTATTTGTACTAATAAAAGAAGCAAATTAAAAATGAAAGCCAATCAAATGCACAACTTCAGTGAACATTTCTGAGATATGATGCAAATTAATTGTTCAAGTTTGACTTGATTCATTAAATTAGATAAAGACAGGTTTGTTAAAACACTTATAAAACGTCTTATTGCTCTTATAATCTACAGCCACAAGAGAAACATTATAACAAAATCAGTCTCTTTAGGTTTATTTAAGAAATGTTATGTGTTAAAATCACTGATATATACAATGTATCATTATATTAACAGAAGCAAAATTCCCAGGCCAAAGTCTAGAAGAAGAATGGCTGACTTTAAAGACAAACTGTCCTGCAAGTACATCACTGTGCCCTCTCCCCAACACTGCAATTTCCAGGTATAGATAATCATAGTCTCCACTTTACTTTTAAAGTCCAGCTAAATATTTGATTTGCACAATCAACCAAGCCATTAGACCTACAGGAGAGTCAGAGGTTTTCTTTGGAAACAAATCCTCACATATAACTATGTAATAGCAGGAATTTAAGGAAGTGGTCAAACTGAAATAACCGATTACCTCACATTCAGTAATTTCGCCTCTATCTCGAGCCAGGATAGGTTCAGCTTAGTGAGCCATAAACATTATGTTTGTGTATAGTGTGCCGTGGTAAAATGCGGAACGGAGCCTAAAATGTTTGGTTTCCATGTTTGCAGATGGTCCCATGCGCCTTTTATAGGCATCAGGTAAGAAATTGGGGAAGCATTAAAATAGGTATTACACATTATTTGTTTCCGATTGGAACATTCCGACTTCCTTGAAAGACTGGAGAACAAAAATTGCAACATTTGTCATACAGTAATGCTGGTCGTGCTTTTAATATGCAAATAGTCTGGCTTTTTTTGTGCACAGCTGTGATTTTTGTCATCCACCTTTAGATCAGTTTCCACCAAAAAGCCACTTTTAGTACAACATCTGATGTTTTCACAAAAAATAATGTGACGTCGCATAGGTCTGATGTGCTTACCAGACCACAATGTTTTACCAAATACACCTGCTAGACAAAACTATATTCTCCAAAAAAGAATTGTATTTATAATTTTCTGAATAAAATGAATGCAATTACCCATGCAAATCTTTCCACAATACACAAAAAAAACTGTTTGACTGATTGAAACGATTTTTCAAAGTTGTGAATAAAACAAAGCATTACAGTATGTTTTACAAGAAAATACTACTTCAGTCTTTTTGCCTCAAAATTTCACATTTAATTCAATGCCGTTTACTAGCAATTTCTAAGTGAAATAGTTTCAAATGAATTCCTACAGCAATTTTGCTTTTATTGTGTCATTCCAAACATGTATTCTTTCTTCACTGAATCACTAAAGAATATATATTGTGAAATGTGTTTTTGTCCAAATAATAAAAGAAAGAAAAAAAGTCATGCAAGTTTGGAACAACATGAGTGTTATTAAATGAACTCTCTCTTTAATTGGCTGCTACGATGTACTGAGCAGTTGTTATTGCATTGCTATGTGGTTTCAATGTCAAAAGAAGCTTTTATTTGCATGCCTCCATCTTTTCTCTGTGTGTTTGAGAAGTTTGCTACTTCAAGACCACAATATGGCTGGCTACAGCCTTCAAAAACATTTTAATATAAAACAACTGGCATACAAATTCAATATTATTGTGTTATTAAAAGTCAGCACTGAGGTAAACGTTCAATAAGCCATCCTATCAGATCGAGAACTGTGTTTTATCTTTTTAATACATCTAAATGTGTCAGTAGTAGGGAGCGAGAGAGAGGGAAAAATTGGTAAATATGACTGCTTAAATTTAATGCAAACATTGTTGACACATAATGTAATTTAAGTTGGGTAGTGTGAATGAAAGCCCAGCAGGGGTAATAATACCCTCCTAATGAGAATCCTCGTTCGCTGTAGACCTTGCTGAGATAGCCATAATGCATGGCTTTTTTAATAAAATAATTGTTACAGTTATTAAAGATGAATCTCATCAGAAGCAGGATGACAAAATAATTCATTACCAAAAGCATGGCTTTAAATAGCTGCAAATTAAATTTCATACAGAAAATATGCCTGTAGATGAATGGGATCGTTATTTCATAAATATTGGATTCAGTGTGCCCTTGGAAGACCAAAAAAGAAAAAACACACATCTGAACATCCATTTAAAAAGTTCACTGTGAAACGCAGTTAATAAATGACTAAAACCACAAATAATTCTTACCACATATGTTAATTTGACAAAGGGAGAAAAAAAAAGCAGCAATGTGAATCGAGTTTAAAGGTCCGGGTCGGCGCGATCTAAGGTTTGATAACAGGGTGCTTAATACGGATACCACCAACATATAATTACTCAGATTATTTAGAGTTCATGCTGTTTACTGAAGGCGTAGAAACTTCCCAGCAAGCACTTGGCATCTCCTGTCCTCTCTAACACACACACACAAACACGCTCACACACAGCAGGATGTAAAGAGGAAAGCTTTATTAAGATCCTGCAGCCATAAAAGAGCAGGGTGACTAACCAGCTGCATTAGCGTCTAAAAGCCAAAGTTATTTAAACCCAATAAAACACTAATACATTGTTTGAGTGGAAGTTACAGTGAAGTTATCTTCACCTTAATAACATCACGGCCAGCTTGATGTTGTTTAGATCAATAAAGCCCATTACAGGAACAGGCCTCAACATAGATAACAGTGCTCAAGCGCAGTGATATAACACTCTATGGCATCTCAAAGAAGAAAGGAACCTTCTATTAAATAAAGAGGCCATTGGAAGGCCAATCGTAAGGCTATGGTAATCTGATAAGAGGTGAGCGTGAGTGTTTTTAATACATGCTGCATTTGTATACACTGGGACAGTGGTTTGTGGGAGCCGTGTCGATGGTGAAGTGAGGTGGCATCTGTTGAGATTACGACCTTTCTTGGCCCCATCAGGCCTCCCCCAATCTTATTCTGTCGGATATTCTCTGTCTAAGCTTGAACTCTACCACAATATTAGTAAATGGACAGACATTTCAGTCTGATTAAGCTTTGCATTTCCCCAAACTTTGTTCCATTTGCAAAATGTACAAAACTGTGGAACATAAAAGAAGATATTTTGAGAAAAGATAGTTTTGTAAATCATAAACAGACAACAATATGAAATAAAATATATCTATATTCAATACTACAATATAGATAATACTCTATATTTTATAATATATTTTTAAATCATTATGTTAAGTATACCTTCTGGTGATGGATTTTTTTCAAAGATTTTGAACAGCTCTACAGTATTTTCAGAATATTGAGGAAAAACATAACTTAGGGTTCAACCCATAGCTTGAGTCTGGGGGCGGGACCACTTAACAGACTGACCAATAGAAGATAAGGGGGAGTGTTCTGCCAATTTGTTTGGAAACATTCATTTTTCACAGTTATATTTGGTGCCTCTACAGTGACATGGAAATCACACAAAGCAGTTTTATGTAAGTTTACGGAAACAATTACCACCTCAGTTAAAAAATAAAAAGGTAATTGTAAGATAACATTTAAAAAGTAGACTATGTAACTTTTGGCCCTCTAGCGTTAAAAAAAAACTGCAAACATTTTGCGGAATTAAATCGTTTTGGTTGTGCTTCGGTGTGTCTGTTCGGATGAATATGGTGAACCTACTGCTCATAAAACATTCACTACTAGGCTTAAGAAATATAACCAATTTAGATGGAAAGAATCTCAAGCTGACTAGCTGAAGACATTACTGTAGCTATACCCATCCACTCTTTCCCCACCAGTGAATAAAAAAAAAAAGCCAACACCCTAATTTTTGATAATTTTCACAATTTAATGGCCCCCATAATCATTCGTTTTTTGAGTATCTTTATACCGAAAATGCAATTTCTGAAATGAAATAACAGAGCCTATGTTTTGTAAAAAAAATAAAAATAAAAAAAATAAATAATAATAATTCGCTTGTTTCTGCTCTTTTTTTTGCCTGTGTTTTGATCTGGGGATTCTTTACTCTTTCAGAATATGCGTAATTGCGCCCCCTACCGTATAACATTGAAAACACGTAAAGTCCGAAAATTTCATCAATGGCGGGGAAAGAGTTAATATCACGTAATTCCTTGAAAATAAATTCCAGCACAGTGCTACAACAATCACAATGTAATCACCCTCAACAAAAATGCTTTACAATTAAATATGATAGAGAGCTACACATGTGATTTATCAGTTCAATAAAATACTTTACTCAACTGGTCAGTAATAAAAATGCCATCTCCATATTGCTTTCACAACATTTCATATCCCTCAGCTCTCGGCATCTCCAATAAGCCAAGCCGATGTTGATTCTCGTTTTATTACGAGCTCTGTCGCGTTCTCTTTTTGCCAGCAGACTCGCCTCTATTCTGCATTTATTTTAACAGGCGATTCCCCGGAGATTCAAGATTTAGCTGCTCCATGTCAATCTTTCTCACTCACTGTGGCAACTAACCTACACCACTCCCACATACGTCAAAGTACCCGAAGCAACTGTTCTCCATTTACGGATATGACGAGACATGGACGATATATGTACGATATTTCCCGTGACAACCATCTCACTAGGTCTATAATATAAACACTTATATTAGGGCTGGCTTACCATAATGAATCAGGGTGAGACAAAAACATGTTTTGGAACAAGAACTGATGATGTATTGACTTATTTAAAATGTTCATTTTAAACAACAACAAAAAAAAAGTTACCTAAGTTACATAGTTTACCTAATATAAAAAAAAGTTTTTTTTTTAAAAAAACATCACATTGTGAGATTTCACAGAAATAGTCACAATTTTTTTTTTACTCCGAGGCAGAAACAACTGTCCATATGATTTCTCATAGTTATACAGTATGTGAGGGTTTGCCAGTTGAATGAGGGCCTATGTTTCTGTGCTAGTCCACCAGGTGATGCTCTGACATCTCACCGTAACATCTGACGCCTGATAAAATAAGAACACCCACACATAACCCACCCACACATAACCCAGACAAAATTTTCAACAGACATAAAACCAAATAAATTCCTTTGTATTGCATACACAATGCTAAAATATCTACCATACCGATGTGGTGCAGTAATAGACGATAATGCTATCATTGCAGGAATGGTACAACAATGATATTCACCTTGCACTATGCTGAATTCAAACAGTCCTGGCCAGGACAGTCTGTTCTGTGCAAAGAAAACCAAGCGAATCAACTTTTTTTTCGTTGTTGTTGTTTACCCAATTCTAGTTATCAAGCTTGACTCCAGACAGCCTTTCAGAACACTGTTTCGGTGTGGTCAACAGACAGGAAGCGATGAAAAGCATAAATGGTTTTGAAAGGGAGAACGAGACAATTTGTGTGTATGTGAGGGTTCATAACACTGTGTTTTTTCTGGTGAGAGGTGCAAACTCAGGCCTGAGGATTAAGACACCCTTACACAAAACCACAGGAAAGACTGTTTTGATGTTACCTCTCACACCACATGCTGTGTGATAAGAAGAAAGAAAAAAGGAAAAAAGATCTGTAACACAGGGTTGAAAAGTCCCTTCATGGGGGTTTCACTGCTGCGTGTTTCAAAAGAAAGGGCCCGTCGGCACAGCGCAAAAATAAATATGCTGCGTGATCTTGGTGTAAGGTCTACCAAACGTGACTTTTTTCAGTCTGTCTTCGTAAACTCTCACACTATAGTTAGCATATTAAACGCATCATCAAGGTAACACACAACACTAAAAAAAAAAAAAAGCAAGCTAATGTACATCACCAATAAGAAAAAGGAGACGAAACAAGACTATTTAAAGGGGAACTCGGCAACTCTAGCTATTTCTTAGTTGATTTTCACTTTTGTTGTCGCATGTTTTCTCAGCGAGCTACCCCTACAGCTTTGGGGCGTATATTTCACAACAATGTCGTAAAAAAACTCAATTGCGGCACCCTCCTCCCCCTTTCTACCGCTGCTCATGTGCATTTGTTATTATCGGAGCCGGCCAACTTTATCGTGTGGAGCTATGTCTACCGGGGTGGGTAATACATCATACACATTGAGGGCAGCTTGTGTGTTTATGTAGAATTGCTGTAAAGCAGTTTGTGTTTCTCGCTCGTTCTCGCTTCTCACGAGACTTCCTATTTCCAACTTACCGGGACGTTAGTCCCCATGTTGCAAGGTTGGTTTTCTGCCTGGGAACGCTAGGGGGAGCGGGGAAAGTCACTTTTCTCACCAGAACAGGTTATTAAACCATCCAAATGATTTCTAAACGGTTTTATTAAGTTGAAATAGATAATTCGCCTTTAATTAAAAATATATAATCATATGTGATGACACGCACCTCTTGGAATGTGCTGTTATTTTTTTCAAGGTTAATTATATGGTAAAAAGTTTTTACTAGCAAAAACCATCAATTTGACCGTATTTTATGGTAAAATTACATAATGCACATGTTAAAGGGATAGTTCACCCAAATTGAAAATGTTGTCATCATTTACTCGCCCTCATGTTATTCCAAACCTGTGTGAGTTTCTTTCCTCTGCTGAATACAAAAGACGATACTTTGAAGAATATGGGTAACCAATGAGTTGATGGGCCCCATTGACTGAATGGTATGAAAAGAAAAAAATACTATGGAAGTCAATGGGGCCCATCAACTGTTTGATTACTCATATTCTTCAGAGTATCTTCTTTTGTGTTAAGCAGAAGAAAGAAACTCATACAGGTTAGGAAACATTTTTTGGTGAACTATCCCTTAAAACCATTTATAGGTTTTCACCATATATGACAAGCTAACATGCACTTTTGTCTGACAAAAAACAACAATGATTTATTTAAAGTTGAAAATGCAGGTTTAGTTGACTTTAAACTATTCAGGTGAGCATTGACTGCATCTGGGTGTCTGTGACTGAAATTTCCCCCTGCTACTTTCTGCTTTTGTTTTTCCGTTAGCAAAATGTGACCCCACTAAAAGCCACAAAACGTCAGGGCATTCCAAGATCGGTGCCATGTCTCTTCGTTGTGGTATGACTGGGCTGCCCACATATTGATTTACGCAACCCGAATTACCTTTCTGCCGTCCCGGGGGACGACCAAAAATCTCTGTGCAAATTTGCTCAGCCACTTCGCATGCAGAGGAAGAGTCGGTAACTTGAGATCGAGCTGGTCCAAATGGATTCCTGTGAAGGTGACGATAGAGAATAATATCTCCGCAGAGATGATCGTTTTTGACAGTGTAATATTACTGGACGATAAATATACAGCGCTGAGGAGGCAAAAAAAAAAGAGGGAGGAAAGCTGCCGCCAGCTAAGTACGAAAGCATAAATAAGGTATTTTACCTTCGTCAGTTATCCGTCTTTTGACACGCAAGCTGAGCACACTGTAATTAACACGGAAAGAGATAATGGGGTCTCTACCCGCTGATCAATCTGCCATATAGATCATCCGTCTCTTTTACAATGCCACGTTAACATTATTTTAAAAAAGAGTGAGAAAAAAAATTCAGCCACAGATATAAAAGCTACTGTAGCTTGATACTGTCTATGGGTTTATTGAATGGCTGTTTACACCATGTTCACAAAAGAGCCGCTCTTTTCTGCATACAGCACATAAATACATACATCAATGCAAAATGGTGCGGCTGTCCGTAAGACTGTATTGACTGACTATTGGGTCTATTAGATAATGGACTCAAAAACAAGTGAATTGTGTTTACAAGAGACAAAACTAAAGTGCCACAAGACAGAGATGCTACTACTCTACTCAGGAAGCATAAGCTGTAGTGGTGTGTGTGTGTTTCTGTAACCCAACCGGGAGATAAACAGGCCTGTTGTTTGTTTGTATTTCTCAGCTCTGCACATGTTTGTCAGGTCTAGATCCACTTTCACAGATTTACTGCTCCTGTCCCCTCTGGCCTAGTGTACACTAGTGTTCTCAGAGACCGCTTTAATGGACAGATTCCTGTTCCTGCTCTCCAGGGGACAGGCACAAACACGTCAGCTACACGAAGCTATAGTCGAGCCGTAGCCTAGTGGTTAGCGCACATGCTCTGAGACTTCGGGTTTGTAAGTTTGAGCCTTGCTGGTGTAATTTTGCATGCTGTTGTCCCTTTTCTTTGCATTACTTCCCAGTGTACCATTCAAAATAAATGATATTAATTAAATATTATTATATTTTATTAATTAGAATTACATTACCACTCAAAAGTTTGGGGTCAGTAAAACCTTTTAATGTTTTTGAAAGTCTCCAATGATCCCCATGGCTTTTATCAAAAATACAGTAAAAACTGAAATATTGTAAAATATTATTATGATTGGAGATAACAGTTTTCTATTTTAATTTATTTCTGTGAAGACAAAGTTGAATTTTCAGCATCATTACTCAAGTCTTCAGTGTCACATGGACCTTAAGAAATCATTCTAATATGCTGATTTGGCGTTCAAGAAATATTTCTTATTATTATCAATGGAGAAAACAGTTGTGCATTTTTTACAAATACTTTTATATAGTTTTTTCCAACAGAGTTCAAAAGTTCAGCAATTATTTGAAATATGCATTTAATAATGTAAAAGTCTTTAATGTAACTTCAATTTAATGCATGATCAATTTAATGCATATTGCTGAATAAAGTATTAATTTCTTTGAAAAAAAGTTTGCTGAACACAAACCTTTGAAAGAGTGCATGCCACAAAAGTGCATGGACAAAAAAATATTATAAAACAGATAGTTATAAATGGATAGGAAAAAATCATATTTTACTTCAATGTACAGTATGCCCAGCGTGGACCAAAGAGTTCCTGGTTTAAATCAGTCTGACGAATCCTTCACTGAATGAACTCACTAAATCAGACAAAGCTCTTGTGAATCAGCTTCTGACTCACTTGCTAAAAAAAACAACAATTTGTAATAGTAAGGCTGCGTCTCATTTCTCTGTCTTACCCCTTCTTTTTTCTTATTTTTTATTTAATTTTTTTTACTATTTTTGGTCGCATAGAGAAAATTTTACTGACCACAAACTTTTGTACTTTTGTGTATATGTATATGAAAAAAATACTAAGTAGAAAATACTGCATCCAATTAAATCCACAAAAATATGGCAATTAGGTGCTATATCAAACAGTGAACATCATCCACTACAGAAAGTAGTTTAACAAGGACAAATCATAACACCTTGAATCAAAATACCATATCTCCTTAATAAAGCTTTCATGATGTTCAATGTATTCATCATTACCCAAAGTCTGCTCTCTCAGCTCAAACTTCACAGAACTTGTCATTAGTGCAAGGCTAAACGGTCAGTGCGCCACTTCTCCTATTTAGACAAGCGATCCGTGAATAAAAAGTAGATCTGATGTCTCATTGCGTTTTTAGGCCTCATTAAGGCCATTAACCTTATATGATTAGATGGAGAATTTTAATGTCAAAGAACAAGTCACTTGATCTCCCATTGCATTTTCACAAATAGATTTCACAGCCTTTCTCCTAAAAAATATTTAAAAAAATATTTAAAAAAATAAAGAAAATTCACTATACTCCTTCTCTAAGAAAACCCCCCCCACTAATATCTCTAATGTAAGATGACAAAGAAGTTGAAATTGTCCCATAAACAGGAATATGACGAAGGAAGTGCATCTGATTTACATCGGCATGTTGATTGTTTCTGGGGATTGTGGAGGACGTCCACCTCAAATGACTATGAGTGTCACATGCTAATCGCTGATTCAATGCTATACAGCAGTGGTAGGATGTTAATTCTTCTTGTGAGACTGCGTTTGGTTCACTGCGGTGACTAGAAAGGTAAAAGGCCCAAAAAAACCAACACATGACCTTTCTACATATCTGAGACAATTAAACACCCCCCCCACACACACACCCTCGACTGTCCTTCATCCCCCGCTCTCTTTCCCAGTGACCTGCGCTAACCTGTTCTCATCTCTCTTCACCCAGACAGGAAACAGCGTTGAGGGTGTGCTGGTGGATCCAGCTCAGAATCTAGACCAGCTCCACAATACAGGCCACCACCCCGAGCTCCTGCCTGCCCCCAGCAGACCGAAGCAGGGGGGCACATCCTGTGTGAAACCGCATTCTAAACTAGCATCACACTGTAAATAAATGCTTTCTCTTTTATTTGCTCTCTCTCTCTCTCTCTCTCTCTCTCTCTCTCTCTCTCTCTCTCTCTCTCTCTCTCTCTCTCTCTCTCTCTCTCTCTCTCTCTCTCTCTCTCTCTCTCTCTCTCTCTCTCTCTCTCTCTCTCTCTCTCTCTCTCTCTCTCTCTCTCTCTCTCTCTCTCTCTCTCTCTCTCTCTCTCTCTCTCTCTCTCTCTCTCTCTCTCTCTCTCTCTCTCTCTCTCTCTCTCTCTCTCTCTCTCTCTCTCTCTCTCTCTCTCTCTCTCTCTCTCTCTCTCTTCTCTCTCTCTCTCTCTCTCTCTCTCTCTCTCTCTCTCTCTCTCTCTCTCTCTCTCTCTCTCTCTCTCTCTCCCTCCTTCCGTCAACTGTCATAGCCTGTGCCTCCAATCACCTTCGAGTCCAAACAGGAAAGTGAAAAGAGAGGGGAGAGATAGGAGATATGGGCGTTAATTTGCTGCTCACTGCAAGTTGCTCTGGTGTTTCCTTTAAACACACACACACACTCACACACGCACACACGCACGCACGCACACACGACCACACACACGCACACACACGCACACTGGGCCAGCTGGCTGGGACTCCATCCCGGACTTGTGTTATTTTCCTGATACTCAACGTTACAACATCGGCCCACCACCGGCCAGCGAAACAGGAAGTTAGGAAGCTAGGTGTAACAAAGCTTTTGTGAAGGCGGAGAAGGGACAGTGAATAAGACTGAATAAACTCCACTAAAGCAGTCATTAATATCACACTGATTTGCGGTTATATTGCAGAGCTAATCTAACAGAGACAGTCACAAATGAGATCTCTCAAATATCTCAATTGTTACTCCTGCAAAGCAATGAGGTTAAAAGGAGAGGAACTGAAGATGTTTGCCTTGCTGATTTTTCTCTTGAGAAAAAGACTAATAATTGACCATTCGCAATAGTTCCGCAGAGATCTCAACATTCTTAAAATGAAAGGTTCCAAAAGGAGGTTATCATCTCAATGAATAGAACAGTACATTGGACAGTTTTTCACAGAACCATTTTTTCTTAGTGTTAAGAACATCAATAATATAAAGATACTTTTTCAACAATAATGTTTTTGCAACCATAGATTTCAATAAAGAACCTTTTTTAAGAGTGAATATCTGAAAATATGCTCAAGATACAATCTAGTAAGTCTGTAATACGTCTGTAATCAAAAGTCACAGATTTCAATGTGATCTCAAACATTTCTTATCAAATTGAAAATTGAGCTGAGCCATCAACCTCTACAATTGTCCATTGTTTCTATTTAAAATCCCCCCAATAAATTGAAGGTGAAACATTGTTTAAATTTGAATAAATGGAGCCTCTTACTGCATGGCAACAATGGCCACGTACACACTACAGCTAAATTCGGTCGTCACTTCACCTTTTAATGCTTAATCCCATTCTGTCCACACACAGTTCAGTATTTTATGGGAGTGACAACCCCATTCCACAACTGAATTAACTCCTGAAAAATGTAGGTAGTGACAACCGTATTTACAAAAAATCTACAGAAACCTTATGGAACCATACTGAACAACTAGATGTTAACGACATACGATGAGAGATACATCTCTCATGCATGTTAAAATACATATTTTAATGTGCATGTATCTCTTGTCTATAAGCGCTAAGAGCCTGACTCATTCTTGTTGATAATTTAGGGGACTCACTCTCGCTTTTAAATGCGGTTTTCACTCCTTAGACTTTACAGTGTGTGCGTGGCAAAAAAAGCTCATTTGTGTCTGTTTTTATTTAGGGAAAACCTCTGAAACCAAATCATTACTTGAAGTTCTCAGTTATGTTTCATTTAGGTCTCCTGAGATATTAAAGACCTTTCTTTCCTGTTTATCTAGAAAGAAAATGTATGACTAACTTACTGATTCAGCACTGACCTTTTCAAAGAAATGACACACATTCAAAAATGACCATAAACAGATTAATTTATCAAATAAAATCTGATTACAGAGAAGTGAATTAAGAGAAATATGACAGGATGGGAAACAAACCTGCTGCAACTACAAGGACGTACAACAAAGGTGTTCATAAAATCAGCCTTGAGTGAGGTGGACACATCCAGCATTGAGACCCCTGCATTAGCCTGCGGTGTGTGTTACACAGAAGCAATTAAGGCAGGCTACTGATCAAATGAACTTTTTAGTGTGTGTGTGCTGTGTTAAGTTGTGAAGCAGGCCGTATGTTGAGCCACTGCTAAATGAGTGTTGAGTTTCAGTTGCCCAGTCAGAGGGCTGTAGGCCCAATGTAAATACATGCGTGTGTGTCCGGCCCTGTGGATGGCAGTCAATAACCAGATGCTTGGAAAAAGCTTGGAAAAACATCACACAGTACTTGCATTTCCATGCCCGTCGGGGTGGTCTTGAACTGTGTGTGGGGGGCTGCTAGGCTGTTGTTAATTGCACAGCCACAAATATGCAACTGGCCAGTACATGATTCAATCTGTACTCAATTCGCTAAACAGCATTTTTCTGCTTGACTGACTGATGGACAATGGTACAATTACAATGATTTGCTTAATCTATCTGTCAAACCAATCACAGAGGATAATTTTATTGCTCAAGAGACTTGGAGTTCAACTTTGTCTCAAATGTTCCTCCATGAATGAAATTGTCGTACAGTAAGTGTATAGAGCTAAAATATTAATGTCGATTGAATAGGTCAAATAATGTGATTGTGGGAGATTTTTATGAGAATTTTTGAGATCATATTGGAATCTCTTGAACTTTTTGTACAGCATGGATTGAAACTCTAGAGCAGTAGTTCTCAACAAGGGGGCAGAGGTCTCAGGATGACATACATTTAATAATTAATTTAATATATTAACATCACCAGTTTCTGTTAAAAGAAAAGTTTGGAAAAAAGCAATTTTGTCATAATTCCATTGAATAGTGTTGGACAATGGAGTAAAAAAGGTTGAGAATCCTTGCTCTAAAGCAGATAATGTACATGAAATACTTCTGGGGTGTTTATTAGGAGAAAATTCTGACAATCAAGAGTCAAGTCACTTTCCATTTAATCTAACTACTGTGAATGAGAAATAAAGAGATGTTATAGAAATCTCATTCGTTATTTCTCTTTACTATAGGATGAAATTTGCTTTTGATGAGCATCAAGGTCCAATTTTATATTTTTCTCTATCACTTTACAATCAGATGAACAAAGAAAATCATTGTCAGCAAAGTGAGATGTTAATCACTGATGGTGAGAATATGTGGAGATGTCTTGGGCTAGTCCAACTCAAATGCAGGGGTATGCTGAGATTGTCCAAAGTTTATTACCCAGAAAAGATGATAAAGAAATGGTAGCATCTGTTTTATTGTTGCTTCAAATTAACCTTCAACTCTGGGAAAAAAAAAAAAACTGTTGGGTGACCTCTCTATTTTATGTAATATTATTCATACCTCCCTACACACACACACACACACACACACACTGCATCGTGCATCACTCTGCATAGTGAAATGTCAGAGACACAAAGGGCGTACCAACACACACAAGTTACAATAAATTATGGTGAGAAATTGCAGTATGTGATGCATTTTAGTAACTAGTTACTAAACAAAAAAATAAGATATGTAGTTACTAATTCTTTACATTTTCTGAAGAGAATGAGAGTTGTGTTTTCCAACATGAGTGGTTGCTAGGTAGTTACTAGAGGTGTAACAGTACAAATAACTCAAGGTTTAGTTTTTATCGCGAGGGTCACGTTCATGGTTTCGGTACGATTCGATATGTGCTGTGCAGGGAAAAAAGGACTACTGTAATTAAAAAAAAAGTTAAAAAAAGAAAGACAAAAATACATTAGATCATTGATACAAATAAAATAAATAGTTCTTTTCAGGTTTTTCAGGTATCTAACAGTAGTTTTCAGGTACAGAAATTGAAGTAATACTCGACAAGATGGGCATGTTGAAATCATTTTTGTGTGAATTTGTCCGTTGCAACTTGAAAGAGAACTAGATATTTGCGCGCTGTCCGAGACGTGGGTTTGCATGCTTAGAATGAGTGCACATACAAATCTTTGGCCAGGCTTAAATAAAAATTTTTGTTTAAACACAGATAGCATTGTGTGCTGTTCAGGTCTTACCTGCGCTTGCGTGCTATCAACACCTGGGGTGATGACAGCGTAAATGACTGGTCATTTTACAGCATACGGTACTTGCATTAAACAAAGTTTATGGGGAATTAATTAATTACATTTATGTAGCACTTTTCTTGGCACTCAAAGCGCTTCACATAGCATGGGGAATCTCCTCAAGCACAATCAATGTGCAGCATCCACCTGGTAATGTGACGGCAGCCATATTGCGCCAGAACGCACACCAGCTTATTGGTAGAGAGGAGACAGGGTGATGAAGCCAATCAGTTTATATGGGGATTATTAGGAGACCATTTTGATGGACAGAGGCTTATGGGCAAATTTGGCCAGGATGCCGGGGTTAAACCCCTACTCTTTTACGAAGGAAATCCTGGGATTTTTAATGACGACAGAGAGTGAGGACCTCGGTTTAACATCTCATCCATCGACAGAAACAGCCTAACTGTGTCCGTTTCAGACTTTATTTTCAACATATCGTATTATAGATGCGTATGCATCGTTCGTTTTAAGATGAACCGCGATCCAAGTGCATGCCCAACCGTGGGTGGAGAACGGTATGATTTTTACCCGAGATGTGATTACAACCCTAGAAGTTACCAGGGTGTTCTGCGTGGTTACTAACTGGACTTTTTTTACTTATGTAAAAAGCAGTTAAAACCAAGTCACAATGCAAGAATATTTTCAGCCATTTTATAACCTGGCAGACAAATAGAAAACTCCTCTCTACAACAACTGCACGATTTTTGAAGGAATCATTCTTTTGAGACAGAATCGGTTCATCTAGATCTCAGAACAAGACTAAATGACTTCTTCATGAATCAAACTGAACTCAAACTGAACTTCTCGAATTTAACTCACAAAGGTAAACAGCTCACTGTACAGGAAGCATTTTGGTGAAAAACAACTTTTATTTTGATCTGTTCCTCACACAAACCCAACGTAAGAATTTAAAAGACTTGTAATATAGCACGTGAGTCATATGGACCATGCTTTTGATACTTTCACCTTTCTCTGTGACCTTTTTGAAACCCGAAACCACCAGTCCCCATGTGAATGTGAACTATTTGCATGGGAAAGAACAACCAGTAGAATGAAGAAAAAAAAACAGAGGTTTGGAACAACATAAAGGTGAGTAAATGATGAAAGAATTTGCATTTTTGCATTAACTATATCTTTAAATATAATAACATAGGTCCTGGAGCAAAACTGGTGGGCAAATGCACCATCAGCAGTTGTGCAAGTCAAATAAGGAAGAGAGAGAGAGAGAGAGAGAGAGAGAGAGAGAGAGAGAGAGAGAGAGAGAGAGAGAGAGAGAGAGCGAGAGAGCGAGAGAGCGAGAGAGCGAGAGAGAGAGAGAGAGAGAGAGAGAGAGAAAGAGAGAGAGAGAGAGAGAGAGAGAGAGAGAAAGAGAGAGAGAGAGAGAGAGAGAGAGAGAGAGAGAGAAAGAGAGAGAGAGAGAGAGAGAGAGAGATAGAGAGAGAGAGAGAGAGAGCGAGAGAGCGAGAGAGCGAGAGAGCGAGAGAGCGAGAGAGAGAGAGAGAGAGAGAGAGAAAGAGAGAGAGAGAGAGAGAGAGAGAGAGAGAGAGAGAGAGAGAAAGAGAGAGAGAGAGAGAGAGAGAGAGAGAGAGAGAGAGAGAGAGAGAGAGAGAGAGAGAGAGACCCCTAAGTGCTTTCTCTCGCTGGCACAGAACAATGATTCACGCCATTCCCTGCTGTATCCCACAAATGAGGCATTACGTACAGCAGTTACTCCAGGAAATACATCCTCTCTGTTCCTCTCAACACTCATTTCATTCCCATCTTTCTGTTTTCCTCTATTCATCCTCCACTTCACATTGTATCAGAGCAGGCGGAAGGTCTCCCGCCACGACAGGCTGCAAAATAACAACTGTCACCTTCAGCACAATTCATTAAAGCAATTTAACGTTGCCGCCTTCCAAAGTAATTCTTATAATTGAAATTTAATTCTCCTACGATATTATTCTTTGGAAGGAGGGGGTTAATTGACATTTGTGGTAATTAATTGCCAGGCAGAGAGATGTTTATGTGGAGAAGTTAAAAACAAAAAGTGGCACGGAGAGCAAAAGAGAGGGGCGACGTGCTGAGACGGTCTCATCATCACAGCCGTCCCTCCTGCGGATTAAAGGAAAGGAGAAGGATGGAGGGATAGAAGGAGCGACTTCACCTCGCAGTCGGGGATTTAATTGTGCAAGGATTCCATTACTTCGGCACAAATGTCACGTTTGCTTCTGATCAGGGGCAAAGGCAGGGACTGGCACCGTGCCAGTTCTAAAGCACAGAAAAGTGTTCTGCCAGTCGCAAATATACAAGCATGCTCACACGAAGCTGCAAAGTAAAAAGACAGGAAGGCTCGTGAACGACGGCCAAATGTAAGTGTGAAGGGACAGTGGCATAAAAAGTGGGGCAAAGGCAGAAGTATCAACCATTGAGTAGAAGAAAACAAACCCAGCCCAGATAAAAATAAAAAATAGTTCAGGATGACTGTTCTCGTAGACAAGACATAGGAGATCTCTTTAATATGTCAGGATTTTTTTTCTTTTTTTCTTCCAAAACTAAACATTTACAGTATGTCAACAATTGCTTTATTTGTTTCCATTTTTATTTTTCCAAGGGACTTTTATGAGAAACTTCTGAGACAAAGTTGATAATTAATTGAAGTACATGTGAAAAAAAAACATTACGTCTTCTGAGATATGAAAAAGCAATTAAAAAAAATCATCCGGGTGTAGTGAAAATCATACAACCTTATAACTACAATGCAAAAAAAAGAAGAAAAAAAAGATGCAGCACAGCAGATAATATTCAATCGTGTGGTTTCAAGGAAGAAAACTGAAGATAACATACCACAGTCACTTGTTTGGATGAGATTGACATTCCATTGTTCTAATCAGAATTCAGAAAAGGGAACACAGGGGCGGAACCATTGGATACGGTGCAGACAGCTCAATCTGAAATACAAAATAAGTAAAAAAGACAAGAAAGACACAAGTGCATATTAAGATCAGCAAAATTACAAACAGGAATTGATACCATTCTCTAAAGGTGGGGGAAGTCCCTTAAATTCACTAAACCCACATAAACCTGGATGATGACTCAAATGAGAAAGGAAAAAGGCAAAACGTGATGAAATCCGACCACAAATGCTTAATTTGGTGACAAATTAATTCCAGAGCTGACCTAAATGCATCTTAACGCATTTTCAGATGTTCAACGGCATGCATTTATGACACTTGTGATATTTACACAGAGCATCTGATAATCAGCTCAAATCTGCAGTGCTGTTCTGATGAATGGTAGTGACTCGAGGGACGACTCATCTAAGAAAATACTGCGGCCACACACTACTTGACAGAATTCTCTGGAACATTAAGTCAGATCCCGTAAGTCGGTGACACGTAGCTTAGACAAATCAGTATCAGTGGAGGTGATTTGCATAGTAAAACGCTTAATGCAGAGGTCAGCAGTTACTCAAGTGTGTTCTCAGTAAGAGCGACAGGGAAACAAAAAGAGAGAGTGACAGAAAAAGGAGGGGGTAAAAGAATGTGAGACGGTGAGAAAAAGAGAGAGAACAGAAAGTGACGAAAACAGAGAGGAGTGTCTGTCCTCCGTTAACCTGGCGCAGGTCTTCTTGGTGGCATTTTATTAGTGCAAGGGCAAATTGCTTGGCTATTGATGCCATGCTATTCAACAGAAGGCTAGGCGATACATTTCATATTTTACGATGTATCCGGAAGTATTTATATGGCAATATAAAATTAACCAACAATTCGAACATTGCAATGATTTTAATGCACTTTTTATTTGCCTATTAATTTTCCAAAAGACTACAGCACACTGGTTACTACTTTCACAATGAGAGAGCCAAGACAGAGATATCTTAATAGTGCTTAAACATGATTAGCAAATGCAAATTGAGTTGGGAAATTCGTTTGAGTACAACCAACATATGTCATGTTTTAAAAAGCTTAGTAAAATATATGTTGTTTATTGATATTGCTTATTAATAAACATTTTATATATTTATTAATATTACTGTTTATTATTTTTTGTACTTTCGGTTTGCAGTTTTATATTGGTGCTGGAATAAAAATAATAAAATACTGATTTAGTGAAAAACCACATGCCTTGATGTCTAACTACATTTTACTATTTTTATTTCAAACATTTTGAATCAATTTAGCAACAATGTCAAAAAAACAAGACTTCATGAGACTGTCTATTTTTCTCTCTATCTCTATATACACACACACACACACACACACACACACACACACACACATAAAAAAAAAACACTAAGATTTAAATAATTTAAAAAAAACTAAAAAACTCAGGTACATACAAACTCAGGCCCATCCCCACCTAGAGGCCAAATATTCACAGTCTGCCCCCAACAGACCCAATTTTTTTTTTTTTTTTTTTTTTTTTTAAATCAACCCTTGCATTACAGCTCATCTCCATGTAATTCCTCTGCATGGAATTCAGCAAGCTCTAACCCCCTTAGTTGGCCGCATTCCTCTGTTCCGTGTCGGGCGCTGAGCAGCTTCAGATAAGAGCCGCTCTGATTAGCCGCCCGCGTTCTTGTCATTGCTGCAGAAAATACACAATCCCAAAAGACCCCTCGCTGGTATTTATGACTCTCACATCACTGAACTCCAAAAATAGGGAGTTTAAAAGGAGCAATAGGACATAGCTACAGGTATAAAGAGAGAGAAAAGGAGGAGTACTGTAGTATTTGAAGAACAGCTAGAGCACATGAAAGTGAAAGAGAGGTGGAAACTACTCCAGGACAAAGGTGGATCATCCAAACTTCCTTGAAAGAGAGGAAGAAAAAATAAATAAATAAAAATTAGCCATATTTATATAAACCTTTAAATCCAAATTTTTACATCTTTACCAACAGGAAGTAGAATAAAACAAAAATGATCTTGTGGCAGGACACTTAAAAAGAATAAAAAATGTAGCCTAGATAGATTAGTCAAACGCACTCATCGTCTACTTAATTCTTAAATGACAAGGCAAACAGTGTATATCCACGTACATTTTATAGTTCTAAACTCTTTGCCAGCAGCAGTTAAATTTGTAAATCTGTAGCTACTTTTACTACTATACAAAACCTGATCATTTAATTGATAATTTACATTTAAGCAGGCAGTAAGTTTTTCTCACCTGTTTATTTCATATCTTAAGCCATATCATTTATTTCTTGTTCAGTGAGAAATACATTATGTCTTTGAGACATCTATAGGCTTCTATCTTAAATACGTATACAGTGGCTTGCGAAGGTATTCAAACGCCTTAATTTTTTCCACATTTTGTCATGTTGCTGCCTTATGTTAAAGGGACATTGTGTAGGAATTTCTCCCATCTAGCGGTGAAATTGTATTTTGCATTCAAACGAATTGTGCTCTCCAGCGCCTCGCTTTTTCAAATGCGTGTTGCATCTACGGTAACTTAGCTGTTATGTACCAAAAAGCTATGACAGGATGTCTTCTAATAGTACTTCGTCGAGTTTCCCTTCGGGTGAACAAGTTTGTTATTTCAAACAAACTAATGTTACAGTATGAATAATAAAAGTGCAATGCAGCCTTTTAAACTTGCCGGGGCAGTGAAGCGCCTCTCACTGCTCTGCTCCTCCGTTTCTGCTGCTTTCAGTTACGTGACGCTGGCTCTGAACGAAAACGCGTTGTGGAAACGCGTTGGCCTAGTACTTTTTGACCCTCTCTGCTATTATAGTTTTTCAAGATGGCGGAACGACATGGAAGCCGAGGATAAGTCAGATAATTGGCAGAGGTATTTGTACACCATTGAGGACATATTTATGAATAAAAATATTGATTTTAGATAATAAAATGCCTAAAAAAACTACACATAGTCCCTTTAAACTACTTTAAATTACTTTTTTTATTAATCTATACTCAACACACCATAATGATGAAACAAAAAACAGATAAATTCTGTTGTATTGAAGGTTCACAGAAGCATGTAGCCTCCATTATCCTTAAATGGACGAAGTTTGGAACAACCAGGCCTCTTCCTAGAGCTGACCTCCAAGCCAAACGGAGCAATTGATGGAGAAGGGCCTTGGTTAGAGTGGTGACCAAGAACAAGAAGCTGATGGTCACTCTACTTAAGCTCCATGATCATTTATGAAGATGTGAGAAATTTACAGAAGGACACTTCACTGATCTCAGCTTTATGACAGAGTGGCCAGACTAAAACCTCTCCTCAGTGAAGACACATGAAAACCAACTTGGAATTAGCAAAAAAAGCACCTAAAGGACTCTCTCAGAATGTGACAAAAACAAGATTCTCTGGCCTGGCAAACCTCCGTTACAAGCATCATGTGTGGAGAAAACCAGGCACTGCTCATCACCTGCACAATACTCTACCATCCCAACAGTAAAGTTTGGTGGTAGCAGCATCATGCTGTGGGGCTGTTTTTCAGAGGCAGGGAGCAGAAGAAAAGCTCCATGATACAAAATACAGAGTTAGCCATAATAAAAAAACCTAGTCCAGAGCATTCAGAACCTCAGACTGGGCAGAATGTTTGCCTTTTAACAGGACAATAACCCTAAGCACACGGTTAAGACAATGCAAGAGTGGTTTATGGGAAACTTTGTGAATGTCCTTGAGTGGCCCAGCAAGAGGCTTGAACCCAGTCGATCAACTCTGGAGTAACCTGAAAATGGCTGTTCAGTGTCCACCAATGGTCCCCATCCAACCTGACCATGCTTGGGAGGATCTGAGGAGAAGGATGGCAGAAAATAGCTAAATGCAGACGTGGAAAGCTTGTCACATCATACCCTGGCTGTAAAGTTGCTTTAATTATGCTTAAGTATTTAAACTCTTAACTCAGTGCCATGTACTTATTTCAGTTTTTCCTTTCTAATAAATTTGCAAAGTTGTCACAGATCTGTTTTTAAAATTGTCATTATGGTGTATGCAGTGTAGACTGTGAAAAAAGTCATTTAAAGTAGTTTAACACAAAGCAACAACATAACAAAATGATAAATACGAAAGGGTTTGAATACTTCTGCAAGATGGACTCCAATAACAGTGTCAAAACATCTCAAAGATGATCCAAATGTCACAACAAAGGGTCCAAATACTTATGTCAATGTGATATTTCATATATATATATATATATATATATATATATATTTGCTAAGTTATCATAAATCTGGGCGTGGCTTTGTCATGATGAGGAATGGCCTGTTGGTTGATGTGAAAAAAATGTTCAATGTATGAATGATCAACCTCAAAGCACTAACATCTTCCTCTGGGCACACAAGAACTCAAAGGTTTGACTCAGCCATTTCATTTTGGTAACACACCAGCTGCTCAATACAACACCCCTCGGCATCTCCAACATGTGGTTTTAATCCACACGTTTCACACAAATTGCCAGCCCTGTCAGTCTCAGACAGAAACCAGTTACCAGCCACTTTAGAGTAGTTTGATAATTGCCAGTTATTTGTGTGTCAAATTTCCCACAACTGCGAAAATACTAGAGAAAAGTCACACTGTGTGTGATAAAATGTACAACACTCATGATATTGCTTCTGCTTTATATCAAAGATGTTGTCTACCCATCCATTACAATGAGACACATAATCTAAAATAAAAGAGAAAAAATTAGAGCAATTTAACCTGCTACCAAATATTTTACAAAAACCCTCTTTAATATGAAGCATATATAACTTAGCAACATACTGCATAAATAACTGTTTTCACACAGATCTCCTAAAACTTCTCTAATCAGGTTAGGCGCCATATTAAATTTAATGCAGATGAAAACGAGGCTGTTAGGGATAGATGTACAGGTCCAAGATCGCTTAATCTTTGGAGCTTTCGTCTACTGAAAGTTGCTTTTTTTTTCAGAAAGAAGTTTTAACAGCTGAACAATCAGAATTGTGTTAAACAACAGTACAATCCATTAAACGGGCTGTATTCTATCCCTCTCATCCTTGTTTTTCCTCAAAATCAAAAAAAAGTCTATACAATGAAATAGTTCCAAACAAAGCCACTGCAGAATTATCCAGCAAACATTCAGTATTTGAGTTTCGTTACTGAATGAATCTCTGCTGAATGAATGATTCAATGACTCGCTCGTGAAGACAGTATCAGAATCAGAATCAGAAAGAGCTTTATTGCCAAGTGTGCTTGCACACACAAGGAATTTGTTTTGGTACCGAGGCTTCCAGTGGACATATACAAATACAACAAGAAACATAATACTACAAATTATAAGAATAAAAAATATAAAAATATGAGAATAAAAGTATCACAATTGGGTTTAGTCAGAATGAACATTTTCAGATTTACAGATTATGAACATATTTACAGTGTTTGAATATTATAAATAAATAAATCTACATATAAGTATCACCTGAGTTGTAGGGTATTGCACTAAACAGTGGGAGTATTGCACTTAAGGCATATGCCTTGGGAGGAGTGTTAGCTGTTCAGGAGGGAAATGGCCTGCGGGAAGAAACTGTTCCTGTGCCGAGATGTTCTTGTGGCCAGTGATCTGAGTCGCCGTCTTGACGGTAACAGTTCAAACAGGTGGTGTCCAGGGTGAGTGGAGTCTGTGATGATTTTACCTGCTCTCTTTCTCACTCTGGAAGAGTACAGGTCCTGGAGGTTCGACAGGGGGGCACCAATAATCCTCTCCGCAGTCCAGACTGTCCGTTGTAGTCTCCTGATGTCTGATTTGGTAGCTGAACCAAACCAGACAGTGATGGAAGTGCATAAGACAGACTCAATGACGGCTGAGTAGAACTGAATCAGCAGCTCCTGTGGCAAATTGAACTACCTCAGCTGGCGAAGGAAGTACAGTCTCTGCTGGGCTTTTTTCACAATGGAGTCAATGTGATTGTCCCACTTCAGGTCCTGAGAGATGGAAGTGCCCAGGAACCTGAATGACTCCACTGCTTCCACATTGCTGTTCATGATGGTGAGTGGGGGGAGTGCTGGGCTGTTCCTCCTGAAGTCCACGATCATCTCCACTGTTTTGAGCGTGTTCAGCTCAAGGTTGTTATAACTGCACCAGATTGCCAGCTGTTCAACCTCCAGTCTGTAAGCAGACTCGTCACCGTTTTGGATGAGACCGATGACAGTGGTGTCGTCGGCAAATTTCAGGGAGCTTGACAGTGGGGTCTTTAGAAGTGCAGTCATTAGTGTACAGAGACAAGAGCAGTGGGGAGAGAACGCACCCTTGGGGGGCGCCAGTGCTGGTGGTGAGAGTCCTGGATGTGTGTTTCCCCAGTCTCACTCACTGCTGCCGGTCCGTCAGGAAGCTGGTGATCCACTGACAGATCGAGGATGGTATGGAGAGCTGAGTCAGTTTGGCTGTGAGAAGACCAGGTATGATGGTATTGAAGGCCGAACTGAAGTCCACAAAGAGGATCCTTGCATAAGTCCCTGGTCTGTCGAGATGTTGCAGGATATAATGCAGTCCCATGTTGACTGCATCATCCACATACCTGTTTGCTCTGTAAGCAAACTGAAAGGGATCCAGCAGGGGTCCAGTGAACATGTTACAGTAACACGTTTTGTTTGCTGAATGAATCAGTGACTTTATCCAAAAGCTTAGGCAGTTGATTTGTTGCCTCGCTGCCCTACAGGTAGGCCTGTCGCGAGTCAATAAATCAATTAATCGCACGATAAAAAAAATGACCTCGATAATTTTTCCAGCCGCGATAATTTCCATTTGCATGCTTGTTTGTTTTCCTCGTCTCTCTCTCTCTCTCTCTATCTCTCTCTACCAAAGAGACTCTCGGTGAACCCTCTTGTTAGTTGCATGTTCTTTTGTGTGGGGAGGCGGCGCTTGTCAGTCAAATGGCAGGGTTTCCCATACGTTCATTTATTTGTGGCGGCCTGCCACAATATCAACGCTGACCGCCACACATTGATTTTCGAATATTATTAACAATTTTTTTTTTACTAAGCCCATTCAATATCGTATTTGATTGTAGAGCGCCGTAGCGCATTCACGCAGTACTACCTCTCGCTCGTCCCTCTCTCTCTCTCACTCTCTCTCTCTCACTCTCTCTCTCTCACTCTCTCTCACTCTCTCTCACTCTCTCTCACTCTTTCACTCTCTCTCTCACTCTCTCTCACTCTCTCTCGCTTGGTGGACATAAACTGCAATTCACTTTTGCTTTATTTGAGCAAAGCTTTATGCTGGCGAAATAATTTTTCAAACTTTTTTGCATATGGCCTGTTGAGGCTTTTTTTGTTTGTTTGTTTACAAAGGTCCTAACTAACCTAGACAATAAATGTGCCATATGTGAAATTTTAAACCTACAAGTATATTTTTATGAAAGTGACCATTATAATGGGGGTAATCAGATGCAGGCTAATATAATTAGCCTAGTTTGTGCTTTTGTTTTTTATTTTTATTTTTAGTTTAGCCTTTAGTCATTTTAAAAACAAAAGCATTTTTTTTGTTTTTAGATTGTAATGTTAGAATTTAATGTGATTTTAACCACCTTTTTGCATATATTAATATTGCATAGCCTACAGTACATTACATTCGCTATATTTTTTTCCATATCCTTCAATATCGACATTGTTTGGATATCATTGAGCAGGATGTAAAAATATATATTTTTTTAATAAATACAGATTTTCTTTATCCAAATAGAAAAACGTAGAAATTACCGAGATATCGTATATCGCCATTTAACAAAAAAATACTGAGATATGATTTTTTGACCATATCGCCCAGCCCTAACTGAGAGGCGCCTTATGTAGTAGGGCTGGGTACCGAGTTCGGTACTTTTTAGGTACCGACTGAATTGCCTCGAAACATGTCTTGTTTAAGTGGTTAATCTCGTCAACGTCAGTGAAACAATAAACATGCAGTATGATTGGCTGTGGCGGAAAAACACTAGTTTACGCGGCTGCCCAGAGACGTGGCTCGTCCCACGTGAGGCTGTAGTGTGTGTGTGTGTGTGTGTAAGCGTCCAACCCAGATAGATATAAAATATGTAGAAATGATCAAAAGTGTACATATGTACCCGACTCGATGCCATAAGCACACGATGCAATATTTTCGACAAGATAATTGCTGCCAAGACCGATAACACGGTAAATCTGATAAGGCACTTAAAAGCGCACAGAATACACTCGAGAGTAGAAAGTTTATCCGTCTTCGACTACAAGAACTGCAGCCCGTCACATATAAACCAAAACTCAGCGTATAGGATACCTGCCTCACAGACATGAGAAATAGTTCTATATATGTTCAAAATATGTCTACTTTTAAACGAAACAATTAGAAATAAATAGTTTGATTACCTAATCCATATAGTCGTGCGGGCGCGTTCACTACTGCAGGGATGACGAGTCAGCATCGCAAAATCGCAATAATCATCTTTGCAGCCAACACGTTTAGTAAACACTTGTTCATTAATAAACAATTAAAATATCTCCTTGCTATCGTTTCCCGACACATCCATAATCATTAGGCTACTTTTGCCTGTGCTTTGCGCAAGCTTCATGTGTGCTGAGCGCGAGGGATATATCCCGCACCCCAGTAGCCTATATTTAATTCAATTCACATTTATTTGTATAGCATTTTCACAATACATATCGTTTCAAAGGAGCTTTACAGAAAATGCATGTGTCTAAATAAATTACAATTTAGAGTGATCTGTTATCAGGGGTGACTGTGTTTCATTGTTAAACAATGCATTAAGTTAAGGCAGAAACAATGAGCTCATTGAAGTAAAGAATACATGTTGTTAAATGATTAGGAAACATAGAAAACTTTAGCATTGGTGCTTTTTTACAGACTCAAAATATGAGTGTAAAAAAGTCAACAAACTGAAAAAATCAAAGTTTTTTTTTTAGGTAATGTTATATTGATAAAATTGGTATCGAAAAAAGTATCGTTCAGGAACCGGTATCGAAGTCAAGGTATCGGTATCGAAAATTTTGTTACGATACCCAGCCCTAGCCTTATGTGCCCTCCACTTATAAAGATCAGTGGCGTATGCGCTTTTGGTCTGAGCACCAAACCTGCAGGAATGAATAATTATGCGCAATAAAAGCACTATTTACCAGAGTGAATGAGACGAGTGAGTGAGAGGAGGCGGGTGTGTGTCACTGCACCATCTGAGAAAAGAGAGCGAAAGCTGACGTTATTGTCTGTGCAAAATTTGGCCCATATGCAGTTGGCATGATTGTGAAGAAGTCCAAAATTGTTTTTATGGCCTGTCAGATATAGGGTCCTTTTTCTAATACTCATGTCAAAAATGAATAATAAATCAATAAATTAAAAGTCACCTTTTCTGGGGTTTTCTAAGCAACAGATCAAAATATATTTCATTTGAAATTTAAAAGGTTTTCTATCAAATGAGACTATGTACTTGATGATACTTTTTTGTAGAGTTATAAGCCATTACTTTCAAGTATCCCAATTAGACATGAAATCATTAAAAATGCATTCAGGGTGTAAGGAGTCAACAGAAAGCTTACATGTTATATAAAGCTTGAATGATTGGAATCTGTATCAGCCAATCATATGATAAGAAATCGGTAGTCTGTATCGGCTGCAAAAATCCTGATCTGAGCATCCCTAATCTCCTCTCCTTATAAAGTCTCTGGCCCTATACAGTGAAAAATGGTTCTTGATAAAAAATACCTAAGAACCTCAGGTGATGCAAAGAACCACCAAAGAACATTTATTGGTGGTGCTGGTGGTTTTTCAAAATCTGCAAATTATTTAACATCAGTGTGTAAACATCAGCCATAACTTAGCAACCACACAGCAATGCTCTTGCAGCCAACCACAAAAACTAGCATTGTGGTAACAAGTTTTGCACAGACACACTAAAATCCATTTACAAGTGTTCCACACACAGTAAATACTCTTTATAGTGTGTTTTTATAGTTTTACTGCATTATCATACAGTTGTATGTGTGTTTCATCTACTATTGCACTACACAGCACTTAATTACCACCACCATGATTGTGCAGCAATAAAGAAGTGTGGATCCTGTATCTGGACCTCATCCTCAAGACAATGACCTACCAAAGACAGGACAATTTAAGGGAGTGGTCTGCCTGAGGCGGTCTCTGTTTTGACCCGGCAGCACGGGAAGAGCCGGAGGAGATCGAGATGATTTAGAGCTCTGTTCTAAGACGTGCTGACAAGGTTAGAGGGTCAACACAGACATTAACAGGTCAGTGTGTGGCCCACTTGGGGACAATTACTCCTGGCCGCGGCTAAGTGGACACTTGATTGAACACGACAGTGCTGGGAATGCGCCATCCCTATAGATAACAATTCTAAGGACCATTTAGGATAAAAAGCCCTTGTGATACGCGCCTTTATGGCCCAAATTCATCTTTCTTTGCGCTTTTAAAAAAGAATGCTGGCAGTGTGATCGAGGGGTTATTCTCTGGGTAGAAGGAAGAGAAACATTAGAGAGAGCTTGCATCCTTTGATGCTTTCAGAGAGATCACACAGGAGCAAATACAAGGTGAGGAGGTTCCATGAGGAATCCATGAGATGGTTTATCTCAGATTGTTTCCCTTATCACGCTGAGCCTGTTAATATGTTTTGATTGTTTTGTTTGGGTTTATAGTCGATTACAAGCTGCGATATAATTAAATTCCAAAGGAGAATCCGCAGCATTTAAATTTTGATAATTGAGGTTATATGCACATCCAATTATTGCTGTTATTTGTAAGGTGCTAAAACAATCAATTTTACTGCCTGTAAAGAAAAAAACTCTTTGGCTTGACTTTTACACACTGGCATCTTATAGTACAGAGGAGTGATTGCGAAATCGAATGTAAACGGACTGATTCAAACCGCTCTCTAATTTGCCGCTTATTTAAAAAAGACAGAAAAAGACACTTTCTAGACAGCCAACTTTATTATACTACAATTTCTCTTTTTCTAACTGAATTTTAATGCACACCAATACAACAAACCAACAAATATATCTCCACCTAAATGCCCTCTTTCTTTTTTGAGAAAGCAGACTTTCAATAAACTGTTAAAACAAGATTACTAAATTGGCTCCTTTCAATTCATTAGTTGGAATTTTAAATAAATTAGTCACACTCTACATGAAGTTCAACTGAAACTTGTTTGAAATAAAGAGGAATTTACTGAATTATAATGGAAAGAAAAATCAACACATGTAATGCATTCTTGAAAATTAAGTGTTCTTCCATCCTGGTCCAACAATTTATTAAAAATGATGTGATACAAATCCATCTATTTCAACAATCAAAATCAAATTGCAATTCTGAAGTTCAAACCTTTGTATTTAAGGGTTTTAAATGCACCCGAAAATGTCCTGTTTGTAAAACGTACTCGGTTACTAACGTAACCTCGGTTCTCTCTAGAGAGGGAACGAGTACTGCGTAATATCTTACGCTATGGGGAAAACTCTTTTCCACGAGATATTGAAGCCAAAAATTATCCTTTAATTTTGATTAATGTAAAACACTGTGCGGCAGCGTGCAGACATAGGCAAGACGGCTCGCGCGCCTATTGGCTGCCCTGCGGCAACAGCAGCAAGCCTATCGAGAGAGGCCCTGCGTGACGTGAAATCCAATGGGGGCGCTTCGCGCCCATTTCGTCACGTCCCGCCAGAATAGGCGTGGCCTTGGCCTGTAAATACACTCGACAGGCTGATACAAACTGGTTTTCATCACTGAAGCGAACCAGCGCTGTTGTATGAACGGCAAGATACGCAGTACTCGTTCCCTCTCTAGAGAGAACCGAGGTTACGTTAGTAACCGAGTACGTTCTCTGACGAGAGTATCTCTCGTACTGCGTAATATCTTACGCTATGGGGAACACAATGTAAGACGGCGTGCGTACTGGGATCCCACACTAAAGTCCCAAGGGCAGTAGCCCGGGGCTCATATAGTGCATAATCACCGTAGACTCACAGAGAGTCGGAGAAGAGAGGCTACAAGCATCATTCCCCATGAAATAGCATCCCAACAGGAGCTAGTTATGTTAACAGTATTTCCCGCAGACAGGGTGAACGCGTTCAGCCTGAACTGGGCAAAAGTACGGGTTATTCAACACCCATGGAGCTGTTCTATCGATCAGTGAGCGATACTCAAGCAAAACTCAGCATTCTGCGCCGGCGCAGCGGGACAGATAGTACTGAATTCTAGACCGACAGCAGATTGGCCTGTAAGGCGGGAACCTCTAGGTTATAGAACCGTATAAATGTAGACGGCGAGGCCCAGCCCGCCGCCATACAGATATCATGCAAGGAAATCCCACTAGACCACGCCCACGAAGAGGCCACGCCTCTCGTGGAGTGCACTCTGACACCCAAAGGACACTGCAGGCCCTTAGAAGTGTAAGCCAGCACTATGGCATCGACTATCCATCTGGATAGACTC
Organism: Siphateles boraxobius; assembly: GCF_051911475.1. Classification (NCBI taxonomy): domain Eukaryota; kingdom Metazoa; phylum Chordata; class Actinopteri; order Cypriniformes; family Leuciscidae; genus Siphateles; species Siphateles boraxobius. Next base: position 8,352,214 of record NW_027509042.1, on the reverse strand, counting down.
TGTTTTGATACGGCCAGTCCCTTGGAGCGTCCGCCAAACAAAACAAAGAGCTGCTCGGTCCGCCTGAAGACAGACGAGCGGGACACATAAGCTCTCAGCGCCCTGACGGGGCAAAGGAGATTAGCATCCGCCTCCTCATTGTTCACCGGGAGGGCGCACAGGGAAATAACCTGGGCCCTGAACGGTGTGTTGAGGGATTTGGGCACGTACCCATGCCTTGGTTTGAGTATGACTTTTGAGTCATTAGGCCCAAACTCCATACAGGACGTGCTTACTGAAAGCGCTTGTAAGTCCCCCACGCGCTTCATTGAAGCAAGAGCCAATAGAAATACCGTTTTGAAAGACAGGTGCTTCATGTCTGACAAATGGATTGGCTCAAATGGGGCACCTTTAAGGGCTTCCAGAACCGTAGAAAGGTCCCACATAGGGACTGAGGGAGGTCTGGGAGGATTCAGCCTCCGAGCTCCCCTGAGGAATCGCACGACTAGGTCGTTTTTCCCCATTGACTGGCCAGACGTCAGTTTTGCAAACGCCGTTATGGCCGCCACGTATACTTTGAGCGTGGACGGGGTTCTACCCTTATCCAGCAGCTCCTGAAGGAAGGAGAGCACTTCCATAACCCCGCAGTCTACGGGTGAAAAGCCCTGAGCTTGACACCAGGTAGAGAACACTGACCATTTCGAGGAGTAGAGCCGTCTAGTAGATGGGGCCCTAGCCTGCGTGATCGTGTTTAACACTCCCTCCGGGAGGTTAGCGGGTACCCGTTGATGGCCCACACATGTAGGGACCATAATTCCGGGCGAGGATGCCAAATCGAGCCCTTTGCCTGAGAGAGGAGGTCTCTCCTCACCGGTATCGGCCACGGGGCAGTGCTGGTCAGCTGTTAATAGGACTGGGAACCAAGTCTGGTTCGTCCATAGCGGAGCCACGAGCAGCACTGGGCATCCATTTTCCCTGGTTCGTTCCAGCACTTGAGGCAGGAGCGAGATGGGGGGAAAAGCATAGAGGGGGCGTCGGGGCCATACGTGGGCCAGCGCATCCCTGCTCTTGGAGAAAAAGTTCGGACAGTGAGCGTTTTCCTGGGACGCGAACAGGTCCACCTGCGCTCTGCCGAATGTCTCCCACAGCAGTTGGATCGTCTGCGGGTGCAGCGACCATTCCCCTGCTGGGACATTGTTTCTGGACAGTCTGTCTGGTCCCAGATTCAGGTGACCAGGCACATGCGCTGCTTTCAGTGAAAGCAGGTTGTGCTGAGCCCAGTCCAGGAGGTGTTTCGTCAGCCTGTAAAGGCTTCGGGACCTGACGCCGCCCTGGTGATTTATGTACGCCACCACTGACATGTTGTCCGACCGGACTAAGACGTGGCGGCCTTTTATCTGGGGACAAAGGCGCCTTAGCGCGTTGTCTACTGCCAGCATTTCTAGACATTTTATGTGTAGGAGCTTCTCCCGTTCTGACCACTGGCCAAAGAACGGTCTGCCCTCGAGCAGCGCTCCCCATCCCGAGGTGGAGGCGTCCGTGGACACCACCATCACACTCGAGGGAGTCCCCAGACTCACGCCTGACTGGTACCAGTCGGCTTTTTTCCAAGGTTTCAGAGCCGAGACGCATTTCCTGTCGACCCTGAGGCGAAACAGACCAGCGGCCCATGCCCCGGGCGGAACTCGCGCTTTCAGCCATAACTGCAGTGGGCGCATGCGAAGCAGGCCCAGCTGAAGTACCGAAGATGCTGAGGCCATGAGACCCAGCATTTTCTGAAACCGTTTGGGCGGGACTATAGAGCCGCGGCGGAAGGATTTCACGGCGCGCTGAATGTCCAGTCCCCGCTCCGGCGACAGACTTGCTGTCATAGGCAGCGAGTCTATCACTGTTCCCAGAAAATAAATTTTCTGGCTGGGAGACAGCGAACTCTTCGCCCAATTGACTGTGAGACCCAGATTCTCGAGATGCTCGAGTAATGTGGTCTTGTGTTCTATGAGCTCTGATCGTGATCGAGCTAGAATCAACCAATCGTCCAAGTAGTTCAAAATTCGCATGCCCTGAAGTCCCAGGGGTGCGAGAGCCGCGTCCATGCACTTCGTGAATATGCGGGGTGCTGGGGACAGGCCGAACGGTAGGACTGTGTATTGATATGCCTGGCCCTCGAAGGCGAATCTCAAAAATCGCCTGTGACGTGACGTAATCTGTATTTGGAAATAGGCATCTTTCAGATCTATTGACATGAACCAGTCTCCCTGGCGCACTTGCGCGAGGATTTTGCTGGTTGTCAGCATTTTGAACTTGCGTTTCAGAAGCGCTTTGTTCAACTGTCGCAGATCTAGAATGGGTCTGAGACCCCCGTCTTTTTTCGGTACCAGAAAATATCTGCTGTATACACCCCCTTCGCTCTGAGATAAAGGTTCTATGGCCCCTTTGCTCAGTAGTTTCGCTATTTCGGTTTGAAGTAGATGAGATACTTTGTTGTCTACCGTGGTTTCGACACGCGCCGTGTAACGGCGGGGACGTCGAGCGAACTGTAGCGAATAGCCTCTTTTTATAGTGTTCAACACCCATTCTGATACCCCGGGAAGCTTTGCCCACGCATTTGCGTGAATAGCTAGAGGCAGAATGAGATCCGGGCTCTGGCCGCGGCATAGCGGCGGCTGCAGAGCTTCGGTGTGCTGAGACATAAACACTGTGTTTAAAGTGTGCGAGGCGGGGTGCGCCGATCACGGCAGGCAGCCTGGTCACGCTCGATTTCTCTATGACAGATTGTAGAGAGAGAGCGTGCGGGACAAACCCCGTAGGGTTCAGCGTGTCTGTGAGCGAATGTGGGCGCGGGACAGCGGGCACATTTACTGCACTGAAAACACCGTCGGCTTGCGCTGACTGAATATGTGTTGGTTTCGTTTTTACAGAAACCGTGGGACACGCATCGTGTAGTGTTTGTGGGCACTGTGTCGTGGGTACATTCACTACGTTTGCACAATCGGCATGAGTCGATTTTATTTGTGCTAGCCCTGAACTGTGGCGGGCTGTGTCTGTGTGTGGGAATGGGCACTGAGACGTGGGCATTCTTACAACACTCATAACACCATCGGCCGTGGCCGGAATACCAGAAAATACACTCTTTTTTGGGATTTATCTGGGTCGCCGTAAAAATGGCGTTAATGTGCAGGCAAGCGGGCTGTGGTACCGGCTTGTTTACTGCAAAATACACTGGAACAGTCACATTGTTTGGAACTGAACGAGCGAGAGGTTTCGGTGGAGTCTGGCCGTGGCGAGACTTAAACACCGTGGGTCTTAGCTGACTGTATGTGTGTTGGTTTCGTTTTACAGAAAACGTGGCACATGCAGAGTGTAGTGTTTGTGGGCACTGGGTTGTGGGCACATTCACTACATTTAATGCACAATTGACATGAGTCGATTTCATATGTGCGAGCCCTGCACTGTGGCGGGCTGTGTTTGTGTGTAGAAATGAACACTGGGCTGTGGGCATTTTTATTACACTCATAACACCATCGGCTGTGGCCGGAATACCAGAAAATACATTGCTTATATGATTTTTCTGGGTTGCCGTGGAAACGGCATTTCTGTGCAGGCAAGCGGGCCATGGTACCGGCTTGTTTACTGCAAAATACACTGGAACAGTCACATTTTCTTGGAACTGAACGAGCGAAAGGTTTCAGTGCAAGTCTGGCCGCGGCGAGACTAAATTTTATCTGCTGCGAGCGCTGGGATCGAACACGGGTCTCCCGTGCGATGGCTTTGGTTTCGCCACTGAGCCACAGGGGGAAACGACAAAAGCTTAAAATAGCTCGAACACATAATAGAGCGTCATCACAGTTTTGTGTGTGTTGGCGTTTGTTTGCAGGCGTGCGTGTTATACAACAGTCTCATTGCTGCAATATTGACATTTTCAGCCGCTCAAACTAAGAGGAGCTGAGAAATGTTTGAGAAATGGAGATTGGTCCGGCCTCGGCGGGACTAAAAATACACTCTTTCCTCATTTCGCCGGTGACGCATGCCCACGCATGCCTAATGGCGGAAGCCGTCAGCGAGCGACTCGATTGAAGCTGGCGAAGCTGGCGGGCGAACCGGCGAGCTTTCACGGGCTGGAGAAGGCTCGAGGACCCGCTGAGTACGGCGCTTTGCGGCGCGGCACTACAGCGGGCGGGAGTGCAGACTCGGAGAAAAAATGCCAGGCAAGTCCTCAGAGTCACCATGGCAATAGTTCCACAGGAACGAAGGGTCTTCAAAAAGACGCTGCTCTTTTAGATAAAGAGAGAGAGAGAGAGAGAGAGAGAGAGAGAGTGTGAGTCGCGACGGCGAACACACACTCTAGCAGTGAAAAAGGATATTAACGCCGGAAAGCGTAGCAGGTACGGCGGCTGAAGGCGGCGAGGTGAAGGCCAGCGGCTTCAGGCTCGAAGGCTCGTCCCGCAGAAGGCTTACTATCAGACGGCGTGGCTTCTCACTCCGGATCCAGCGATGCAGTAGTGCTTCGCTGAAGAGATGAAAATCAGTTTGTATCAGCCTGTCGAGTGTATTTACAGGCCAAGGCCACGCCTATTCTGGCGGGACGTGACGAAATGGGCGCGAAGCGCCCCCATTGGATGTCACGTCACGCAGGGCCTCTCTCGATAGGCTTGCTGCTGTTGCCGCAGGGCAGCCAATAGGCGCGCGAGCCGTCTTGCCTATGTCTGCACGCTGCCGCACAGCGTTTAACATTAATCAAAATTAAAGGATAATTTTTGGCTTCAATATCTCGTGGAAAAGAGTTTTCCCCATAGCGTAAGATATTACGCAGTACGAGAGATACTCTCGTAAGAGAACTATAATGTTACAAAATGTAACAGGCTGCCAATGGGGTAAAAATTGTGATATGCAGTGTGAGTGTTTGTTTAGTAAAAAGCATGAGAAATGAAAACAAGGTCTTTGGGTTGTTGTAAGCTGAGCTTGTATTGTGAGGGTTTTTTCGGGCCTATGGATTGTTGGATTGTTTACTTAAGTCTTGGCAGAAGAAAATCATCTCATTGTCCTGCTCCTGCTGTCGGCTCGGCCAGCATCGATTGCAGCTGTGGCATGTTAGGGAGATGTAGAGAACACAGTTCACTTAAGTCGGGGCACACACTGTACAAGTTGTGACAAATTCTGAAACTAAGACATTTCTATAACAATTCTTTTTTGTATATTTTCCAGGCAAAGCGTTGCCAATATTTACATAGTACCATTCCAATTTAGGTTGTCAATAAGGATGTCAAAACATGACATGACTGATGTACAGTAAAACAGCCAAACAACACTGTTAATTGTGACCAAATTCAACAAAGATGTATATCGCACTGTCCGCAATAAAAGCCGTGGCCTTTACCCAAGATTTCACTGGGAACATTTCGTACAATCTGACAAGCAAAAATTGTAAAGACCAGGAAAAAAACAGAAGACACCCATAGAGCAGCCCGCCTACACGCCATGAAGCGTAAAAAGTGTGGCAGAAAATAAAAGAGGTTGGGTTGGAAGGTGAAAGTGAGAAAAGGATAGACAAAGCAGAAAGACAGGGAAAGAAAAAGAGAGAGGAATAAATAGGTATCGAAAGTGGACGCCGATGGAGTGAAAAGAGAGAGAAAACACCATGGCATTGTCTTCCACACCTCCTAAAAATAGAATTTTGTTCAAAAAAACAAAAAGAGCAAGAGAGGTCAAAAAAAAAATTACTTATCCAAGTTACCACGAGAGCCCAACTACAGACATGTCCCTTTACCACAGCTCGCGCAAAGCCGAGACACTTGGAAGTGATGTACTTGCAAAAGGAAGTGAGCTGAGGAAGCAAGCGTCTCCTCTTTTTACCTCTCTCCCCTCCGCCCTCATTAACTGGGCTCCTTTCCAATTCATTTAGGAAGCCCCGAGAGCCTGCCTTCCCCTGGAATTTACCGAAATGACACAACATTAGCAGATTTGCATATGCAAAACGGGTCAAGCAACAGGCACTCACTGCTCAATTGACCTATTGCTTGTTGTGGCAAGCCGAGTTATTCCCGCGGAACAATTCTGTAACCAAGTGGGCGTCATGCAAGTGCCATCTGGGTAACACTTATTTAAGGCTGGCAGAAGTCCCGTGGCAGCCCGCCTGGCGAGGAGGAGGAAAAGGGGAATAAATTGCATCATTTACTTGACATCCATTTGCCGTCGTGCCCGTTTAAAACCCATGACTAAATAATTTGGTTATTCGACTGCCAGTTACCACTGAGAATGAATGAATGAATGAGGCATTTATATAGCCCTTTTCATATGTACTACTACTACTGTACACCCAAAGCGCTTTACAATCATGTCGGGATCTCTCCTCAACCACCACCAGTGTGCAGCAGCCACAGTACAACAGCGCCAGTGCGCTCACACATAAGCTATAGGTGGAGAGAGGAGAGACAGTGAGAGAGACAATTCAGTGGATGGGGACTATTAGGAGGCCATGATTGGCAAGGGCCATTGGAGGACTATCTAAACTTAAGGAGAATAGTAATTCTCAAGAATGATAACTTCAGATGTCATATCTATTATGCTTAGGAATTAATTTGTATGAAATTGAATTGAAATTGAATGTTTGTATTATTTTGTGAAACGACCTTGGAATCTTGAAAGCCTCTATTAAAAAATAAACATATTATTATTATTTATTATTAGGTTGCATTTGGAGTTGATTGTTGAAGCTGTACTCCATTTTTACTGTTCTGCAGATTGTTTAGAGTCTTTTAATGCAAAACTGTGACACGTAGACCAAACGTGTTATTAATGGCTGATTGGGGTGATCAATTTCCCATATAAATGCAAATATAATGTATGCTCTATATGTAATAATTCTCAACAAAAACAACAAATATCAGTCAATGCTGATGATCTCAAAATATATAAATATGGGCTGATATATCAGTGGTGACCAAAAAAAGAAAAACAAATGTGTGGAAAAAGACAATTTAAGTAGCATTACAATCCATTGTAAATGAAAAAGAGCTTGTGTAAAAAGAATAAGTATGAAGTTTCTTACTGTTTCAGCAGGTAAATTGACAGGTGATTGTAGACTGTATGCTTAAATCCCTTTAGTCTCGTTGAGGTGTCTGAAACCACAAATATACAAACATCAACAGTCAATGTTGCAGTACTGATGAATATGATTTTTCTTTATGGCTTTACCGTCAATAAAAAAAAAAAATGTTCCACAACCTGAATTCAATTTAGGTTGACATTTGTTTTTGAATATGGATACATTTTTCATTAATCAAAGTGTAATTTGCTCTAACCATTACACTAAATCATAGCAAAGTGATAAACCCTCCTGAAAGTATCCATTTAATCACTGTAAACAATTGTATATGAAGTACACAGAAATGCACTCAAAATTCCCATCTCGCCGCTCTATGATATTAAATCAAAAGATTGATTCTCTCATTTTCGAGCTTTGAAGTTCACTCGGCATTGGCCAATTGATCAATCCACGCTTCAGAAGATCGTACATTATGCTCATTCATAACATCAAAATGCTTTTAGAGAAATATCCAGTAATCCCCAAGTACATTTCTCAGGCATCTTTCTCAACACTTCGCTCTGCACTAGAAAAACAAAGAACCAAAAAATGGTGGTTCATTGTTACAGAGTTTGATTTTTTCTTTAGGGTTTGGATATCACCACCTGTTTGACAAACTACAGATTTTTGTCAGGAACTTTCTGGACCTGAAATAAATGTTGTCATAGCACTTCAGTAAACATTTCAATTTGCCTGGGTAATCTGGTGCACAAAGAGCAAAACCACATGTATGGCAACTCGTGGATATAACAGCGAGTCAGTGTGTCTTCTAGCCTTTAGAGCACGTCAAGCACAGATTGGGCTCCATCCAAGAGCTGCGAGGAGCATCTTTCAAGCAGCTTCTTGAAGTGAGGTTACAATGACTCAAAATGATTCACTTTCAGTCGGTTTTTCAAAGCGGCAAGCAAAAAAGGCCGTACGTGAGCGCTTTCATGTGAATGAGGCAGGTTTGCTCTTGAGTTGAGCGTTTAAGATAATTACCATGCTTTCATAATGATCCATCAGATGAGACCTTACATATCAAATAAACAAGCAACACGTCAATTAAGACCACCAGAATTGCTTCGAAGTTCAAACCAGCAAATAGGCCACATTTTGGTATAAACACACATACATACATATAGTTGTAAACAGAAGATCAAAGAAAAGTTTCATCAATTTTTTTTCTCCTTTGAATTCATTTGAACATTCAATTGGAAAAAAAGAAACCTTCTCACAAAACTAATTAACATGCATGCTATGATAAGGTAATTAGTACTCGAGCCGGTTTCCTGATTAAACATACTCTAATTGAGAGCATGCTGCTATTGAGAGGGAGGAAAAACTCGATTCCCTTGGAGGGCACTTAAACGATGTCCCTTTAACAAACACGTAAGCAGAGACAAAACGTCTCACAGGCTGAGACAAAACGCACATTAATTACCAGTCAACAATATCAGCATCTACTCTATGCTTTTCCAAATATGTTTCTCCTCTGTTTTGAAAGTATTCTTTAAGCATTGTAAATCATTTTCAGAACTTGTTACTCTGATGGCTTGACAAGTGGTAAAGTCTTCATGTAAAAAAAATATAATAATAATAATAATACATAAATAGTATTATTATTATTATTATTATTAAAATAAAACAATACATATTCATGATATATCAAAACAAATACGTCTAAATATATTTTCTACCATGCAGTCTAAAATAATATCCATTCATCATATTTGCTTTGGAGCAAATCTGAACTACTGGCCCTGATGTATGGATCTGAGATCATACAAAAGTCAAGAGCCAACAATGTGAAAAAGTTTTGAACGTGTCATGATAAGGCAAGCAGTGAGATTTAGATTTATCGTATACATTTATGTTATTTACTGCAGCAGCAACACTGCTCTGATTTCAGAAGTGCAATAGAGGTTATGATGTGTAAATTCTGAACTCTGTGTGAAAACTGGTGTGAAGGTCTCCATAGCCAGCTGAGGTATATTAAAGCATATGGCTCAGAGTTTCTGTATGTGAATGTCTTACATCTTTTGATCATGTGCATGTGTTTTTATGCATTATAAACGAACACATTTTAATTTCTGCAATGTAAAAAAAAAACATTGCTGTTGTGAAATCTGCTAATTATATATGTCGCCAAGATGATGTTTTCAAGCTTATACAGTTTTATCAAAATTGAGTTTTGATAATATCAGATAAAATGGGTTGAAAATTATCTGGAAAAAAGATATTTGTCAACCAGTAGAGATTTTGGACTATCGTCTCTATCGCGGTTAAGCTCACGTGATGTTAACGTGTTGCACCGCCATGAAAACGTATTATTTGAATCTGTTTTTATATTATTATACGTTTTATGTTATTATGTATTTAGTTATTATACATATAGCGGGCCATAGAAAAAGCCACTAATGAGACATCAATGTATATTTCTGCTGATTTATTGTTTGCATAGTCTAATAAAGGAAAATAAACAAGTCGCTGTAATTCAGTTCATTATAGTCAACATTTGAAGTGGATCAAAACCTTTCATTAAAGTTAAACATGAACAATACCCATTCTTGTCTTGGGACAACTTTGATGAACTTTTTTGATTCACTTCAAATGTTGGCTACTGTATTTAGTAGTATCAATTGAACCTGGGCAAATTGAGTGCCAGTCACAGAACCGGTCACAATTAACAAAGCTTATAGACGATTTAGAACATTATCATCCAATATGATCCCAAATAGTCTTTCCAACTAATGAAAATCAATATTTACATAGTATAATAGTAGTAAATTTATCTCACACACATTTCCCAAAAATTGCACAAAATCACATCTACTGTCCAGCAACAGAGCAATAACCAGGTGGTCACCCTAATGTGTATCAGTATATTAGATCAGTGCATCCGGTCTTAAAGTGACAGCAACCTAATATATCTGCTGCAGTCTGTGCCATTGATGTTAATCAAACAAATTCATTGCTCCTGACTGAAACACTTTTGTAACTTCAATAAGAATAAATGTATATTTAATTTACACAGTGAAGACTATGTAGTGTTTTTTGTACATTTGATTACTTTCCACATTTTATGTATTATTTTTATAGACCTACCGTTTAGTGCTAGCAGTTTTTCAGGTAGGTCTACTTCATTTGTATCTTTGTTCTATAGTAGGTTTTTTTATCCTATTTTATCACAGTTTATTTAATTTCCAATGAGCTTTCATGTTAGCTAGTATTCATTTTTTGTGATTGGTGATGAGATTTATGAAATATCAACTTTCGATATGATTTTGAAGCAAAAATAACTATATTGTCATAAATCATTATCATAAAATAAAATTACTCATATCGTGATATAAGATTTGGGTCATATCGCCCAGCCCTAACTCATTTTATTTAAAAAAAAAAATGTTTAGATATAAAAATAATAAAAATATATTAAACCTAAAATAAATAAAATGTATGTAATTAATTCATTTTTATTTGTAAAAATCTGATTATGAACTACTGGGTAAACCAGTTGAGCAGAACTATTGCATTACAGCAGATAAAAAATAAAAAATAAAAATATATATTTAAATATTCACACAAGAAATGAAAACCTCTGTATGCAGTTCTCGCGTGCTGTACCTTTTCCGGCTATTTCTTTCTGAACTCTATCAATATCAAAGCCAATTTTTGCAAAGAAAAAATGCTGGAAAGAATTCATGCACATTATGCATGACATAAATGTCAACAAATGCAATGATTTGAATTACTGGAAAGAGCAGCATCTATATTGCTTAAGGATTCAGAAATTCAGGCATTGGCTGCTGCTCTTCAGCTCTTCGGGGCTAGATCAGTGAGAAACTGATCCAACGAGCTGATCCTAGCTCAGCTGTCAACTTCACAGCTGGCATAAAGCGACTTGTGAGTATCACACCATTTCAACATTTAATCCAGCCTCTAATCCGATCCATTTGGATTTACAATCCAATAAAAGGACATACAAGATGACTATAGCTAGAAGTCAACAATTTCTATGTTAACAAATCAGTGACCTTCTCTTTACTATACATTGATCACTAAACCATTTTTGCATGGATTCAAACTCTTTTCATTCGATTTTAGTACATTTTGAATATAAATACACTACTAGTCATGCATTTGGACAGAAGTGAATGAATTAAGTTTCACATCATAAAGTTAAATAAATCATTAAGGTTCATTCATCATCTTAAAAATATTTGATCTAAAGGCTCATGCTTTCATTTTTTTTTTTTATATACTTTGGCAGATAAATGTGAAATGATGCTAAATATGAAAATAATTGCATTAGTTGGTATGACTATTGAAGAAAAAGCAGCTGTCAAATGTCCAGGATAAATAGAAATCATTTAATACCATTTAAAAAGCATCCCAGATGGCACCTCAGTTGAAATCTAGACACGGGTGGCAATTTTGATGACTCTTATACAATTAAAAAAATAATAATGTGTCACTTACAATCCAATACTTCCATTAGTGATATTTATAGTTTTAATGATTTTACTATTATTCTAAATGTAAACAAGTAGGCTAAATACATAAATGTGTTCAACATTTTGACTGGTATATAGTGAGAAAGAAAGAAAGAAAGAAAGAAAGAAAGAAAGAAAGAAAGAAAGAAAGAAAGAAAGAAAGAAAGAAAGAAAGAAAGAAAGAAAGAAAGAAAGAAAGAAAGAAAGGTTCATCACATTTTCACCCAAAAAGAAAAAAAGTGGCAACTTCCAGTCCACTTTTCAACTGCCTGCAAGTACACACATGATAAAGTACCTGGATTCCGCAGTGGGACTTTGAGGTGGCAACAACAACAAGCTATAATGAACTTATAAAAAAAAAAAAACGTATTGCCGAACGTTGACAGCGTTCAGAGTTGCCATAGAAACAAGATCCTGGCTGCATCCTCACCCTAAGCCGTCCAGCGACTGGCCAACGGCCTGGCTTCTCTAGCCAGGCAACCCAGCATGAAAGCCACACGCTAAAGAGAGACAACAGCTGCCCGAACACACAGCAAGACACGGGACGCAGCAACCTCTATCCCACGTTATGATTCAGACATCACAACTTCATGCATTATTCGGTGAGCTGTCTTTAACCTCCACGATTCTCAGATTACAGTTCATTTAAATGCACTTTACCTCAGTGAAGATGTTAATAACCTTTCTGTGCGGTAACCACTACACACATCTGACTCATCATGATCTTCTGAACGATTGCGAGTAAATCTGAAAACACTAGCTTTGGAATTAAAATTTTGCACGCTTTTCCTGTAATACCATGACGGAGTAACATTACGCCCAAGTCTATTTTTGGAATCTGAAAAAGTATATATGGGGAAGGAAAATACAGCATGGAGGCATAAGATTTGTCTTTTTTTACTACGGGTACTTGGTGAGTACAGTAGTGCGCGCCCATCATAAAACGGATGAAATAACAGGCTCTCCTGCTGTTGAGCATCAAGGCCGAAAAGTTGTATAGAAAAGTTCAGCTAGTGCTTTTAATCCTGGGTCAGTCTACGTTTGCAGAGGTCCATTTCTGCATAAGTGAGCACAAACTCCAGTGCCTGTTCAAACAGTCTCTCTCTCTCTCTCTCTCTCTCTCTCTCTCTCTCTCTCTCTCTCTCTCTCTCTCTCTCTCTCTCTCAGGCAGCTCATGACAACGGCCCAGCAGCAGCACTGTTTGATCTCCAATGTTTTCCTTAATCTGGGTTGTCAAGGTTCGCTTGTTGGAGGCTGTTTACTTTCCTTCTCCTACAAAAAAAAAAAAAATCTTTTTTGTCTTCTCCTTCCCTCAGACAATGACTAATCCAAAGAACTGAGCCTTACCAACGCTGGGTGCTAAAGCTGCTGCTTTCCCATTTACAAGTGTGATTTGAAAAGTTGTGTAAAAGTTACATTTATGAGAATCAATGAGGGGGGGGGAAATGGTAATGGTAAATAATACAATTAATGATTAGTCATTTCAGTTTATGCCCTTAAATTATATTAACAATAATATACATACACAAACAAATGCAAAAAGCAACATTTCTTATTCCTTTCCACTTTCAAAATAAAAATCTGCACTTACTGATTAACATCTGGATCCATTGAATATGTATGCAAACAGATAAATACTATAAAATAAAACATTCTAAAATATGTAAAAATAATTGTGAGTAGGCTATGAGTATGTACAAATGTTCTGTTTATTTAATTTGTGAATGTTTGAACAACAGAAAATAATATTTAAAATATATATTTAGTAATAAAAAACGATTGTGGGACCAAATATAGTAATGTGTAGAATGTTTCAGGCTTATTATAAATAACATTTAAAACTGACATTTTACTAAACGAAAAGAGCTTCTTTTATTGTGTTGTACAAGAAAGCTACATACAATTTAAAAGTTTATTTCCTCCACTTTTTCAAACATTTGATAGACTTTTATTAAGTAGCCTAAATGTAGGATATTTATCCACCGGTTGTGTGGTTCACATTCAGAAAGTACGAGCTAAGGCACATTTATCTCTGACACTTGTTACAACAGTGATGTTGAAAAGCAATTTTACTCGAGCTGTACTTCGGCTGTGTCTCCATTTCAAACCCTGAGACAAGACAGCGTTTATTCTAACGTTCATAACCCATATGATCCTCAAAATGCTGTCTAACTAGGCAACTCACTAGGTTTTGAAACACAGCCTGCTCTTGCTGAACACTTAATTCTGAACGCTTCAGCTCTCAACTCCATAACCTAACCGGATGATAAGAACTGCACTGAACTTTTTTTTAATGCACGAGGGAAACTGTCGCGATATTCTCAACAGATTTCGTTTGCACTGTTAATGTTATATTTAACTCCAAACGAAGAGATGCACCAGTAGAAGTGTTTGTGGTTGAGGGAACACGTGGGGAAAAGACCCCTATAATACACTGAACACCGAAAGAAATCTCGGCTCGCAAACTTTTACGCCATCGATAGCAACGAATCGCGATTTCAATAACGTACTTTGTCTTTACGCATCACATCACACCAGAGCTGTCACACATGTATAACGATATGTTGTTTACACAAACAAAACAAAAAACGAACAGCCGTAACTTGCTAGCTAAAGAGCTAACTTCTGAAAAAGTACTTAAAGACTACAATTAAAATGCATCGAGCAGTTATTAACGTTATGCACGCGAACAATAATGTTGTTTGTTAATTTGCTCATTACGCCAATATTGCTTAAAAACAATAAGGCAACAATTAGATAACAAAGACAAACTGTGTCCATATTGTGCCCTAAAATGTTGCAGAATACAGGAGGTGAATGAACTTACCGGGGTTTGACAGGGACGAGATAGACACGGAAATTTGTGCACGATTACAAATTCAACTCTTCACGCGATCTTGTATATACCATGAGCGCGTGCTATAAAACGCACTGTAAATAACCAACAAATATATCACTCCGCCAGCGGTACTAACTTCAACTGCAAACACTGGACTGGGAGCAACGCAGCAGTTTCGAGCCCGTTTCACGCCGCCTTTCTACACGGAGCTGCTTCGTATGTTATTACAGTTTATTGCGCCTTTGCACACACAGAAAAGAGAGAGAATCGCGGATTTGGATGTTGTTATTTTTTGATGTTCTACGCCCGTGACGTCATATCCACATCCACCTGCTGTAAACAACATTCATTGCAGATCTTTGCGCTGCAAAACAAAAGTGTGTCAAAAAGTCAGAGATATGCTTGCTACGTAAGTTACATAGAAAACGGGATTACCTTATTTCACGGTTGGCATAATTCTAAAAAATTTTGCTTGCTAGTTTGGTAATTTCAACTGATGTAAATACAGAATTTCTGTCGTCTTTTCCTCTAAATTGTCCAGTGAAGCAAGACAAGGTGGGGGGTGAAAGTTCAGGCTAAGGACAACCCATAAGAAGGGAAGTGCAGAGAATGTGGGGATTTAATAGTCTAAATAGCAGCATACTATAATCTATTAACTACACAGTGGTTATAACCAGATTTAGGCGTAACTAAATTCACAATTCACATAATATTATAGCCTACTATAGTACAATATTCATTTAAGTCTCCTGGAACTAATTAATAAAGGTAGCACAAAATATTTTATATTAATGATATGTATAAGGGTATAATACATGTATAACTGCAACTCAAACATATAGGCCTATACAAAGATTATATATATGTAGCTGATATGAAATTCTTATACCCAAAAGTATTTCATATCAGCTACCCACAAATACATTTCAAGAGGAATCCCAAAAGTGAGCAGGGAACAGTTATTGTAGGTGTGAAGTAAACCTTATATAAACTTATATAATTAGATAACTCGTTAAAAAAATGTTTAAAAAAATAGGAAAAAGTAGCCTATTATCATTTGGTCAGTTCTGTAGGCTGGTTAGCATTCAGTGTGAGCAGTATTAATCTAAGATCTTGGAATAAGGGAGAGATCTGACTGTCCTTGATCAAGGACTGAAATGCACAGTAATTTTTTGAAAGAAACTTAATGTTGCTTTATGGGCCCAAGTTGATGTGTTTCACGGATATAGAGCGCCACCCTCTGGAATAGGGTTTTTCCTGCAGACACTTGGAGCTAAATTTATAGTTTTGTCATAAAATAAATGCGTAGGGAAGTATTGGTTGCTAGAGATAAAGAGAATATTAATAGTTGTAGTGAAAGTAATAACAGTTAATTTCAGTTAATTAACAGTGGAAAGTGAGTTCAAATTATTTCAGTCAAAAGTTTAATGTAGGCTATATCATAAAATAATTGATCCGGTGAATTATAAGTAATCTGGGGCTTTTTTCCCCCCTTAAATTCTGATATTTACTGTGATTGTCTCCCCAGCACTTCAAACCAATGAAAAAAGACTTCAATCCCTTGACAAGCCAATTAGAATATGGCAATTTTATTTTTATTATAGTTTTATTAATATTTTGAATTAGCTTTTAGTTTTATATTTTGAGTTTTCCTGTTAATTTTAATTACATTTTTAGTAATTTCGCTATGTGGTTTTGTCATTCTATTAATTTCATAACATTGCTATTTACTGTAGCGTTATTTATTCATCTCAGTTTTAGTTTTGATTTCAGTTAATAATTTTAGTGCTTCAACTTCAACTTAAACTTACTTCAGTTTATTGCCAATAAGGAAACATTTCTAATTTTCATTTAGTTTAAGTTTTTCAAATAATATTTATATTATATTTTATTTTATTTCAGCTTTGTTTCAATTAACAGGAATGTTATATATATATATATATATATATATATATATAGTTAACGGTAATAACCCTGCAGCAAAACATGCATCCCAGAGCTACCATTGTTTCTATTTTATTAAATTGATTGTTGGAATAACATTGACTTGTCATCTGAAGAATTCTCCAAAAATCCAATGTACCTCATAAACACTGTTTTGACATTTACAGAGCACAAGGAGATGCATTACAATGCTTTGTCCCAGGACATATTACTAACGGTATGAAATCTAATGTCAAGGGGCGTCACTGGCCTATATTCTTATCCAGAAAAACTACACGCCTGCAGGCATGAGACGGATACATCCATCACAGACACACCCTTCATGGAGAAATACTCCATTTTGACTTATTTTTCTACTTTGTGTCCACTGTTAGTAACAAAGAATACTTTCAAGAAAGAGACAGACATCTTCTGATATACAAAAAAAAACATTAAAAGATACAGATACAGTACCTGTCAAAAGTTTGAAAACATTAAAAAAAAGATGCTTTTGAAAGAAGTCTCTTACGCTCACCAAGGCTGCATTTATTTAATAAAAAATACAGTAAAAACAGTAATATTATGAACTATTATTACATTAGAAGAACAGTTTTTTACTTTAATATACTTTAAAAAGGTAATTTATTCCTGTGAGGATAAAGCTGAATTTTCAGCATCATTCGAATATGCTGATTTGATGCTCAAGAAACATTTATTATTACCATCAATGTTTTATTTCTAATAACACTTTTTAATGAATGTTTCTTGAGCAGCAAACCAACATATCAGATTGATTATATTAGAATATATTTAAAAATATGTTTCAAACCAGTATGCACATGAGACAGGAAATACATCTAAGCCTATCTTTTCACCTTTTTAATGATTATCCAAATTATTTGGGTCAAATCGATTTTTTATTTTAAATGCATCAGCGTTTTGTAGGTATCTGTTGCTTTTGTATAAAGAGTTATTTAATTTCATCAACTTACAGTCATGAATGCATGGACTTTTTTTAATTTAAAAAAAAATTTTTTAATGGACTTACGGATGACACAACACTATAAAATAACACAGATTATATTGTATTTGTACACCTTTATCATCTGCCTTTGAAATTATTTATAGAGAATGTGTCTATGTGAATTTCTCTAACATGTTATATAGTAGTATATAGTAAATAACATTCCCCATTAAGGTTAAAAAGGTCACCACTATAATAAAACACAACTTTAATACATATTCCAGATGTTTCCAGAAAAATCCAGGCCGTTTTCTCAAGACTTACATGTTGCATGTTTCCCAAAACGAAAATAAAAGAAGGCCTATTTTGTTTGGATCGTATTGACATCATGTAGATTTGGCATGACTGATGCCCTTGTGGATTAGGTCTTGTTGTAATAAATTGGCACTCTAAAACAAATTAATTGAGGATTACGTTATGTAACATCTTCTCAATATGCACTCATGCTCAAAACGGGAGTAATTAGAGTTGTGTTAATTAGGTAATTAAGCAAATGAAACGAGAGGACTCTGTTCTTCTTAAGGCTCATAAGCGTTATCCGTCCCCGAGACACAAAGGAACAATAGCTGATATTTGCCTATTGTAGAAAAAAACAAAGAGCCCTTTATCTCCTTCTGACATGACACAGGTAGGACAATTTTACATATTTTCACTACTGACCTTTGAACAATAAGATGACTTTACTATTATTATTATGATCTATACTTAATAAGAATGCAGAGCATAAAAGAGAATTCCTGTTAGCATGCTAAAGTAAGTTAATGGCAATGAAAACCACGAATATAATCAAAAATACACCTAAAATCTAATTGAAAGTATTTAACTCAATCATATTGACATTGAACGGAATAATGAACGACAATTATCATTTAACATTACACAGAAAACAGTTGTATTGTACCAACAACAAACAACATTTTAGGTCAAAATGTATATATAAGGAGAAATGTTTTTTATACTGTAAGCAGTTATTTATTTAATTATTTATTTAGATGAACTGCCCAAATATGTCACATTCATTCCGACAAAGACCACAAGGTGGAGCCAAAATCAAATAAATAAATAAATAAATAAAACCTGTGATGACAACAGTGAAGGAAAACATAACCACATGAAAAAGTTTATATCTGTCTCTGTTGTTGTTGTTTTCGTAAATATGTTCACATACACATAGCCTATCATTTGTGACTGAATCCTTTCATTTATTCATTGATCCCAATCTTCTGCTGAGACTGACTTCACTTTTCACCTTTATCTTTGGAGTCTCAAAGACTTCAATACTGTCTGTTAAAGTATATTAATAATAATTTCAAAATGAACTTCTTTACTATTTAAACAATTTTAAAGGATTACGGTGCAGAGTAAGTGATTTCTGAGAAACACTGTTGAAAGTGGATCACAGGAGCACCACAACACACCTGTAGCCAATCAGCAGCAGGGGGCGTGTCCACACATGATGAGGGAAAAGAGAGAGTGAGCAAGAGGGAGATTGTAGAAAGACAGATGGCTGAGAGATATTACAAAAAAGAAAAGTTCAGAGGACTATCACTGGAAAAAAGGGTTATGATCAGGCAAGAGCTTTGGGTTTCCAAGCTTTCGAGCGCTGGAGAGACCGAAGGGGGAAATCCTGAAAATGTTTCTGCTCCATTCATGAGTAACATTGGTTTTGCTATGTTTCACAGAACCAATATATGCTGTTGACTGTTGTTGTAATGTTATAGTAACACGCAGTGTTGGACAGTAGCTACTAGTTTAACTACATTTCTCAGTAGCGTGGGGGGTAGCGTCGCTGTTTTCTGAATCAAATAACTTTTCAGTAGCGAAGCTCTTTTTTTGATCTAGTGCGGTAGTGTCCACACAAGCTACATTTCCCCTAGCATCTCTAAAGCTCAAGCTAAAATATTCTTTGTGTTTTATGGTGGTTGGCATTGGGAACCATAGGGCCATATGAATTCATTCCCGCGATGTGGAAAACACGGACGGAATTGCAGAATCCAGGCATAAAAACAGAATTTACCTACTGTAACGTGGAATTTCACGGAATTTGTCAGACCTTGGATGAAAAGTAGGTCACTAAACTTAAATAAAATCGCGATATAGACTAGTGTCTGTGGATATTAAACCGCATAAAGACTATTTAAATAGGAATCATGCATGCTCTGCGTATGTGTCTGTGAATGAATGGCACAGACGCGCTGTTTAATCTATTTAACACAAACACAAAAACTATCGTCATCATAAAAACACACAGATTCAAAGGTCTACATGGCAACCCGTCAAAATAAATTTTAAATAATTGGTTATTACAATTTAATTAAACCATTAAAATGCAATTGTCACGATTTAGTCCTGTTTCCGTCACTTTTTGGTTTGTTCATGTCATGTTCCATGTCTGTCATGTGATTCCCTGTTTGTCATGTGATCCTGCCATGTGTCTTGTCATTGGTTAATCGTCTGTTCATTGTTCACAGGTGTCCCTTGTCTTGTCATTAGTCTGTGTATTTAAGCCCTCATGTTTGCCATGTGTCTTTGTCAAGTATTGTTTCCTGTTGTCTACTGTTTGTAAGTCTACGTTCATGTTCATGTCTTGATTTTGATTTTTTCATGCCACGCCATGTTTTTGTTACATGTTTAATCTTCTTTGAAATAAACTGCACTTGGGTTCCCTCGACAACTTGCCTCCAGTGGATCTTACAGAATACTTGCCCACCATGAACCCCACGGTTACCCTCCTAAATCTACGCCAAGGGAATCGTCCCCTGGAAACATATGTGGAGGAATTTTGTGAACTATGCTACCAGGTAGATTTTAATGACGTGGCTTTAAAAGACATTTTTAGGTTTGAATTGACGAACCCGTGCGCTATGAACTGCCTGGGGGGAAAATTCATTTTTCCATAGAGGAATATATTGGCTATGCCCTTTTTGTTAAGTGGCTCAACTTTTACTGTGGGTTTTGCGGATGAGGAACACAGCAAACCCACAGTATCCTCTCATCCTGGGTCTGTTCACGTCATGCCTGCCCATTCTGAGTCTTTTCACATCATGCCTACCAAGCCAGAGCCTCTTCAAGTCATGCCTGTCAAGCCAGAGTCTCTTCACATCATGCCTACCAAGTCTGAGTCTCTTCACGTCATGCCTGTTCAGCCTGATCTTCACGTCAGCCTGATCTTCTCGTCAGTCCTGCCGAGCCTGAGCTTCACGTCAGTCCTGCCCAGCCTGAGCTGCTTCACGTCAGTCCTGCCGAGCTTCACTTCACGTCAGTCCTGCCGAGCCTGCACTTCACGTCAGTCCTGCCGAGCCTGCGCATCACATCATGGCCACCGCACAAGAAACTGTTCACGTCGTGCCTGCCGCACAAGAGACTGTTCACGATTGTGCTGTTCGCGTCGTGCCTGCCGCACAAGAGAATGTTCACGTCGTGCCTGCCACACAAGAGATTGTTCACATCGTGCCTGCCGCACAAGAGACTGTTCACGTCGTGCCTGCCACACAAGATACTGTTCACGTCGTGCCTGCCGCACAGGATACTGTTCACGCCGTGCCTGCCGCACAAGAGACTGTTCACGTTCTGCTGTTCGCGGCGTGCCTGCCACACAAGAGACTGTTCGCATCATGCCTGCCACACAAGAGACTGTTCACGTCGTGCCTGCCGCACAAGAGACTCGTCACGTCGTGCCCAGTGTTGGGCATGTTAATTAAAAACGTAATTAGTTATAGTTACTAGTTACTTCTCACAAATAGTAACTGAGTTAGTAACTGAGTTGCATCCTTATAAAAGTAAGAAAGTAAGAAGAAAGTAACTATTGTGTTACTTTTTTAAAAAATGTTCAAATAGGCCTATGTCAAATAACTTGGATGCCCCCAGTATTAAATATGTAAATGAATGAAATGGACACTTAATAGAATAAATTATTATTATAAAAGATTGAACACTAATCTATACTATTTAAATGTTGCTGTGGGACAATGTGAGAGACACCTATTAAATTCAATATATTGTTCTAAATATTATCATTATAGTAGAACAATAAAACATAGATGGTTACTTAATATCGCACAGACCACAACTGGCCAACAAATAAGTTTAAAAATAAATTATGCTACTTAACAAATGTACCGAAATGAATAAATAATAATAAAAAATATACATACTCTTTGTAGTGCATATTAAAATGCTAAAACTGTTACACAACTTCACAACTAGTAGACATACTGTATAGCCTAAGTATTTTCTTCCTCACAAAAGCAAACCGTTTAACAAGAAGTGCTCTCTCGATATAATACTGAACAATTTACCAAAAAAATTATAATAATAATAAAATATAATATTTTGGGGGTTTATTTTTATAACCTACAGAGAATGTCATCATCAGAGGTTATTTAAGCCAAATTCTAGGCATGTTTGCCGCACGTGTTTACAACTGTCAAACAAAGATGTTTTCTGGGAATGTTCCCTGCAGGTTATTTTCGGGTTTTATTTTATAACCTAAAGAGAACGTTCCCAGAACGTTCCCTGTTATTTTTAGGTTTTATTTTTATAACATTCCCAGAACGTTCCCTGCAGGTTATTTTTTAGATTTTACTTTTATAACCATGTAAATTAATTAAAACGTTACAGATGATACCAATAGGCTATAGAGATTATTCTAATGCTGAAATTTGTCATCTATTTATAAACAAACTATATAATGCTCGGACACCCTCTGTCTCTCTTGCGCAACTGTTGAGCGCGCTCTCGGACACACTCGGTCTCTCTCGCCTCATAAACACACACACACACACACACACACACACACACACACACACACACACACACACACACACACACACACACACACACACACAAGAAAAACAACTTTGCAGGTCCTATGGCGGAGAGAGAGCCTACTCGGATGAAAACTGCTTCAGTGAGATCAATTATAGTAACGCCACATTATTTTGTCAGTAACGGTAACTGCGTTGTAACGGGGGAAACAGTAATTCGTTTTATTACTCGTTACTGAAAAAGATAACGCCGTTAGTAACGCCATTTATTTATAACGCCGTTATTCCCATCACTGGTCGTGCCTGCCGCACAAGAGACTGTTCACATTGTGCCTGCCACACAAGAGACTGTTCACGTCGTGCCTGCCACACAAGAGACTGTTCACGTCGTGCCTGCCACACAAGAGACTGTTCACGTCGTGCCTGCCACACAAGAGACTGTTCACGTCGTGCCTGCCGCACAAGAGACTGTTCACGTCACATCCAAGAGTCTTTGTCAAGTATTTGTTTCATGTTTGATCTTCTTTGAAATAAAATACACCTGGGTTCTCTCGACAACTTCCCTCCAGTGGATCCTTACAGCAATCAAGAAAAATAAAAAAATAAAACAGAACTTGGTGTAAAAAAAAAAAGAAAATTCATAGTGCCCCAAAATGTCATTTTAATAAATTATTGTTAAATTGTATAAGTTTCATGATTTCAATTAATTAGCTGTTTGATTACTAAAATTGAATTTAACCATTAAAATGGGAGTCCAAAAAATAAATAAAACGGATTTCATTGGGCCCAAAGCCAGCTTTTTGGTGCATTACTACCACCTTCTGCTCCGGATGGTGACATCACTACCAATCTCGATCCTTGGGCTGACACGTGAGAAATGTACTTAATGGAAAGATGCATACACTCACGATACCTGGTTTTGTTGTAGTTTTATAAAGTTATATGGTTTTATAAAGGTATGGTTTTGTTTTTTGTTGCCAAATTGGTTTGGAACAGGTGTTGAATGAACAATTGAACTGACAAATGATGCCTGCCTATCTGTTTGACTGACAGTTTTATTGATCACAGAGATAGCATTGATTTGGAATTAAGTTGGTTCAATATAAAAATGAATATTTAAAAAATAGCTTAGATGTTGTAAATTACTTTTGCCATATTCATGTAGCTTAGCTTGCTACATTTCCCAGGTAGTAGCTTCAGTGTAGTGAATTAGCTTGCCCAACAATGGCAACAGGACAGTTTTGAGTGTCATTGTTTGTCACTGGGCCCTGTACCATGATAGTAGTTGAACAAACTCAGGGTTAGGATTAGTTTCGAGTTGACAAAAACCAAACCAAACCAATCCAATCAAGCTTCGTTGGTACCATAACGCTGATCATCAACTTTTTCTGTCAGCTCAGTCTTTGAAGCTGAGTTTAGGAGTTTATAGGTGTGACATCAGTAGAGAACAGCCAATCACATGCTGTGGAACAGTGAAACTGAGATTCATTTCTCTCTTCTGCAGAATATTTCGAGATTGAAAAATATTAAGAATTTAAACAAATTTACTCAGCAAGAAGAAAAGAGCTATGAAAGAGGACAACTACAAGAAAATATCTTGCTATACTAGTGTAAGTAATAGTTAGTTTATAAAGTTGGTATAGAGAGAATTGAACATTTAAGCTCATATGTAGTCATTTTTATAGCTTTATCTTTTGATTCTAAAGCTTATTTAGGCTATATTACCCATTCAATTACTACTACATGCTTAATAACAATTGATCAACTAAAATTGTACATGTATAATGGATAAAGGGTATACTAATTACATAAATAATATGTAAAGCATACAAAATTATTTTTATAAATAAGCATTGCTAAAAGCCAGAAGATTTTGTCTTTAAAAATCATTTGCTATTTAGTGACCTTTAATTTGGAGTAGAAACATTGGGAGTGGCTTTACTGCATCAGAGATGTGTCACTTTGCTCAGAGCTGATTGGTCCAGTTGCATTTTGAGATCTCTTACCTGGAACATAACCTGTCCCGCAGCAGGATAGCCGTGGATATCTTTCATGGTGCCAAAAACCCAGGGTTTGGCGTAAACTACATTGAAACATAACTGGCTAGCCACATAAACCGACTTCAGGGTATAGGCCCCAAGTGTGCTGCTGGCGACCAACAACAAACTCTTGCTTGTATACACTCTTGTGTACTGTAAGTTCTTTTTTTGTTCTTCCTTGTCGTTCGTTCATCATCTTCACTTTAAGCATAATTTTGCTTTGTTTCAGCTATGATAAAGATACATCCAATGCCTTGCGTGTTTGTGTGTTTTGGGGGCGGAGCAATGAAGGTAAGGGTGTGTTTGATTGATTGAAAGAAATAAAGATTTCTTTACAGTGAATGTCACTTGGTTTAATATTTTGTTTCAACAGGATTGCTATTAGACATATTTTATGCGATGTATCTATCGAAATAGCTGAAATTGTGCTTAATTGCATGACAATATCTAAACACTAGATGACGCTATTCATCACAAAACTGACTGGTGCTGCTTCTCTCCTGGAATGAAGTACCCTCGATTCAGGCACACACCTTGCCCTGGACATTTGTTTGATATATTCCCTCTCTCATGTCACAGTGTGACTTCAAAGGGCTTATTTCTATTACTGTTCTCAGGTTTAGTGACTTCATCAAGTCAACAGCGCGCTGATTGACAAATATCAGTCAAAATAACACTTCAGCACCACGGACAGCTCTCCGCCCACCTTACACACGGCATGAGCTGCCACCACGAACTGTGTTAAGACTGGTCTAAATACTCTACTAGGGGTACATCGACTAAATTTGACATTGGGACCCGTTTCTTAAAAATAATTGCAGAAATGGCTTAAGTAGCTAAACATATAGTTCTTCTAAGAAAAAAATCTAGTTTGTTTGCAGTACCACTTGGTTTAAGATTTTCTATAGGCTATAAGGCAGTTACACTCAGACATTAAAAGTGTGGCTTAAGTGTCCAAAGTCGAACATATTTCATTTCATGTGCCACTAACATCACAACTGTTAATTGATCATTGTCGAATTAATATAAATTAAAACCACAGCCCTTCTCAGATGGTGATTAATTTGAATCGCTATATTTAAAGAACTGGCCGTTTCATGAGATCCAACTGATGTGGTCTCTGCTGTACTGGTTTAAATCAACTATTTTCCCTAACTATTTTTTTTAGTAAGCATTTTGCAAAAATATTATTTTATTTTTTAGTAATGCTACAGTTAGGCCTATGCATATAACAAAGATTTTAATGTTACATAGAAAGTAGTAGGCTTTATATAAAGATGTATACATATATTTAACTGTTGTCGAAATCATCGAGCTAACAGCTGATTGGCCCGCGTTAGCGAACGTCCCAAGATGACGTAGGCCTACAGCATCAGTGTAGACAGCCTTGCCGTTGCGGCGCGACGCATCGCGAGGCGTCATAGGCTGCTTCTAGTGTAGACTGTGTCAGAATCGCACCTCTCTCCAGACGGACCCAGCGTTGCTGTCATCGGAGGTTCCCATTATACTCCCCCCCTTCATCTCCCCCAAAACAAGAACGCACTAGACAAGACGACTACATGCTCCGCCGCGATCTCCACAATAGACTGGATGCGTACGTATATAGGCTGTTGTTTATTTAAAAAATAATGTTTCGATTGATAGGTCTTCGGTTGTTTTCGGCCTACAAGAGCGCGATTTTCAGATCGTCGGATCAATGGGG
This sequence comes from Siphateles boraxobius, assembly GCF_051911475.1. Taxonomy (NCBI): domain Eukaryota; kingdom Metazoa; phylum Chordata; class Actinopteri; order Cypriniformes; family Leuciscidae; genus Siphateles; species Siphateles boraxobius. Next base: position 8,326,386 of record NW_027509042.1, on the reverse strand, counting down.
AGTGATACGGATACGTGTTTATTAGGGTGTGTTTTCTTCAACAAACAATGGATTACCCAGCATCTGGTTTTAAGAATGAAGAATCGGGCGTCGCTGACATGAACAAAATGATGTCTTGGCTCTCCAAACGGCTAGAGGTATGGTCATATAAAAGACTCGACTAATTGTTTAGGGCTGATATTTTGTATATCAAACTGGGGGACCAGGACTGCTTAATGTCGGATTACAAAGCCCAGGCTGGGTTGTGCTTGCACAGATGGCGAACACAAGTGATCCAGGGGGAAGCAACCCCTCGCTCCAGAATTATGCCATCACTGCGTCTGCGGTCAAACTGGCGTCTTTGGGGCTCATCACCTGCATCAGCCTGCTCGGGAACACCGTGCTCTCCGTGCTGGTGCTGAAAGACAGCTCGCTCCACAAGGCTCCATATTACTTCCTCCTCGACCTGTGCGTCGCAGACATCATCCGCTCGGCTGTGTGCTTCCCGTTCGTGATGATCTCCATCAACAGCGGCTCCCTATGGAGCTACAGCATCCTCAGCTGCAAGATCATTGCGTTCATGGCTGTCTTGTTCTGCTTCCACATCGCGTTTCTCCTGTTCTGCGTCAGCGTTACGCGCTATATGGCCATCGCGCACCACAGGTTCTACTCCAAACGCATGACGCTATGGACATGCGTCGCGGTGATATGTATGGTGTGGACGCTTTCGGTCGCCATGGCATTTCCACCTGTCTTCGACGTCGGGACCTACAAATTTATTCGCGAGGAAGAGCAGTGCGTATTTGAGCACAGATACGTGAAAGCCAACGACACGCTGGGCTTCATGCTCATGCTGGCTGTGATTGTGGCCACGACGCACGTCGTGTATGTCAAAATGCTGTGTTTTGTTTACGACCACCGTAAAATGAAACCAGCGCAGCTGGTTCCGGCTATCAGCCAGAACTGGACCTTTCACGGACCTGGCGCGACGGGCCAGGCCGCTGCCAACTGGATCGCGGGGTTTGGACGCGGTCCGACGCCGCCGACGTTAGTGGGCATCAGACAAGCGTCACACAACGCCAACCGTAGGCTGCTCGTGCTGGACGAGTTCAAGATGGAAAAACGGATAGGAAAGATGTATTACATGATAACGCTGGCGTTTCTGTTGTTCTGGGCGCCATACATTGTCTCGTGCTATATCCGGGTGTTTGTGAAGGGAAACGCGCTTCCTCAGGTGTTCCTGACCGCGGCCGTGTGGTTGACGTTCGCCCAAGCGGGGGCGAATCCCATAATATGTTTCATATTCAATAAGGAGTTGAGGATGAGATTAAGAGCCTGTCTGCCGTGTTGCCTGACTACACAAACACCCATGGAGCCCTACTGTGTGATTTGAAGTGTTCTACTCACTTGTTTTCACCGACTCTGCCTGTTCGTCAACATTCAGTGGCCCCAAAAAGTAGTGAGACCGGGGAGTGTTTAAACGTCATATTTTGATTATAATATTCCCATATTTGTCTTCTTCAAATTAAAGCAGTTTATGATTCTAATACTTCTCCCTAAACAGTATAAATTCAGGTCAAGGACAAACTTTACTTGACTTTACAAGTACTGCTTTAACAAGCCACCCTTCTACTGGAAATGGGTGCAACATTAATATAAATAATGTAGTATGTTTTAACTTTTGTGCATTCATTTCTTGTGGTAATCAGATATATTTGTTTAAAATCATGATTAATGCACCACCCCCATCACTAACTGCCAAATCCATTTCAATACAAAAAGGGAAATAAAGGGTAAATATTTACATTATATTACATTATATTATATATTTTCAAAAACAATGAAATATAAAATATAATACAATTTCAAAATATTAATATATACAAATACATTAAATATAAACATAAATGTCTTTTGCCTCACAATTGTTTTGCCTCATCATAAATCATTCATATTTTTTAGTCTTACAGCTTCCAGAGTCATCATGTATAGTGAGCTCATTTCTGATTGGTTAAACTCACTCTGTGTTAAAACACTCTCCAGCCTCCCCTATTTAAGCCCAGTTGAATTTTGTTCCATTAATGTGCTTTTCTTTGTATTAAATGAATGCCACTTGATATTTTGTTATCTAATGCAATGTCATTCATACATGTCCTGATACTTTTTTGGGGGGCCACTGTAGCATGTGATCTTTTCTGTCAGAAAGAGGCGAAAAAGACCAATGTTGCATATCAGATCCATATCCACATTTATGCAATCCACATATCGATGTAAATAATGTAAAAAGATGATTTATTTATATTCTGGAACTCTTTATAACTGATATGTAATATATTTGCTATGACTTTTTGTGTGAACAAAATGGCCAGTGGTTTTTTACAATCACATGGACTAAAGTGAATAAATCAAGTCTCTCTCACAGTCCCTTTAAATACCAGAAAATAGTTTTTAGTGGACACATGCAAATTTGGCTGATGGGTCAGTGTTGAGGAGACCATGATTTGTATTTTAATTAAAATAAATGATTATAAATGTACTGTGTTGGTGTGCTAAAGCAATACATGATTCAAATGTGAGGACAAATGCAAGCAAAAGGCCAACAAGGCATTAAAAGGGGATTTTGATGCCATGTCAGACTAAACTGATGTACTGTAAAACATGTGGTTTTTGTACATATTGTGCTAAGCCTCCATCTCATTAGATGTTGTGAGGAAAAAACCCTAAGCTGTAATGTGATGTTTCAGACACACTCATCCAGGGAGAAATTTTTTGGCTGCGTTTCCACCCCCCCCCCCCCCCCCCCCCCCTTCCTACAGACAGTTATATAATACAGAGCCCTTTTTTCCTGAACCTCCCCTCAGCACCACTCCAGCGCTACATTTGTGTCATCTGGTGCGTTGCACTGACAGAATGAATACAGGCCACTGGAGATGTGAAATAAGATTATTTGTCTTCAATAAATGTAAACAGTACATCCCAGAGAGCGGCTTTATAGATGAAAGCAGGAAATACCTGAAGAGGGAAAATATTTCTGTTTAAAAAAGGGATCAAAAAGAGACAAGGTCATAAACACCACAGACATTGAAGGTGCGGTTTGCCCTTAATTTTTAGGTTAGCAGTCAACTATTGTTTTTTCTTAAATGATTACATTACACCCCGCCCAATCCTGAGTATGTAGTTACGTACATGCCTGTAAAGAATTCTAACCACTGTAAAAAAAACAAAAAAGTTGCTGCCTTAATTTTTTAAGTACAATCAACTTGGATGTTCAAGTCATTTCAACTTAAATTGCATTAAACTGACTTAAAAAATGAAATGAATCTTGTATAACTTATTAAAAAAAAGTTGAAAATTGTTTTGATGAGTTAAAGCAATGTAAAAACATTTGTTGTCATTTCTTATTGATCATATCATTTTTTTTGGAGTGAGGGAAAAACATAAATTTAACAAGATAATTTAAAAGAAATCACTGTTCCAAACCTGTATGACTTTCTTCTTTGATATATATCTCACCAATTTTTTTTAATGATTATTTATTTTAACAATGTTTTGGACCCAATTGATTTTCAAAATATCTTATTTTGTGTTCCACAGAAGGATAAAAGTCATACAGGAAAAGCTCCATCAGCTAATTGGAGTGTTTTATTTAAACGGCCTTTGCCATCCATGGAAGGCCCAGAGGAGAGACAGAAATAGGCCACAATCTGCTGAGCTGTTAACACAACAATATTATATATGAACAACATACTGTTTTTAGAGCAGTTTCTGTCTTGCCATGCTGATCAGAATGGTGGCTGCAGCGCCCAAAGGAAAACATATGGACCAAGGGACTTGCTTTAATAAAAAAGCATTTCTATTTGCCCTGCATTCCCGTCTTGTGTAAGATGCACCACACATATTGCCTTCTTTTTGGACTCCTTCCATCTAGTGCACTAAAACAGCAGTTATAGTCTGATGGAAAGACATATTTACTTGAAAAGCAGGCCATGAATATTTTATCCATGCAACAGCGCAGTGTAAACTTCTCTCCAATTTATGGATGTGGCTTACTCTTTATTTTGTTCAAGCAATTGGACCTTAGTGGACTTAAAGGGTTCTTCAAAAGGGAAAGCCTATTTAAAACGTACAGATGAGTTTTTATATTCGTTCTTTAAGTGTGTCAGTTATTTTAACAAAGACACAATTTTACACAGTGTTCCAGCTCCAGTACTCAGTGTTCTTCAGGGCTGCAATGGAGAGTAAATAAAGTGACAGTGGCCCCATTCCCAGGACAGTTCCCTCACAATGACACACTGAAGTGAGGAATACTAGAGTAAGCATTTTAAGAAAAGTACTGCCCGAGTGCTTTGACACATCCTCTATAAGCCCAAACACTAATCTACACAAAATGCCACGGAGTATTTGGATACTTAAACCAATTGAATAGTTACTTTAAATAGAGATATTTGTGATAGCAGGACTTAAATAGATATTCATTATTATTTGATTTGCATTATATTTACTATGAAATAGCAAGATAAATGCACCAAAAATCTTTTTACAAAACAGTACCATGGTAGTAGCACATTTTCTTTCAAACATGCATATTTTGCATATGTTCCATACTAATACCACTATTATTTGAAGTACCTTGGAGTGTCACGTAAATACTATGGCAAATAAATACAGTAATCATTTAGTACCATGGTATTTATATAAATACAATTATAATCTGATACTACACTCTAGTGCCCCTATTATGCTATTTTAAAGGTTTCTAATTTTGTTTTGGAGGTCTCCTACAATAGGTTTACATGCATCCAAAGTCAAAAAAATACTTGTTCTCATAATATACGTTGCATATCATCCAATTTCTCAAAGAGTCTGAAAACGGTTTGTTCGAAGATTCAGTCTCTCTAAACCCCTCCTTCCCAAAAGCCTAATCTGCTCTGATTGGTCAGACTTACAGCGTGTGTTGGAAACGAAACACCTATTACCATATTTGAATTTCAGCTCCTGAGGTTTCCTCAGTGCTTGTATACACACAGTGATATTTTTTTGTTTTTTTTCTGTATCAATTCCAGTTCGAGAATTGCATAAAGTGCTTAGAATGAAGTGCATGCAAAGTGGATTCACTGCGCTGAAAACAGCCTCTTCTTTACATACTGACAACACAAACCAAACTCTTCCAGGCCTCAGCTACACCTACAGTGTTTGAGGGCTGGTCAAAGTAGACGTTGTTCGTGGGCAGCCAATGAAGACCATAGGCCGGCATTATTACGGAGGTATGTAACAGGAAGCGAGTCTGGAATTACTGACGACTCTTTTCGATATCAAAAAGAATCAATTCTTTCTTTTAGGAGACAATAACTTTATTTGTTGTGCAATTTTATCTTTAAAACTTTTCTGACCTTTTACATTCACAAACAGCTACACACTGCATGAAAGGTGATATTCGAAAAAGCATATGGGGCACTTTAAAAAAAAGGTTCCAAAAGTGGATTTTCACAGCGATGACATAGTAGTACCATTTTTGGTTCCCCAAATAACCTTTCAGCAAACAGTTCTTAAAAGAACCATTTCATTTTCATACTGTGAAGAACATTTTAGTAATAGAAAGAACCTTTTTACACTATAAAGAACCTTTTGTGCAATGGAAATATTTATTTAGGTCATATTCTGACATTTTGCCAATACTGTTTGCATTTTATGACCTCATTTGCTAATTTATTTTCTATAATTTCTATTTTCTTACTTTCTATTCATTTTTCATGAAGATTAAATAAATTCAATAAATAGATCTAAAACACTTTTACAACTATACACTTTATACAAACATTAGCATGCAATACAGAGATCAAGGATCTTCATCATAGGTATTGATCCTGGAAAGGAAATGGCGGGAGACATTTGGACTTGCCATCGGCTGTGGTGATGCAGAATAGGCTGGGCTGACATGGGCATGTATGATGGAGTCTTGTCCCAAAAAATGGCACCTAAATCGAAATGAAAGATTATAAAAAACAGGAACATAAAAAAATCATAATGAATGTGAGGAGGAAAGTGAGGAAATGAACCTTGTGGCTCATTGGATGACAGTCTTCTCCCTTCTGACCCATTGGGATGCACATTCGCAGGCTCCGGATCCACAGGCTGACTGCACAACACATGCCACCTCCACACTGAGAGTCCTTCTCACATGCCTACACACACACACACACACACACACACACACACACACACACACACACACACACACACACACACACACACACACACACACACACACACACACACACACACACACACACACACACAGGTCTTAGGGCTCTTTCTCATTATAAATACATCAACATGTCCACTTTTGACTCTAGTAAGCAAGCATATCAGTGATGAAATGTTCAGTGTGTCCACTCCACCTCATCCACCATACAATGTATTTTTAAAGCTATATATTGAGCCTAAGCCCATGGGTGGCATAGGATTTTCTCTCATGGATCCAGGCTACTGGTTTGCCCTGACAGGCTGTGTAGGATGATGGTCTCATTGTGTTTGAAAATGCCATGCCTCCATCTCCATTAGGCCTGGGGTTGTTCTGACAGCACTCTCGCATATTTTGAGAGTGCTGTAGGCTTTACTGTCCTGACAGGTGTGAAGGAAATGCATTTGAGCATCCCTACACATTCATGTCAGACAGCACAGCATCTCTGCTGACCCTAGAAATGCTCTGTTTAAACTCTGAGTTTAAACTTTACAGTGCTAAGGAACGATCGATTAGATGCATGCATGAATGACTATTAGGGATGCACCAATATGAAAATTTTGGCTGAGAAGGATAACTGATAAATCTTTATATTTGAAAGCCAAAAACCAATACATTGGCTGATAAATCTAAATCCAAATTTTTTAAATGTCTGAAGTGTCTCAGCTGAAGGAAAAAAAAACATTATTTATCAGCTTTAATATATCGGCCACATTTTCTTATGAAACCGATAACAATAACATTACAATGAACATATATCGACCGATACCGATATGATGGCCGATATATCGTGCATCCCTAATGAATATGTGCCTAGCAGTATTAAATGTATTGTTTTATTATTACATCACATTATTTAATTGTGTGCCCATTAAAATCTGGAAACATGCCATGTTAAAAGTGAAATGCAAAGCTTTGATTTGTCTAAATGGGAGTCTAACATCAGCTATTGGAGTTAATACCCTTTAGCAAACTGATTCTGGCCAAATTTAAGAAAGGTTATCTAGGAAGTCACGATATTAACAAAAATAGTTTTGTACCTTTTATAAAATCAACTGCCATGCATTGTTTTGATTTTCTAAAGATAAATAATGACTAGCAAATCCTCTTTTTTCAATTAACATGGTAAAACTTTTGTAAGAATGAGGATTGATGACAACAAATGACTTGACTTCTTTTAATAAGTTAACATAAAAAAATAAAAAGAGCATTATGAATTTTTTCAACAGTCTGTATTGTCCCTGAACCAGACACAAATCAAAAGCAAACAAATAAATAAATATAAAATAATAAATAAATCATATAAATATACATAATGTATACATTTAGATGTTTACTGTTATGTGAAACGGCTTATTCAGGACATACTAAATATTTTAGCAATTTTTATGATTCCCTTATTTTGTTAAAATTATCAGCATTTTCTTCCATATTCTGGATTATGCAAACTTATAATTATATCTATCTATCTATCTATCTATCTATCTATCTATCTATCTATCTATCTATCTATCTATCTATCTATCTATCTATCTATCTATCTATCTATCTATCTATCTATCTATCTATCTATCTATCTATCTATCTATCTAGATACACACATACATGAATAATAAACAGAAATCTCCACTCAGTATTACTCCAATGATAGTTCTACACTGCAGAAATTAAATATAATGTAATTTGTTTTACATAGTGGAATGAAAAGAAGGTCTACCACAAAACTTACACATCAATGGCACTTAAAATTTATAGATGCAGTAAATAATTGTAAAAAAAATACCTCAAATGAAATATATATTTTCAATCAAATTTGATACTCAAACAGTGATTTCCAAACAATGTTACTATTAGGATTGAATAAACAAAAGAAATAATTGAGTGTTTGTGTTCTATAGTGTTCTACACAGGACCTGCAAGTTGTAAGGGTCACTCACCCCGGTGATGACTGCAGTCGAACCCAGAGACACCAGCAACAAGCAGAGAAAGAACGAAATGTTGGATGTCATGGTCTTCAAAAGCTGGTTTCACAGGTTTCTCTCCCCTGGGGAGGGGGATCCAAGCACTACAAACACACACACACACAAAAAAGAAACAAAATTGGACTTCAAGGTTTTGTTTTTCTTCAGGTGCCAATGTCCAACAGATACAAAGGGTTGTCACGTAATAACGTGAAGAGGCAGCTTCTCAGTTGTTCTGATGAGGGATGGATGGTTTATAAGCACTGTCCTTCATTCAGAGTTATCAGTGAGTCACGTCTTCATACGTGAAAGAGATGAAGTACGAAAGAGAGGAACAAAGAAAAACCAAGGTAATACAGTCGGACCCCCACTGCCCACCTGCCTGACACACAGTACACCCCTCACATCCAAATTATAACATTCCCTTAAATCTGATAGGCAAAACCTCCAATAATTCCCAAGGCTACTAAACCTGTTTGGACCCAAATTTCATTTCACGCCACACAAAAGGTGTTTTATTCTCCCCACTCCCGGGGCCTTTAATTTTTTTTCTTCATTAATATTTGCTTTAGTAAGAGTCTGAGATGGCAATGGGAAAAAAATGACAAAGGGAAGCTATGAATGGTGTTGGTTCACCAGGCCAGGGATGGCAACGTCACTTGCAAACGTCCTTGAGCATGAAGAACGGTAGTTCAAGGTGGAGAATAGGTTGAAAACATCCTTTACGCACGGCAAGGAATGTGAAAAAGCTGCCTATCCAAATTGTGATCACAAGAATTTAAAAAGGACCCAAAAAGATAAATCAATAGCTTTTTGAATTTCAGAATTTTGATAATGACATAAAAATACTAAATTTTTTCTTTTTATAATGTAAGAATTACCCACCTTGCTTTGCTTTTAGGTATTCTAGTGATAAAAAAGTATTTGTACATTTCAGACAAACTTAAAAATGTATGAATGTCACTGTATCAGAACACAAAATATCAAAACAAGTAGGATTATTGCTAAAATTGTAACAAACTGGTGTCAATTTGAGTTCTCGCACATCAAGTGAACATGCTTGAGCTTCCGTTTACCACAACTTCTTTATGTTGATCAATGTTTATATGTGAATAAAAGCCTAAAATAAATCTGTTCATGTAAAGCGATCGTTTCTCTTCATAAAATTGGGGGTCCGAAAACCAGTCAGTATTTGCCACCATTTGCCTCACGCAGTGCAACACATCTCCTTCTCCTAGAGTTGATCAGGTTGTTGATTGTGGCCTGTGGAATGTTGGTCCACTCCTCTTCAATGGCTGTGCGATGTTGCTGGATATTGGCGGGACCTGGAACACGCTGTCGTATATGCCGATCCAGAGCATCCCAAACATCCTCAATGGGTGACATGTACGGTGAGTACACTGGCCATGTAAGAACTGGGATGTTTTCAACTTCCAGGAATTGTGTACAGATCCTTGCAACATGGGGCCGTGCATTATCATGCTGCAACATGAGGTGATGGCCGTGGAGGAATGGCATAACAATGGGCCTCAGGATCTCGTCACAGTATCTCTGTGCATTCAAAATGCCATCAATAAAATGCACCTGAGTTTGTTGTCCATGACATACGCCTGTCTATACCATATGCAGCAAGTTTGAGTTTCCGCAAGAGGTTTGTTCATGCGTGTCAAGCAGGTTCGGTTGAGCTTCTGTTTATGTTCCCTGATCAATGTTTAAATGTGAATAAAAGCCTAAATTAAATCTGTTCATCATTTAAAGCGATCATGTTTCTTCGGAAAATTTTGACTAAACCACTCAGGTCATATGGATTAGTTTTACGATCTCTTTATGAACTTTTTAAAGCGTGAAAGTGTCAGTTGCGTAGCTGTCAATGGAGGGACAGAAAGCTCTCAGATTTCATCAAAAATATCTTCATTTGTGTTAGAAGATGAAAGCAAGTCTTACGGGTTAATTAATTTATGATGTAAATGTTTTCGTTACATATTTTATTGTTATATTACAATGCTATTATATTTTGTGCACTTAGCTTATTTTGTTTTTAATAAAAAAGCCTGAAAAGGTCACTGCTAAATACCTAAAAGTAGGGCTATATTGTGGCATTCTGCCACGTTTCTCACTGACATGCCCTCAACTCGTAAACTCTGGGCTTAAAGAAAATCCCAAGCTTCCCAGTCGTATTTACTTCATGTGAGTTCGACTCATGAATACGATCTTTTCCGACATGACCACCATAAGCACATCATTTAAAGAAAATTGTTATAAGCATTTATAAACAAAAGTCAATTTAAACACAGCTCAAGCATTGTACTGCTTTCGTAATAGTGGACATTGTTGCCAGCACAGTAATGAAGTTTCAGCCTCATAAAGGGCTTATTAATATCCCATTAGTGCCTCTCTCTCTTTTTCTTTCTCTCAGTGTGCCAGGTGTTTGGCCTCCTTCCTCCACACCGCTTCTCTCCTGGATCATCTCAGAGTTATTAGCGCTGAAATTTTTTGACTTCAGACCAAGAGTATTGTGAATGGCTAAAGAGGACCATATGAGCAGAAATCCAGTAGAACTGCAGTCTTGTATCGTAAAATTCAGCAATACGCATTTATCTAAGCCTTCTCTGTAGTATCATGGTTTGTTAACAAGACCCCCATAATCCAGTGCCATAATCCTTTATTATGCTTGAGTAAATGGAGCAGATGGTTTAGAGATGGGATTTAAGCAAACTTGCAGTAGAGATGATTACATAGCAGCTCTTTTGTAGCCTATGAAGGACTTACAAAGAATTAGTGGGGAGCATAAATGTTTAATGCTAAACAGAAACCTAACTTAAAACAGATTTGCCAAGGTCTCTAATGAGAAATAAGGACATGTTCATTTGACTCAAGCACTATATTTCAGACTGATCTGCTGTTTGGGAAGGCAATCTTTGAGACGGTTCTGGGAGGTAATTATACCCAACCATTTTGATGACTTTGGCTCAGACATTTCAGAATGATCAAACCAACATTTGAGATGCTGTGCAATGAAATTAGTCCACTGGTTAGTCCAGTTATCAAATCACATCCTCTGTTGTTTTGTTGCGCATCAAGTATTTTATGCACATTTTTTGAATTTATGCACATTTTTAACCCAAAAATTCACATATAAATAGGTGGATGGAAACATAGCTATATACACCATGGCCAAATTCTAAAGCCACTTGTGCGCTTTATAATAGTCATTTACAATTGTTGCATGTCAGACTGTACAAACATGATCATCGCTGTAAGCTATGTCACACTAGGCACGTTTCCATTACAGATTTGCGCAAAATGTTTGCAACTTTTTCTAAATGTCGACAAAAAACTAATGCAAAATTACGGCATTTCCATTAACCGTTGTTATGCGGCTAAAACTTATTTTTTTCCTCTCGTGATAAGTCATTCCAAAAATCATGGCAATGGACGTTGGTAGGTTTATGTATATCCCAGCCACCGCACTGGCCATTATTATTAAAAGGAGAGGTATGTGCGTTATCCAAGCATTGATGACAAGGAAAGACCCTTATTCTTGAGAGTGGCACATATGAGGTGTTTCTGGGTGTTTCTCATATCTGCTTCTTGGTCTTGATTGTGGCATTTCTTTGAGGTTTAGAATCCAGTATTCCTGTAATTCTTTTGTCTTTTATGAATTTAATAAAGGACTCTGTCTCGCAATCTGTCCAAACATACCACGTCATCTACGTCAGGTGACCACGGTTTCAATCGCAGTTTTGTGAAATATTTATCTTTCGAATTGCCTGAAAAACCACCCCATGTGAGCGTATGTTGCGATAAATGGGAGTTTTTGCAAAATTGACGCGTTTCCATAGGGCGTATTTTAAATTTTCAATTTCAATTTGCGCAATTTGAAGGGTAATGGAAACGCGGCTACTGTAAGATCTCAGTTGTCATTAATGTCAGACTGTACGACAGTCAAGACGTGTTAAAAATGCACGCACGCAAGAAAACTTGTCCGGAGTGTCACATCATCAATCAATGACGCGTTCAGTCAAATTTGACTGGGAGTGTCTTCTGACACTGCCAGAATTTCTTCTGAGGTAAAATTTGATCTCAATGGTCATTAATCGGCTGTCTGAATATGTCAAACTAACGATCAAAGAGGATCATAGGATTCTTTTATGATTTGCAGAATTTGTCTCAGACGGCCAAATCGTGGCCAAAATCGCACAGTGTGCACCCGGCTTAAAACAACATTGCAATCTTAGAATGCATTACAAGCCCATATACAAACAAACTCACAGAATATATATATAATTAGTTTAACAATTTATAAAACTAGTAAACATGATCACTGATAACTAATAATAACACACATTGTGTAATATATGTGTTTGAGGCATTTTTTCTCATGTATGAGAGTAATTGCATCATTAGCTCTATGTATTGAATTAAACGTTTTAAAATTGCATCAAAAATGTGTGTTATTTGTGTGTCATGTGTAGATTGCGTTTAAAGTCCCCATGAAATCCAAATTCAACTTTTTGGGCTTTTAGTATTAATATGTCAGCCTTTTACTAGATAGGCTAGTGTGCTCCAAAACAATGACAAAATTCACATTTAGAAGATATAAGCGTTCAATACTTTCAGTCTCTCACTTCCGCCAATATGGATCAATGATTTTGATGACATCACTCTGCACTTCAGCTTCTAATCAGATTTCCTGTCCAAACAAATGCTCTCAAGAAAGCATCCGGCCCCCAACATTATAAATAGAAGCTGAAGCTGCGCTGAAATCAGTCACTTGTTAACACAATTACTATTTTCTACATGGTGAATGGCACAATATATGTCACAACTATGAAGACAATGATTAGAGTTCCAACACGAAGTTTAATGATAGGCAGGCAAACTGGCAGAGCATTACACATTAAATGTAAGAGTGACCAAACAATGACAGACTGTGAAGGGAGAACTGAGCAACCCAGGCTCATTGGAAATACGTTACTCTGCCTACATTTGTGCAAAACCTGAAATACGTACCTCCAGGTACGTTTCCCTGCACTTTTCGGGTGAAAAGTCCACTAGAGGCGCTAAGTGGTATCGTTTTTTCTCCGTTCCAGATGGTTAAATAAAGGTTATAAAAACAATAATATGAGTAATGTACAGATTTCTCAGTAGGCCTATACACTCATTTTATTATAAATTAGGAATTATTTCCACGCTTTTGAGGTGCCACAACACCTTACCATGCGTTTACAACCGTAACCTTAGTTTTACTGTGATAGGTGTGGTAAAAGGACAGTAACCACAAATCTGTCCGTGCTTTTACCTCAGTATTGGTAGTTTTAAAGTGATATTTGTTGTAAATGCATATTAATCACAACACTTACCATGCTTTTAATGCCTAATAATGTAACAACAAATATTTGTAAGGTAAATCAGTAATTTTTCCATTAAATAATCCAATATATATTACATAATGATATTCTCTTTTCTCTTTTTTTCAGCTGAAAAGACCTAAAGGGCCTTTCGGACTCAGTCAGCTCATTATTGTTTGAAGAGAAGTAAATGGGAAGTAAAAATGCTGATATCACGAAAATAATGAAATAAATGTGTCACGAACCAGTAGATTAAATGACGTGACCATATCACGAACTGCCATGCGACTGGGCTGCCTGTGTGGCACCTCAAAAGCGTGGAAATAAATTCCTAATTTATATTAAAATGAGTGTATAGGCCTACTGAGAAGTCTGAACATTACTGGTATTGTCATTTTTATAACCTTTATTTAACCATCTGGAACGGAGAAAAAATTATACCACCTCACGCCTCTGGTGGACTTTTCACCCGAAAAGTGCAGGGAAACGTACCTGGAGGTACGTATTTCAGTTTTTGCAAAAATGTAGGCAGAGTAACGTATTTCCCATGAGCCTGGGTTGCAACTGAAATAGTGACTCAAACAAGACTAAGACAAACTGAGACAATATAGGGGATAGGGAACGATTCAGAAAAACGTATTGATGCAGAGCTACAGAATCAACATTTCGCTATCCATTTTAGCTTGCATATATTTTACTTTTTTCATTTTCCTCACTTAATATATTCAGTTGACTTAATGTAATTCAAAAACAGACTGACAGAAAAACACAGATTTATAATTATTTATTTGTCTGAAAATAAAATTGAAAATTCTAGTGAAATAACCTTTACTCCCTGAAGGAAACATCTTTGTCTGGATGCATCTGGATAGTGCCACCACGTTCTGGCACTGGTACCCTCAGTAGGTGTCAAACTGAGGGTGAAAAAAACAAGCACACAGAGCACATCAATTATTTCTTGCTGTGTTCCCCGTGCTATCAGGATGGTTTTGTGTGGGTGTTTGGCAGTTAGGATGATGCAGAGAAAGTGTAGAAGTGTCTTTTGGTGTCATAACGGATTGCTGAGTGCCTCATAGCATGTGAAATCTCATGAATACAGAAATGTCTGATAAAATGAAGACCAGCAGGCATGTGTTTACATCCAACACCCATTATTCCACCCACTCCTTAGTGTTTTAATTTGTATGGCAGCTTTTGCCCTCTCATGTCCTTCTAACAGTTTTGTTAGAAAATGTTTTTATGCTTTGCATGTCAAAAAAAATATTCTACATGGAAAATAAACAATGTTATGTCAAAAGCAAATTAATTTAAAAATGAGTTTAACTGTATGTATAATGTGTAACATGCATTATATGTTGGTGAATTGAGAATGTTTAAAACTATTGTAAATGATTTGGCCTACATTTAGCTATGAATTATTGAATAAAGAATTTTACCAAAAATGGTAGCTTTGGGGTAAAGTGTGTCAAATGCATAGGGGTAAGCTGTGCCATTGGCATAACCAATAGGCATAGCAAGTTTATCCTCTAAATGCAGGAAATGAATATTCAAACCATTCATGATGAATATTAAAAAACTAAATAGCAGACATACTGAAATATAATTATTAGTTTTCTCTCATTTCCAGAGCACAATTTAATTAAAATTGCACAGCTTACCCTATTTGCCCTCTTTTATTTTTTTGACAATAAGAAAAAATGAAATTTTCTGAACATGTAAGCTTACACATTTTGAAGTGTTGATGGATTTTTAAAGTGTTGGTGGTGTGTATGGTGCATGCAAACGAGTTCATGGCTGAAATGCTCAAACTCTGCATGGTATTTAGGGCATTAGCCAACAACAACAACAAAAAGTATTTCATCTTCAGCTTATTTCAAATAGCACATGCATCAACATGCTCTCCTTGGCCATCAAGGCTAATTATTTCTCCCCAACTCAAGTTCTACGTTTGGATCACGGGCCGGCATCATATTTTTTCCAGTTTCTTCATTCCAAAAATGATTCTGAGGTTCAGTCATTTACTACTCTTGTAATTTAGTTAAAGTTCCAATAACCTAAATGAATGTCTGACTTTAATTAAATTTTAGCTTGCCTCTGAGACTCTGCTCATTTTAGAATGTTTCAACGCCCATTTATTTCAGAGTGTCATTGATTGTTTTTGCTTTGTTTGGACTGAAAATTCAATCTACTTGATTAATTTTGCTGAAGTTTCAATCAGGCCATAACCAATGAACTGGGTTTTGCCACAGCTGTGGGTCTGGGTATGTGCTTTGGCAGAAGACATTAGTGCAATTAGTATTGCTATGATTAAAATTATTGTAAAATGCTATGGATATTTAAACTAATATTTGATCCACGCACAAACTAATTATTTATCTAGTGTTTTGTGATTATATTGCAGGCATTTCATTTAGTTCATTTAAAGGGATTGCTCACCCTAAAATGAAATTGTTCTGATGCTGTATGCCCTTTTTTCTTTTATGGACCACAAAAGGAGAATTTTTATCCATATAATGGCAGTGAAAAACAGATCCGCGTTCTGCTGGTGAAGCAAGCCGAGCTGCGAGATCGGCGATCAACGCTCGAAACATCACGCGCCGATGCTCACAAGTCAGTGGTTAGTAACTTTTTGACTCCGACTTCGTCTACTCCGTGCGTTTCTCTGCCCAGGAGGACGCGATCATCTCTGCCTTCATTCACTCCGGCACCGAGGCAACACCACGGACCCTGGGTGATCCCACAGCGGAAGACACGAGCCAGGACCAGACCAAGGACTTCCCCCCCCCTCCCGGTCTTCGAGATCTCCACCCGGAACCGCTTCTCCCCTCTTCGCGAGCCGGAACGTGACGCCGCCGTGATCATCGGCACTTCCATGGTCCGTCATGTCCGTGCTACCTCAGGTAAGCGTAAGGTGCGCACTCACTGTTTTCCTGGTGCTCGTGTTCTTGATGTCGCTGCACAGATTCCCGAGATCCTGAACGGTGACGAGCGCGTCGGAGCTGTGGTCCTACACGCCGGGACGAACGACATCAGGCTGCGGCAGACGGAGGTTCTGAAGAAGGACTACAGAAGCCTGATCGAGACGGTTCGCAGCACATCGCCTGAAGCAACTATCATCGTGTCTGGACCGCTTCCCACGTACCGACTAGGACAAGAAAGGTTCAGTAGATTATTTGCTCTAAATGAATGGTTAATGTCATGGTGTAATGAACAGAAACTGCTCTTTGTAAATAATTGGAATCTGTTCTGGGAGCGACCTAGGCTCTACCGTGCTGATGGCCTGCACCCCAGCAGAATCGGAGCGGCTGTTCTGTCCGACAACATCTCCAAGACGTTACACACCATATGACTAGTAAGTCAAAGTCCAAATCACAGTCTTTGCTGTCCCAACTTAATTGATATAAGTAGTGTAGAACATTATATAGAAACTGTGTCTATTCCTCGCTTAGTGAGGCCAAACAATAAATCTAGTGTAGGATCTAGCAAAAATCTTATTGTAATTAAACCAGAAAATCTAAATATCAGTGAACAAAAACAATTTCTAAAGCTAGGTCTTCTAAACATTAGATCGCTCACACCTAAGGCGGTTATTGTAAATGAAATGGTCACAGATAATAGTTTCGATGTACTTTGCCTTACTGAA
Organism: Siphateles boraxobius; assembly: GCF_051911475.1. Classification (NCBI taxonomy): domain Eukaryota; kingdom Metazoa; phylum Chordata; class Actinopteri; order Cypriniformes; family Leuciscidae; genus Siphateles; species Siphateles boraxobius. Next base: position 8,309,211 of record NW_027509042.1, on the reverse strand, counting down.
ACCTGGCTTAAACCAAATGATTATTTCGGTCTAAATGAGTCCACTCCACCAGGATACTGTTATAAGCATGAGCCCCGTCTGATCGGTCGTGGCGGCGGGGTTGCAACAATCTATAGAGATATTCTTAATGTTACTCAGAAAACAGGTCACAGGTTTAATTCGTTTGAAGTACTTGTGCTAAATGTTACGCTCTTAGATGCAAGAAACAAATCCATATTATCTCTAGCCTTGGCTACCCTATATAGACCTCCAGGGCCCTATGCTGATTTCCTAAAAGAGTTTGCATACTTTCTCTCAGATCTATTGGTCAATGTCGATAAAGCAATAATTGTTGGAGACTTTAACATACACGTAGATAATACAAATGATGCGTTAGGGACTGCGTTTACAGATTTATTAAACTCCTTTGGGGTCACGCAAAACGTCAGCGGTCCCACTCATCGTCTAAATCATACACTAGATTTAATTATATCATATGGAACCAATCCAACTGATATAAATATTATACCGCAAAGTGATGATCTCACTGATCATTACATGGTAACTTGTATAATACGTACTGCTGAAATTTGTCACGTTGCGCAACGTTATCGACCAGGCAGAACAATCCTTCCAACCACTATAGATAGATTCTCAAATAGCTTACCTGATCTATCTCAGCTGCGCAGTGCACCCAAACAAACAGATGAACTAGAGGAAATGACTAGCAGTTTGAGCACCATGTTCTCTAGTACACTAGATATTGTTGCACCAATTAGATTAAAAAAGGTAAGAGAGAAAACTAAAGCACCATGGTACAACAGTGCTACGCATGCAATCAAGAGAGAAACTCGTAACTTAGAGCGTAAATGGAAACAAACTAATTTAGAGGTCTTTAGAATCGCGTGGAAAGACAGTATGTCACGTTATAAAAAGGCTCTAAAAGCAGCAAGGGCTGAGCATCTCCGCAAACTAATAGAAAATAACCAAAATAATCCAAGGTTTTTATTCAACACCGTGGCTAGACTAACAAATAAACAAACATCACCAGAGCAAAATATTCCATTACAATATAGTAGTAATGATTTTATGAATTACTTCAATGAGAAAATAGAAAGCATCCGAAACACAATTGTAAATATACAATCCTCTATGATGTCTTATGATTCAGCCTCAATTATGGCCCCTCTAGAACAACTACACCGATTTACAACTATAGGACAGGAAGAGCTAAATAAACTTATCATTGCATCGAAACCAACAACATGTTTATTAGATCCAATACCCACTAAACTACTGAAAGAAGTGTTACCTGTAGTCGAAGAGCCTCTTCTTAATATTATTAACTCGTCTTTATTTTTAGGTCATGTTCCAAAAATATTCAAGCTGGCAGTAATAAAACCTCTCATTAAGAAACCGCAATTAGATCCAAATAACTTAGCAAATTACAGACCCATCTCAAATCTTCCATTTATGTCTAAAATACTAGAAAAAATTGTGTCCGCTCAATTGTGCTCTTTCTTACAAGAAAATGATATCTATGAAAAATTCCAGTCGGGATTCAGACCGCATCATAGCACAGAAACTGCGCTAGTTAAAATTACAAATGATTTACTTTTAGCTTCTGACCAAGGCTGTATCTCAATACTAGTTCTACTCGATCTAAGCGCTGCGTTCGACACTATCGATCATAAAATACTCCTGGATCGACTACAAAACTACACTGGTGTTCAGGGACAGGCATTAAGCTGGTTTAGATCTTACTTATCAGACCGTTACCATTTTGTCTGTCTAAATGGGGAAAAATCAAAGATAACGTCAGTAGACTATGGAGTGCCGCAAGGATCGGTGTTAGGCCCTCTGCTATTCTCAATATATATGCTGCCACTTGGTAATATTATAAGAAAACATGGAATTAATTTCCACTGTTATGCTGATGACACTCAATTATATATCTCATCACGACCAGATGAAAACACTAACTTATCTAAATTGACAGAGTGTCTAAATGATATAAAATGCTGGATGACGTGTAATTTCCTGCTATTAAATTCAGATAAAACGGAGGTACTACTTATTGGTCCAAAAAACTACCCACAAAATCCCTTACAATACAACTTTAATTTAGAAGGATGTCCTGTTACTTTATCCACTACAGTAAAAGACCTGGGTGTTATACTAGACCGCAACTTGACTTTCGAAAATCATATTTCATATATTACAAGAACAGCCTTTTTCCACCTTAGAAACATTGCTAAGCTACGCAACATGCTATCTGTTTCTGATGCAGAAAAGTTAGTTCATGCTTTCATGACCTCGAGACTAGATTACTGTAATGCTTTATTAGCTGGCTGTCCTACATCCTCAATTAACAAGCTACAGTTAGTGCAAAATGCAGCTGCTAGAGTTCTTACTAGATCAAGAAAATATGATCATATAACACCTATTTTATCATCTCTACACTGGTTACCTATTAAGTTACGTATCAATTACAAAGTATTCCTACTGACCTATAAAGCCCTAAATGGTTTAGCTCCTGTGTATTTAACAGACCTTCTATCGCCATACAATCCATCGCGCTCTTTAAGATCACTAAATTCGAGGCTTCTGGTCATTCCTAGGATATCTAAGTCCACTAAAGGAGGGAGGGCGTTCTCGCATTTAGCTCCTAAACTCTGGAATAGCCTTCCTGATATTGTACGAGCCTCAGACTCGCTGTCCCAGTTTAAAACTAGATTAAAGACGCATCTCTTTAACCAAGCATTCACTTAATGCTTAACCTTTGATACTGCTGAATCGGTTCGAATGCATTAACATTATGAACATCAGCTATGCTAATTATTTCCCATCTGCCTTTCTGCTGTTATCTCGGGACGCTAGTCCCGAGGTAAATAGCGTTCGTCAGCTCCAGTTTGTATCCAGCCTCTCACGGAGACTTCAGATGCCCCAACGCCTGTGAAGAGACGACTCGACGCCTGTGAAGAGACGACTCAAAGCCGGCGATATGTTATGCCATAAATTAATACTTGATTAACTAACTGTATTTTTCTATGTACATTTCCGAAATGCAATTTCTGTAAAGCTGCTTTGAGACAATGTGTATTGTGAAAAGCGCTATACAAATAAATTTGAATTGAATTGAATTGAATTGAGTGAAGAGCAACCAGCATCAAGCTTTTTTTTTTTAAAAAAAAGACGTATAAGTATCACAGAATGATCCCATGCAACACGAAAGTGTTTTTGGGATATACTAAATGAAATTTTATGTATTATTAAACACGAATGTGATGAGGTTCACATGAGCCATCCGACCTGCACCCCCCGTCCCCCCGTCCCCCCACCCCCCACCATAACCCTCCCACCAATCCCCACCCCCCTCCTGGAGAGGAAGTCAGCCACGGCCATCTGTGCACCCGGCCTGTGGACCACCTTGAACTTAAAAGGCTGTAAAGCCAGATACTAACGGGTGATCCGCACGTTGGTATCCTTCATGCGGTGGAGCCACTGCAGGGGAGCATGGTCCGAACAGAGGGCGAACTCCCGTCCCAAGAGATAATAGCGGAAGGTGAGAACGGCCCACCTGATGGCCAAACACTCCTTTTCGATGGTGTTGTATATAGTCTCTCTCTTGGAGAGCTTACGTACTTATGTACGACTCTTCACCCTCTATGTCCTGGGACAGGACTGCGCCCAGCCCCCTGTCCGACGCGTCTGTCTGTAGGATAAAGGGGATAGAAAAGTTAGGAGCATGTAAGAGCGGTCCGCCACATAAAGCAGCCTTTATCTGGGTAAAAGCCTGCTGGCACCGCTCCGTCCTCTGGACCGTATCTGGTTCTTCCTTTTTAGTTAAATCACTCAGCGGGCAGGCGAGGTCCAAATAGTTAGGAACAAACCTCCTGTAATATCCCGCCAGCCCCAGGAACTGTCTAACCTCCTTTTTGGTCTTGGGCCTCATTCAGATTGCAACTGAGGCCATCTTGTCAATTTGGGGACGCACCTGACCATGACCCAAGTGGAAGCCCAGTTACCTAACTTCCACACGCCCAATCGCACACTTTTTGTGTGCCGTGAGCCCAGTCCTTCTCAGCATCTTCAGAACAGCCCGCAAATGCTGCATATGACGCTGCCAGTCATAACCAGGCCCGCACGGAATCTGTGCCCGCAGACTCCCGCAGAAACCTCCGCAGATTGTACCCGTCATTGACAAGCAGGCTACAACCTGCACGCGGTCGCGCGATTGTGAGGGGTAGTAGGCTGCACTGATTGGTGTTTCGTTTCATTAATGAGAGAGAGTGAATGCTAAAATAAAACTGACGTTTCTTTAATTCTGAAGGAATTAAAGAAATGTCATTTGTCTGCAAAAATCACGGCACAGGACAGAGAGAAAGAATTTACAAACGATTTTTATGAGGATGGGGGAGTCATGTTTTGTAAAGCCTGTCAACACTCCGTTGATTACCTGAGGCGACAGACGGCACTGGAGCATCTCAAATCCGCTCGCCACAAGAATAGAAATGGGACTGCTCTTGGTAAGTTTTATTTAAAGTTATATTTTCTTTGTGTTGAAAAGTAATGAAAAGTGTCATTATCCAATATACAACCTAAATTTATCATGATGAGAACAGTGCTGGGTTGTGTGTATAGGCCTATTTGCTACTATTTGCTATCGCAATACCGGCCCAAAGCTGAAATAACTAACTACAGTCTCACTGCCGATTATAGTAGCCTATCAAATCGCTATATTGACAAGTGTCTGTGAATATTAAAGACTGCTATTAAAGTCTGATTTGTCTGCGAGTCTCTGTAAACGAGAGCCGCAGATTTGTGTACGTTTATCCAGCATTTCATTGTCAGATACACTCAGAACCCCTTCAAAATAAATTTCGGTTTAACATGATGAAATTATCACAGAAATATTATTGTACAATCGAACGTACCTCAATCGAAGAAATAATAATAACAATAGGCTAATAATATATTTCTTTATTATAATTTTTTATACCAAAAATCAAACCATTTCACATTATTTAATTTAACCAGTAAACCAAGCACTTGTATTAGTTTATTTGATTACAAACCGTTTGATAATACATTTGTATATATGCTATGTTTTTATAATATATGTACTCCTGGCATAAAAATAAGCCAATATAAAGACTAAGAAAAAATAAAAAAATAAAAGAACAACTAACACCAGCTTCTTAAAAATACCGTAATTCATTTTTTTGTCATCATACAACCCAGCACTACAATTTTTTTAACACGTTGTATAGTGCTTTCATTTAATGTGATATATACTGCTATAAACAACAATATATCTAATTGTGTGTGCGTGTGTGTGTGTGTGTGTGTGTGTGTACACATACATACAGAGGTCAGCATAAGTGAATACACCCATGCTAAAGTTGACTTAAAAGAGGAAAAAAAAATCATCTTTTGGAAATTAATCTTAATTCCTTCATTAAAAAAATGAGGAAAACTCCAACCTTTAAGGACACCAATTTTCTTTTTGAATGAATAATGTAGCCTAAATAAATAAATGTTCTTCCTTAAAATACAGTGTGCATATGTTAAATTCCCATAAATTTCATGGATCCAGGATACTATGCATCCTGATAAAGTTCCCTTGGCCTTTGGAATTAAAATATCCCACATCATCACATACCCTTCACCATACTTAGAGATTAGCATGGTTTTATTTCAGTTAGCCTAATAGCTGGTTTGATTTGCATTGAGAGATGATCTTATGGAAAGTTCCCCATGCCAATCTCTAGGTATGATGAAGAGTGTGTTATGATGATGTGGGGCATTTTCAGGATTCTTTTATGAATAGAAAGTTCATTAATTGATCCTTAAAGGTAGGAGTTTTTTAATGAAGCATTAAGATCAATTTCCAAAAGATGATTTTTTTTATTCCTCGTTTTAGTCAACTTAGCATGGGTGTGCATATAAATTCAGAATACTTATTTGTTTTTTGGGGGGAACATTTATTATGGGAAAAGTATAGCCTAATAGAATGGGATAGTATAATAATGTGACTATGAGCTTGGTGAACGTATTTTTCTCTTACGAGAGGTTCTCTCGTATTGCGTAAGTTTAGCTTACGCTACGGGAAAGATCCATCTTATCGAGATATTGAAGCCAAAAAATTATCCTTAATTTTGTATTCATTGTCAACGCAGTGCAGCAGCTAGCAGACCTAGAGCAGGCCATCTCGCGTGCTCATTGGCTGCCCTGCGGGCAACTGCTGCAGCTTACCAGTGAGCCCAGCGTGACGTCACGCCCAATGAAGGGCGCCCGCGCCTTCATAGCGTCACAGCCCGCCAGAATGGGCGTGGCTTAGCGTATAAAAGTAGGGGCTCGAATCGAAGTCTTTAACCACAGCGCCGCGCGGCTAGCTCTCTTTACGTTACAAGAGAGTTTCCCCGCCCTCGCGCCCCCGTTTCGCGCGTCATGCAGGGCCCTCTCGAGCTCTCTGCATGACCCGGACGGGCATCATCTGTGTCACATGTAGGTCCCGTGCCCACTACTAGTGCGCGCGCCCTCATACAAAAACTGTTCCCAGTTCTGCTCGACCAACGAGCACGCGGCTAGCTCTCTTTACGTTATAAGAGAGCTACCCCGCCCTCGCGTCGCCGTTCGCGCGACATGCAGAGCCCTCTGGAGCTCTCTGCATGACCCGGACGGTTATCAACATACGCGACGTACGGGATGTGTGGTAAGAGCACAAATGTTTATACAGTTCTGCTCGACCAACGAGCACGCAGCTAGCTCTCTTTACGTTACAAGAGAGCTACCCCGCCCTGGTGTCCCCGTTTGCGCGTCATGCATCATCTGTCACATGTAGGTCCCGTGCCCACTACTTGTGCGCGCGCCCTCATACAAACGCTGTTCCCGGTTCTGCTCGACCAACGAGCACACGGCTAGCTCTCTTTACGTTACAAGTTTTGCTCTTTCCACGCATCCAGTACGTCGCGGATGTTGATGCCCGTCCGGGTCATGCAGAGAGCTTGAGAGGGCATCAACATCCGCGACGGGCATCAACATCCGCGACGTACTGGATGCGTGGTAAGAGCAGAAATGTTTATACAGTTCTGCTCGACCAACGAGCACGCGGCTAGCTCTTTTTACGTTACAAGAGAGCTACCCCGCCCTCGCGTCCCCGTTCGCGCGTCATGCAGAGCCCTCTAGAGCTCTCTGCATGACCCGGACGGGCTTGCGCGCCGCCGTCGAAATGTCTCGCCTTGTCAGTCCCCTTAGATAAGGCTACTGCAGCGGTGTATTTGGCAGCCAACGAGCCGGTAATGCAACCCGCTCGCCTGCACACATCCGCCGTTCTCGCGGCGACCCAGAGAAATCTCAAGTGAGTATAATGTCTGGTTATCCGGCTCACGCCGTTGGTGTCTTGAGTGTAGACATCTTGGTGTTCACACTTGCACAGAAACACGATACCCCCCGTGTCTCCCGCAGAGCCCACTCTCATAAAGCTGGCAAATGCCGCTCGAGTGCTAGATGTAGGAAACGTACCCACAACTCTGTGCTCACGCCTATTTTATGCCCGCTCTGTCACACGGCCAGAACAGCCTCATACATGTCAGGTTAAGAATATAAGTTACGTGGCCGCTCACGAGCGCTCACGCTTACTAACAGACACATCGCCTCCGAAAAGACGCGCGTGTCCCGCGCCGCGCTTTCGGCTCCGGTTCAGTTTCACAAGCCCACAAATGGCGGTGATCTGAATCCGGAGGCCATTCGCCCCCTAGCGGCTCACATAGCTGCGTGGGAAACTATCCCAGGGATTTCAGAATGGGGGCTGAGCACAATAAACCAGGGCTATACACTTCAATTCATTCGCCGTCCCCCGTGCTTTCATGCCCGGACCGCGACGATAGTGAATGCAGTGAATGCACACCTACTTCACGCAGAAATAGCAAAGCTGCTGTGCAAAGGGTCTATAGAAAAGGTACCGCTGAGCGAGTCAGGTTTTTACAGCCGATATTTTCTCGTACCCAAGAAGGACGGAGCCTTCAGACCTATCCTAGATCTAAGACATTTGAACAAAGTGCTTGCGATAAGACCGTTCAAAATGCTTACGACCAGGAAAGTCCATGCGCACGTTCGCCCGAGGGACTGGTTTATTTCTCTAGATCTGAAGGATGCCTATTTTCAGATTCAGATAATACCCCGTCACAGTCAATTTTTGAGATTCGCCTTCGACGGTCAGGTATATCAATACACCGTCCTGCCGTTCGGCCTGTCCCTAGCACCCCGTACATTTACGAAGTGCATGGACGCGGCGCTCGCCCCCCTGAGAAGTCAGGGGCTGCGAATAATGAACTATCTGGACGATTGGCTGATAATGGCACAGTCAGAGACACAACTTTTATCTCACAGAACAGTGCTTCTCAGTCACTTGGAAAGCTTGGGTCTCACGGTCAACTGGACCAAGAGCTCATTACTGCCCAGCCAGTCTATTTCCTTTTTAGGAATAGAACTGGACTCGGTGACCATGACGGCTCGTTTATCGACACAGCGCCCGCGCCGTGTTCGCCACCTACCCGCATCTTTCCAGAAGGGCAGTTTTCTCCCTTTGAAAACATTTCAAAGGATGTTGGGCTGTATGGCATCAGCTGCAGCGGTGCTTCAGCTGGGCCTACTGTGCATGCGCCCGCTCCAACGCTGGTTGAATGCTTGCGCGTCCCGCCGAGCCTGGGTTTCTGGCGGCCAGAAAATCAGACTGACTCAGACCTGCATAGCGCTCTGCAGCCCAGGTTAGTAGCCGACTGGTACCAGCAGGGAGTGATTATGGAAACCATCTCTTATCAGAAAGTCATTCGACAGGCGCGTCCAACTCGGGTTGGGCCGCGCTGTTCGAGGGCAGACCGGTCTTCGACCAGTGGTCAGACCAAGAGAAGTGTTTTCACATAAACTGTCTGGAAATGATAGCGGTCGAGAACACGCTGAAGCGCTTCCTCCCGTTCATACAGGACCAAAATGTTCTTGTCCGCTCGGACAACATGTCTGTGGTATCCTATGTAAACCGTCAGGGCGGTGTCAGATCCAGAAATCTCTGCAATCTGACGGAACGCCTCCTTATTTGGTCTCAGATGCACCTGCGTTCGCTGAGGGCGGCGCATGTGACTGGCCATTTGAACGACGGCCCAGACAAACTGTCCAGGGACAATGTTCCCCCACGGGAAGGGTCCCTGCACCCCCAAACGGTCCAGAAGCTGTGGCGCCTATTCGGCAGAGCGGAAGTCGACCTATTTGCGTTAAAAGACAAAGCTCAATGCCCGACGTTCTTCTCGAAGGACGAGGACGTGCTGGCCCAGGTTTGGCCCAGCCTCCCGCTATATGCTTTCCCTCCGGTCTCTCTGTTACCACTGGTGATCAAGAGAATCAGGGAAACGAGCCACTCGGTGCTCCTAATAGGCCGGTGTTGGGAGAACCAGATTCGCTTCCCGGAACTAGCACGGCTGTCACTTACAGCTCCGTGGCCGATTCCGGTGAGGGCAGATCTCCTCTCTCAGGCTCGCGCCGCGATCTGGCATCCCCATCCAGAGCGCTGGTCTCTGCACGCATGGTTGATCAACGGGTACTCGTTGCCCTGCCAGAAGGAGTGATGAACATGATCACGCAGCCTAGAGCTCCTTCCACGAGAAGGCTCTACGCGTCTAAATGGTCGGTGTTCTCCGGATGGTGCACCGACAGAGGTCTGGACCCACGGACATGCGGGGTGGCGCATTTGCTCACCTTCCTACAAGAGCTGTTGGATAAGGGGAGGTCCCCATCCACGCTCAAAGTATATGTGGCGGCCGTGGCAGCATTCGCAGAATCAACGCACGGCCAGTCACTGGGAAGACATGAGTTGGTCATCCGCTTCCTTAGAGGAGCTATAAGGATGAACCCGCCGCGCCCCCCGTCGGTTCCTATGTGGGATCTTTCATCGGTCCTCGAGGCCCTGAAAGCTTTTCCATTTGAACCACTAGACTCCGTGGGGTTGAAATATCTATCACTGGAAACCGTCTTTCTGACTGCACTGTCGTCAGTAAAACGTGTGGGGGACCTGCATGCGCTGTCTGTCAACGCGTCGTGTCTTGAGTTCGGGCCCAGACCTAGACATGGCTATGTTCCTAAAGTGATGGGCACTCCATTCAGAGTGCAAGTTATTTGCCCTGTCAGGGCGCTGAGATTTTACATTACGCGCTCCGCCTCCTTCAGGCGTTCAGAACAGCTTTTTGTTTCGTTTGGTGGGCGCACCAAGGGTCTCCCCTCCTCGAAACAGAGCCTGTCCAGATGGATAGTGGACGCTATAGCAGCTGCTTACGCGTCAAAAGGTCTGCAATGCCCTCTGGGCATCAGGGCTCATTCCACGAGAGGCGTGGCATCGTCGTGGGCTTGGTCCAGTGGGATTTCTATCCATGACATATGTGTAGCGGCGGGCTGTAGCTCTCCGTCTACCTTTGTCAGGTTTTATAACCTAGAAGTTCCTGCCTTAAAGGCTAAACTTTTGTCAGTTTGAAGGAGAGGTGTATTCTGCCCAGATCTTACTGCTCAGATCACTCTCACGTGACTCAGCTCTGGTTGAGATGCACTAGTAGGGTATGTGCCATGTGCCTATACAGACCGGCGCGCTGCTCTGTATTCCCTATGTGTGCTTATGTACAAGTGATGGCCCGCGTGGCTGGCCACCTTATTTTTTCCACTTATGGGGTTCCCCTGAAAGTTCGGGGTCTCATGGTGGATGCTTGGCGCGCACGGCGTTGACAAAGTGTTCCCGTAGCGTAAGCTAAATTTACGCAATACAAGAGAACCTCTCGTAAGAGAACGATACTTGGTTACTAACATCACCTCGGTTCTCTCTAGAGAGGGAACGAGAATTGCGTAACCGCCCGTGCTTGCGCCACCAGCGACTTCCCTTCAGTCGAAGAAAAACCAGGGAAGTCAGCCTACAGCCCCTACTTTTATAGGCTAAGCCACGCCCATTCTGGCGGGCTGTGACGCTATGAAGGCGCGGGCGCCCTTCATTGGGCGTGACGTCACGCCGGGCTCACTGGTAGGCTGCAGCAGTTGCCTAAACTTGATAAACTTACGCAATACTCGTTCCCTCTTTAGAGAGAACCGAGGTTACGTTAGTAACCGAGTAGCGTTAATTTAATGTGTCTAATTAAAATACTTTATCCCCCCCCCCCCCCAGCATCATTTAGAACGCAGATATTGGCCTCCTGTATGTCTAATGCTGCGTTCACACCGGACGCGAATAGCGCGTCAAATTCGCGCCTACCGCGTCTAGTTATACGCTTGACCACTTTGAATCCATTCGCGCGTCAAGAGCGAAAATGACGCACGTAAAAAACAAAAGTTTGAAGCGCAATTTACGCGCGTCACGCGCGTCGGAGGCGAAATCCGATGAAACTCTGGAGGCGAAACCCGTTGACGGCCATCTTTTTACAAGATGGCTGATGTTGATCCAGCATTCGTGGAGAGAGTCACCGCTCTGTATTTGCTCTGGAGAGCAGAACAGCGGCGTATGGGTCGTCGTCGCCGTACTTGGGTCCACCAGACCCTCCGGAGGCGTTCCCAGTTCGGCGAATTTCATCATTTGCTCCAGGAGCTGCGCCTGGAGTTTGCATGTCCACATGTTCTTGTTCAAGAAATTACAGTGACTGTAGTATTTCTATCGTAAAGAAGTGGACAAATATTAAAGATTAATTTGTATTTACAACTTACCAGGTTGCCCAATCTCCTCACTGACCCTCTTCCAAGCAAGGTCCTTTTTGTACCTGTCTCTGTAAAAAAAGTGGAATCGTACAATTCTGGGTGACTGCTTACAGCAAGAATTAATTTTTCCTCCATAGCTGTCAGTGATTTTGGAATGAAAGATTCCGAGCGGGAGTTTACGTCACTTTACCTCCTGAGTGACAGCAGGCAGCTAGGCTCCTGATTGGTTAACGCGGTGCGAATTGACGCCAAAGTTCAGATTTTTCAACTCGGGCGGCAGATGCGAATTCTCGTCAAACGCGTGAATGCACAAAATGCACCATTTGCGCGTAACGCGCCAGACGCTCAAATCGCGCCATTTGCACGAACTTGACGCGCGAATGAGGCGTATTCGCGCTATTCGCGTCCGGTGTGAACGCAGCATAAGACTCCATCTACAGCTGAAAGAAAGGAGTTCGTTTATGATTTCATAAAGACCTTCATAGAAGCTGACATCCCTCTGGAAAAAAACTCAATTTTCCTCATTTTTACAGAAGTACTGCAAACAGGGAGGGTCAATTCCAGCTCCATCTCACCTACGCTCTGATTACCTTCCAAACTTATTTCTTCAGTATTTGGAGGACATCAAGAAGGCTGTACATGGAACTCCTGTTTATGTAATTGCAGATGAAACAACAGATGCTTGTGGCCGTTGTGCTCTTGCTATTCTCCTCCAGCCAGTGGGCAAGCCACCTGTTGCAGCAGATCTCATTTTTATGTTTAATGATTTGTATACAATACAATTGATAAAGTAATATTTTCTCCATCTTTAGTGGATGGAGGATAAGAGAGATCTAGTTTTGTTGTTCTATTTGTATTTGTATTGTAAACCTTAAATAAAAATTAAGAAGTGAATATTTTATATTTGTAATGTTTTCAGTTCCAATACTCTAAGACCTGTTTAACACATTTAAAACCATTTCGCATAATTCCGCAGATTTTTCCAAAAATTCAGCACAGAAATCACAAAAAAAGTTCGCTGATTCCGTGTGGCCCTGGTCATTACTATAGATGATGAAATCATCCAAGTAGGAAGCGGCATATGCAGCATGCGGCCGGGGAATTCTGTCCATCAGACGCTGAAAGATTGCCGGAGCCCCGAACAAGCCGAAAGGAAGAGTGACAAATTGGTGTTATCCAAACGGTGTTGTGAAAGCTGTCTTCTCTTTGGACATGGGAGACAAGGGGATCTGCCAATATCTCTTTGTTAAATCCAGTGTCGAATAAAAGCGAGCGGTACCCAGCCGTTCAAGTAGTTTGTCAACCCTTGGCATTGGATAAGCGTCGAATTTCGACACAGCATTCACCTTGCGATAATCCACACAGAACCGGACCGAGCCGTCGGTTTTAGGCACATCAGGCTCGCCCAGTCATTATTGGATTCTTCTATTACTCCCATGTCTAGTAATAGCTTAGCATAGCCTCTAATTCGCTGCATATGCCGCTGCCTACTCCGCCTCACTACTTTTTTCTTATGATCAGGCAAGCGATATGGCCGGCAGTGTACTACTATGCCCGGCTCTGTCTCAACGTGGTGCTGAATGAGATCCATCCGGCCAGGCAGGGGCGAGAACACATCAGCAAATTCTGCTTGTAAATTGCGTATGTCAGTGATCTGGGAGGGTGAGAGGTGGTCTCCTCCAGGTGCCAGAGCGAGAGATTGAGGTTTTGTGTTCGCCTCTGGACCGAGATCCTCCTCTCCACTCACCACCGTCGCCAGCATCACTGACTCCAGCTCACTCCCTTTTTTTAAGGAGGTTGAGGTGGTAAAGTTGATGTGCCCTGTCCCTATCTGTTCGGACAACCTCATAATTGAGATCTCCAACTCGCCGTGTGACCTCAAAGGGTCCTTGCCACTTCGTGAGTAATTTAGAACTAGAAGTAGGGAGCAATACAAGCACTTCATCTCCCGGTGCAAATTCGCATAGTCTAGTCCCCCTGTTGTACAGCCGACTTTGTTTGTCCTGAGCCAGTAACAAATTCTTCATAGATAGCCGGCCCAAAGTGTGGAGTTTTGTTCTCGGGTCCAGGACATAGTGGGCCCTATCTTGCACCCGGCGCAAATGACTTTGTACACTGACGCATGTATCATTCCTATTTTGCACCTGCGCAAAGCAGACTTTTCCCTCCACAGACACACGTTGGTTAACTAAGAAATACACTTGCGCTCCCCGGGGCGGTTCAGCGCAAAGAGGAGGTGTGTTCTGGCGCAAACTTTCCTTCATGCTATTTTGCTATTCTATAAAACAATTGCGCCACTGACCAGAAAAAAACTAGTCTAAAGTCAATGGTGCGTTGCGCGTACATTCAGATGCTATTTTAAGCGCGCATGTCTTGCCATAATACAGAGTGTGAACAACACGCATACACTGTAGATGATTCTCTCATAGAATCTCGCATCTCTCTCTTCACAGATGCATTTAACTTTTTGCAAATGATACATTATTATAAGGAAAAATATTAAAACACGAGGGAAATCATTGTTGTGTCCATGACGATGGGGAAAATAGGCATAAAGCTTACACATTTACCCAAATTATTATATGCATGTTTAACCGAAGCTAATTTGGGTGGGTTTGTCCCAACCCCAATGTCACTTCTCTTTCTTTTACGGCCCTTGCGAGAACATCGATCTCCTCGGCTGAGAACCGATTCTGAAGCGCGCCTGGTAAATGCGCCGTTATAATAGTATTGCGCCATGGAACAAGCGCACCTCGTACATCATGCTCTTAAAGGGAATGTGATATAAAGCTCTTATTGGTTTGTTTCCCGTTACGCCCAAACCACACCTATGAATAATGAAGCTACTTCAGACCAACCCCTTTTAGATTTGCGCCAGGCGCAAGAGGCATTTATCCCGCCGGGAAAATAGCAACAGCGCCAGGAACCGCCCACAAAGTTACTTGCGCTTTTGCGCTTTGACACTTGCGTTTCAGATCGTTATAATAGGGCCCTTTGAATTTCATTGTTACTATTTGAAGGTCCCTCCTCCCAAGTTTCCCTAAGGACGTCCAACACCCCGCGGGGCTGACGCCCATAGAGAAGCTCGAAGGGGGAAAACCCCATGGAGGCTAGCGGGACCTCGCGTACAGCGAACAAGAGGGGTTCTAGCCACTTATCCCAATTTTTGGCGTCTTCCCGCACAAACTTTAGAATCATGGTTTTAAACGTGCGATTAAATCGTTCCACCAGGCCGTCTGTTTGTGGGTGATAGACGCTGGTGCGAATCGATTTAATGCCCAATAATTCATAAAGTTTGCGAATGGTTTGTGACATGAACGTCGTGTCTTGGTCGCCGTGCCTTGGCCTCAAGTCCCAGAGGATCCCGATTCAGCCTCTCCCACCTGAGCTACAGCTCCTTTCCCCCGCTTTCTTTTTGTCCCAGGGGCACCTGCACATAAGTATCCCAATAATACTTTAAAACCTGGCCAATTTGTCCCCAAAATTAGCGGGTGTTGCAGGTGCAGGCTAACGACCACCTCTACACTATGCTTTTGTCCCCGAAATTGAATAGCGACTGGCATTAAGGGATACTCCACAACTTACCCGTGCACACACCGTACCCTTACCATGCGGCTATTATCCAATGCCTCAGGTTGAATCAGGCTTTGATGTATGGAGGCTTGGTTACAACCTGAATCCACCAAAGGCTGATACATACCCCCCTTTATACTCACTGGTTTTTGGTACAGGCCAGCTTGATCGGGGGCAGCCTGCAGTGTGTCGGGGACCCTGACCAGTGTCCCCACCTCCATCACCAGGCACCAGTCGACAAAATGACCAGGGTCCCCGCAACGCCAACAGGCCGGCCCAGACATCCCCGCCGCCCTAGTGTCGGGAAGCGGGTCAAGGAATTGCCATGGAGAGAACGGAGGCATGGGAGATGCTGTGGTGCTGCCGGAACTCGAGGCCACCCGCCTGGGGGGTGCTCTGGGCGCGGGGAACTGGCTCTGCCATGGCCCCAGTCCTCCACCGGGGTGCTGGTCGGGGCGTGAAGCCTCCTCTGGACCTGGGAAAGGGGACAGGTTTAGGAAGAGGATTGGGGAAAGACACATGGGAAGAGAGAGAGAGAGAGAAGCAGCTGGTAGGGGTTCACCGACCACTGGACATGCCACCACCTGGTCCTCCGCCAGTTGGATGGCCTGGTTCAGCGGCATCGGGCAGTGGCACTGGACCCATTGCACAGTCTTCTTCAGTAACCACGCCATGAACTGCTCCAGCACCACCTTGTCGATGATGTCCTCGACGTCGCTCCCGTCGGCCATCAGCCATTTGCAGCAGGAGTCCCGGAGCTACTTTGCCAAGGCGAAGGGTTGGCCGGATTCTTCGAGGTCCAGTGACCTAAACCTCTGCCGGTGTTGTTCTGGGTTCCGACTGACCCGCTGTAGGATGGCACGCCTCAGGTCTTCATAGACCAGGAGGTTCTGGACTGGCAGTTGGTGTGCGGCCACCTGTGCCTCTCCGGAGAGCAACGGGATAAGCCGCATTGGCCAGGCCGAGGGGGGCAAGCCCCAGGCCTTGGCTGACCTCTCAAAACAAATCGATGAAAGGCTCTGGATCATCTTGTGGACCCATTTTGTTGAAAGGCATGGGCAGAGCCGAGGCCATGGCTGGAGATGAAGGGGAGGCCCAAACCTCCCGGTCTATCCAGCTCCGGAACAGCTAGCGGTCATCCTGCTGGGCTCGGAGAAGCGTCTCGAACCGTCGGTCTTGCTCCTCCTCCTTGGCCATCAGTGCTTGATGGTGTTCTTGATGCAGACCCGCGAGCGATTGGATGATCTCCGCAAATGGCATTCCTGACGGGGACTGCATGACAGCGGCGGCGTTCTTCTTCCTTCCCGGGTTTCGGCACCAGTGTGATGAGGTTCAGGTTCTTTTAGGAAGGAAGGAAGGGGCGTCGGCGTGACTGGGACTCGCTTTATTAACAGAAAATAATCAACAGAAAAGGCGCACATAGAGCACAATCGTCGTGCAAGCGCTGCGGCGATCAACTTACACAAAACACACTGAACAACAGGCAAGTAAGGAGCGCTGTTTTTACTGGCTGCACGGGCGAGTCCTCAGTCCGTCTCTCTCTGTCTCTCTCTTGTTCCAGCCGGCTTATAAGCGGTCTCTCCACGCCAATTACTGCAATCAGACACAGGTGTTCGTCATTTGCACTTGACCTACTTACCGCTCGGCTCCCTCCTCTCTCTCCCGCTACAGACTTCGCTAAACCACGCCTCCCTCGCCACAACGAAATACAATGCCAAGAAATCACAAAAAATCCTTGTACTTTCTTCACTAAGTTTAATTTCTCCGGACAGACAGAATGACAGGTGAAAGATGTGAACACGATAACAAACGGATATATTCACCTCAGAGAAGAAGGTACATGGATTGTATTTCATGTCGCGTTTTTGTTAATGTTGATTTCTCACAAATGGGGTGCTTTTTCTGGGTGAGAGAGTGAACTGCAGCGCTTACAGGGTCACAAGAACGTGCACGTTGTGCTGCTTTGCACTGAATACCAATGGCCAAGGTCTGAATTTTTGTTAAATAATGCATTAACTTTCATATTGTATACACCCAGAACAGTTGGAATATACGACAAGTGTTGCATGGGATCATTCTGATGTACTTTTGCGTCTTTTTAAAAAAAGCTTGATGCTGGTCGCTACTTACTGCCATTATATGGATGAGCGTAAGTGGGAGATAAAAAAAAAATCTCCTCTTGTGGTCCATAAAAGAAAGAAGGGCATACGACATTAAAACAACACCAGGGTGAGTAAATGATGACTTCATTTTAATTTTAGGGTGAACATTCCCTTAAAAAAAATTTGCAACCAGGTCAAATATACATTCCATTTCAGTGCACAAGCAACCATTAATTGAGGGTCTAGATTAAATATATCCTTTCAAAATGTATATGAATTTTGTATATAGATGTTCGGAGCCAATTTGATTTCTTTTTTCATTTGAACTCAGTAACTCAACTTTACGTTCTCAGAATCACTTGAATGCGTATTAATAAAATTTCTATGAGGGTTTACTGATGCCTTAGTTGAAGTGTTTTCATATAATTTTATTCACAAAAACAATTGCAGGTCACACATGACCACAAACAACCCTTTCTACAACGTACGGCCCATCTTCAGTGCACTGAATGAGTGCACACACATCTCCCTGAAACTGGCCTAGGACAGGGCCCAAGTGTAGTCATGGTCTGGCCCATGGGGGTCTAGCCGAACAAGCAGAAGTTCCTCCAGGGTGTAACTTTGTACATGACAACCTTTTCACCTCACTAAGCCTCCTTCATGAAATTACAAAACGAGGCATTGGATGTCTTGGAATGTGTTGTGTAAATAGGTCTAATTGAAGAATTTGTATGAATTCTGACGAATTCTGACTATGGTGTTTCCCACTGGTCACTTTTGTGACTGAGTATAAAACCTAATATTGCACTAACTTAGCCAACATAAAATTAAAGAGGGAATATTGTTTGAGTGTTATGGAGGTCTAAGGAGTAATATGCATCTACTCAAATTGCAAGAAACAATTTGGGATTAAACAGGTTAAGGGGCACATAATCAGAATCAGAATCAAAAAGAGCTTTATTGCCAATTGTGCTTGCACACACAAGGAATTTGTTTTGGTACTGAGGCTTCCAGTGGACATATACAAATACAAATACAACAAGAAACATAATACTACAAATTATAAGAATAAAAAATAAAAATAAAAATATATGAGAATAAAAGTATCACAGTTGGGTTTAGTCAGAATAAACATTTTCAGATTATGAACATATTTATAGTGTTTTAAATATTATAAATAAATAAATCTACATATAAGTATCACCTGAGTTGTAGGGTATTGCACTAAACAGTGGGAGTATTACACTTAAGGCATATGCCTTGGGAGGAGTGTTAACTGTTCAGGAGGGAAATGGCCTGCGGGAAGAAACTGTTCCTGTGCCAAAATGTTCTTGTGGCCAGTGATCTGAGTCGCCGTCTTGACGGTAACAGTTCAAACAGGTGGTGTCCAGGGTGAGTGGAGTCTGTGATGATTTTACCTGCTCTCTTCCTCATTCTGGAAGAGTACAGGTCCTGGAGGTTTGGCAGGGGGGCCCCAATAATCCTCTCCGCAGTCCGGACTGTCCGTTGTAGTCTCCTGATGTCTGATTTGGTAGCTGAACCAAACCAGACAGTGATGGAAGTGCATAAGACAGACTCAATGACGGCTGAGTAGAACTGAATCAGCAGCTCCTGTGGCAAGTTGAACTTCCTCAGCTGGAGAAGGAAGTACAGTCTCTGCTGGGCTTTTTTCACAATGGAGTCAATGTGATTGTCCCACTTCAGGTCCTGAGAGATGGAAGTGCCCAGGAGCCTGAATGACTCCACTGCTTCCACAGTGCTGTTCATGATGGTGAATGGGGGGAGTGCTGGGCTGTTCCTCCTGAAGTCCACGATCGTCTCCACTGTTTTGAGCGTGTTCAGCTCAAGGTAATAATCTTTTCGTATGCATTTATGCAACTGTGCATTCCAGAGTGTATATTTAATTGTAATTTAATTTACCTCCCAAAACATACGATTTTGTTTTGGTTGTATATTACGTATATGTCTTTTATGAGACTGAAAATAAACAAATAATTTCAGGTTGGGAAATTATGCGATTTAGACTATAACTTGCCATGAAGCACATTGCAATGAAGCACAAGTCATGGTCCTAAACAGACTATATTTGAAGGAAATACCATGGAAATAATGTTCGGTTCTAGCAGCCCATGTCCTCCTGGCTGAGATTTTGATGGCCTTGGCTCCTGCTGCCATAACAGAGGAACAATATGTACATCACGAAGGTCTCAAAAACAGCTGCAAAATCAGATTTTTAGTGGATAGAAATGTACATCATGCACCCAATCCCTAATGCCACACTTTTCTCTTGAACTGAAACAAGCGATGATCATTAATCACTTTCAAAAGATGAAAATGAGAGGCTGAAGTTATCCTTGATTTAGGTCTAGATCTTAATAATTAAAATGCATACTTTATAATCTGTATTTAACTCTCAAGTCTAAATAAAAAGTTTGAGACTTTAATCTGGAGATCAAATGTGCTGCTCTTGATGTTAAAAGAACATGATTATGAACGTGAAGCAATATGCACTATCATCGTTGAAATAATCTCAGGCTGACTTGTAGCAGTCTTTCAAAATCGAAAAAGTCCTATAAACAAACATGCAAGACTCTTGAACAGAAATTTTTTTTTGCCCTTGAGATATTTCACGTTTATTCTTTTGCTGTCAATAGAGTCAACATGATGCAAATGTCTTAAACACCCCCACAAGGTCAGGAATCCATCAATTTTGATAAATAGAAATACCTTGACTGCACTGAAGCATCTGTCCCCAAAAAACAATTGCAATTCAATCTGAAAATCAGAGGCTCGCTGAATTTAAAGAGCAACCAAAAATTCAACTGGTATCCGAATGTATTCACAATGACCAACATGTCTTAAATAATAAATAAAGCGACAAACTCAAACTGAGTTTTCCTGGCACTCAAATATCAAATATTATATAATCTAACATTTGTTCTTTTGTCTATAGGGAGGTGTGTAATAGTGGTTAAAGATTACGGCTGGTAAGAAAGTTTGAAGGTAAAGAAAACACTAAATGACTAGTTAACTAATTAAAAGGTTAGTTGCCAAAAATGTCTATTCTGTCATCATTTACTCACCCTCATGTTGGTCTAAAACCTCTATGAATAATGCCTCGGTTAAGACTGTAACCTCGGTTTCCTGAAGAGGGAACAAGACGTTGTGTCGATTGACACTAAGGGAACGCTTTGCGTGATTATGTATTGAAGCACATGTAAAACAGTCCAATGGTGTGACGGGACGTCAGAGGCGGGTGACGTCATGAACCAGGAAGTATATAAGCCTGTTCAAACCCAGCCGAAACAGCTTCATAAGGTCTGAACAAGTCGCTTACAGGCACGTAGGAGATATGGCAGGGGACGCAAGGACGAGAGCACTCGGGACCCTGGTGTAGAGTCCAAGTCCAGTGAATAGAACCTAACGAATGTGTGAGGTGAGGACCAGCCTGCCGCATCACAAACGTCTTGTAGAGGAACTCCTGACAATAAGGCCTTAGAGGCCGCCATACTCCTAGTTGAGTGAGACCGAACAGCCATAGGGGAAGGCTGTCCGGTCGACTCATAAGCAAGTGAGATAGCCTCAGGCACCCACTTGCTCATTCTTTGCTTAGATGCAGGGAATCCCTTATTATGGGGTCCAAAACAGACAAATAACTGTTCGGATTTACGCCACAGTCTGCGGACGTAAGCATCCAATGCCCTAACCAGGCATAGCAAATTGTGCTTTTCCTGGTCCCTATCCTGGAACGGAGGAAGACAGAAGGCCTGCAGTACTATAGATCTGGCCACATTAGTGGGGACCTTGGGAACATAACCCGGCCTAGAATAAAGGAACGCTTTAACCATGCCGGGTAAAAATTCCAAGCACGAGGGAGCAACCGACAGAGCCTGAAGATCTCCTATTCTCTTTAGAAATGAAATAGCGAGGAGGAACAGAGTTTTTAATGTCAGAAAACCTCCTCCAAGGGCTCGAAGGGAGCCTGGGAAAGGCCTTGGAGGACAATCGCCAGGTCCCAAGTTGGAACCCTAGTGCGCGCAGCAGGCCCCAGCCTCAACGTGCCACGTAGGAAACGAGATACCAAAGGGTCTTTAACCCACAGACATTCCACCCAAAGGAATGTGGTAAGCACCTATGGCCGCCACATAAACCTTCAGACTGGACGGGGATAGACCTGCAGTGAACCGATCCTGCAGAAACTCCAGCACTGTACCAACCGGGCAGTTAACTGGATCCAGCTGACAGTCACTACACCATGAAGTGAAAACCTTCCACTTCAGGCCATAAAGTTTCCCCGTGGAGGGAGCTCTGGATTGTAGAATGGTCTCCACAACCTCGGTTGAGAGACCTGACCCTATGAGCTGGGCCCCCTCAGAGGCCAAGCCCACAGGTTCCACAGTTTGGGACGAGGGTGAAATATCGAGCCCTCTACTTGGGACAGCAGGGTCCTCATTTATAACCCTTGCATACGCACAAAACAGGCCCTGAAAGAGGCGTACGGCACTTCCGACGCATAAGTTGTCATTTATAAAAACAAACTTGACGGGAAAATTTGCGCACCTGCACGCAAACTCTGACCCACGCGTACGAACAATTTGGAGATGGAGCAGTTTGGCGACACCGATGGTGAGCTGGAATTAAATGTCTTTTTGTTCTCTTTTAGACAGAAAATCTAAAGAAAATTATACAGAAAGATCATACAAATATAATTTTACTCACCAAGCCGTTAAGTGAAACTGACGCATATAGGCTAGCCTACATCTAACGGCAGATTAACTAAAAACACCCTAAAAAGTCCTAATCATAAATACAGTTCACAATAACAAAAAAAAGCATGTTCACAATAGCAGTTTAAATAAATAAAAGAATGATTTAAACTGTTTTACTTCTGAAATAAACATTTAGAATAAATATGCCATTCTCATTAATGAAGTTAAACACTTAAACTACATGAAATCATTACTGAGAAGTTACAACATTTTTTATATTCAATAAATAGAAATATTTGTTGTGGATGCAATGCTTTTGAACACTTTTCCTCTGGCATGCTGTGTTTTAATGTTTTAACTACAGAGATAATTGCTTATCATGATAATAGTAGATTGTCTGAGAAAAAATTTTGTGCAATTAATGCACAACAAGGTCTATCTGTTTCCATTAAAAATATAAATCAATTAAAAATAATATTCGGCCAGTGGAAAAGATTGAGAAAAACTTTCTGAAATGTATTTTAAACTATTTTATTTATTTATTCAAAAACAAGGGAAAGGATAGGCTACTAAATGATTTGTATTAATGTAACTAATGTGACGGCACATCTGTATTTCATATTTTCCTAATGTCTTGTACCATTAAACATGTTATCACGTGGATGAATAATCATATGCAAATGATATGCAGATGAGGATATGCATAGTAAAACTAGGCGTTGTAAGCTCCATATATGGTTGCTTCGGGGTGAAAACGCATGTGCGCACAATCTTCTGCTGACTGCGATTTATAAAGTGAATTCTGCGCAGGTTCTGGCGTACGCACGGTTTTATAAGTCTGAATATTTTTTTGCGTAAGCCATTTTTGGCTTTCTGGCACACGTACATTTTTAGTAAGGATCCTACGCAGAGATTTCTAAATGAGGCCCCAGGTTTCTCCTGACGGAAAGCTCCATAGGAGGCCCGTTGAGAAGAGACACTAGATCTGCAAACCATACTCTGCTCGGCCACCGCGGGGCTATAAGAAGCAGGCGCAGATGGTCCCTGCGAGCTCTCTCCAGAACTCGCAGGAGCAGAGCAATCGGGGGGAAAGCATACAAACGTACATTTACATTTATTCATTTAGCTGACGCTTTTATCCAAAGTGACTTACAATTGCTATATTTGTCAGAGGTAGCACGTCTCTTGAGCAACTAGGGGTGAAGTGTCTTGCACAGGGACACATTGGTGTCTAACAGTGGATTCAAACTTCGGTCTCTCACACCAAAGGCATGTGTCTTATCCACTGCGCCATCACCACCACCACCTCGGCCGTAGCCTCGGCCACGTCTGTACGATCGCATCCAGTCCGAGAGGAGTGGACAGGGAGACGTCTCCGAGATACTAACAGATCTAACAGTGGGCGGAAGAAACCGCAGCGCGTGCTTCCGAACCCTGATACAGTGCACTGGCTCTGTCAGGTGAGGGCAGAGATAAGGCAGAGCCCGTCTCTAACCCCGCTGACAGATCCATTTGCGAACCCCAAGTCTGAAGCCTTCGCTGTGCCTCAGCAGCAGCGGGACCTGAGCTTTGGGGAACGCGGGCCTGGGCGTACTCGCTAAAGAACGCCAGGCGGGATCAGAGCGTCCGCAGTGGAAGCACATCACAGTGCTCACAGTCAGCGCCCTCGAGCGCTGACCGTGCATTCTCCTCTCCCAAACAAACAACACAAAGAACGTGTGTCCCCACCCGTTAAATAACGTGGGCAGGGGTGCACACACATTCTGAACTGCTGCTTGCTCGCCATACTGATATACCGTAATTCCTCAAATAAAAACCGGTGGTCAATTAAACGCCGGGCCTCTAATAGTGGCCGGGGGCGGGGTCAACACAGACAAATAAAGGCCGGTCTCAAATTAAGGCCGGGGAAAATTTAGTGTTGATAGGTAATCTCCTGTGCCTTTCATATAATGACATAACGTAACATACTCATTTTCCACTAGATATTTTCCTCTACATTTCATCATCGATGTCGGCCCGCTCTCACGCGACATAACTGCCAGATTCAAACTGTGCTTTCACGCTGAGCTTTCAGCGCTTGTCATACCGTATATCACAACTATTCAGTGTTTTTAACCACATCATGTTTATTTTAGGTTTCAGACATTTAAATACATACAATTTATAGAACATAAGAAGAACAATACATTTATAGTTTGTAAAATACACAATAGTGTCTATGGAAGCGGTAATAACAATTCATTCAAATATATTTGCCGAGGGGTTTTATTCATATCACAGTGCAAGTAACTATTAAGTTTACTCTGTTCTTCTCCCAGTTCACCGGCCACTTACTTTAATGTATTTCGTGAGAAACTGATGAATTCACTTGCTGTGGCCCAAACAAACATCTTACGTTACAGATCAAGATCATTTATACATTAAAGGTTTTTAAACGACACAACAAACTCTCTTACATGTATTTGAGAATCGGAGTTTGGAAGTTTAAGCAAGTTTGTTAATATTTTTAAAAAAAAGTGCTACATCTCTCATGCAGCGCTATTTTGGCTGTGGTGAATCACGTGCGTGCCAAGCATGACGCATCACCATGGAAACAGGGCGGGCGGGGGGATCGCAATGCCGTCTCAACATACTGATGTCTGTCAGCCATCGCAATAGATGATTGCATCGTCTATCGGCCCAATCCTATTATTTATGAAAAAGATGGAATTAGAAATAAAGGCCTGCCTCTAATAAAAGCCTGCTTCAAATAAAAGCCGGTTACCTTCTGCAATTCACGTAAATAAAGGCCCCGGTTTTTATTTGAGGAATTACGGTATATATAATATTATATATATATATATATATATATATATATATATATATATATATATATATATATATTTATATATATAGAAATAGACAACACCAAATAACAGGGACAGTTTCACATACTGGTATAGCGCTTGTGAAGACACAGAAGCTGTCACGGCTGAGTTTGAACCATAGACAGTAAAGGCTTATTTACTTCCTGGTTCATGACGTCACCCGCCTCTGACGTCCCGTCACGCCATTGGACTGATTTTACATGTGCTTCAATACAATTGTATAATCATACATTGTCTCACATGGTTTATGTGCTGTATTCTACGTCTTCTAAAGCTGTATTGAATATTTTCAATCTTCTAAAGGTGTTTGCTTTTTGAAACAAAAAAGTAATCAAAAATCTTCACAGCCACAGTAGCTTTCAAATCTTTCTTGATTGCTTCATGGCCCAAAAGAGGCCTTCCTAAAGTCTCTATGATATTCTGGTCTCTATATGGATCTATATCTATGGGATTTTTTATAGCCTACTTTATCAACATTTTCCAAACCTTTTGGAATATGTATCTGCTCACACTGTGATAGGATCAAAACATATTGCCTTTAGACTCAAAACATATTGCCTTTAGACTCTGACAGTCCGCTATGAAAGTTTTCTGTCCTTTTACCTCCTCCAGTAAACAGCACCTTGGATCTGAAACATATATTTATACATACACTGCTGTCATGGGCCAAGAATGTGCTGGCATGACGGTAAATTGGGCTGACAAGGAAGGCCAGCAGGACCCGCGGCGGGCACATGGTGGTGATCATGTGACAGCCTGAGCCAGTGTCACTAATGATTACCATTGCTGTTGTGCCTACACCTTCACACTGACCATCTCCTGCTCAATTCGGAATCCATTTGTATTGTTTAGGTACCATGTAACCTTAAGGTAGATTCTGGAAGAATCCTCTGATGCATTTCAAATGTACTTAAAGTGCAGATAATGAGATATAATGGAATATTAATGCAATGGAAAATGCTGTTTACAACACACTACACAGACTAGAAGCTATACTGTATGTTACTGTTTTTAATAAATGAATGTCCCAAAATGTAATTTTTACTTCCAAAAATGGTACATTTAACAGTATTTTACAATAAAATTACATGAAACGAAAGTTAGATCGATAACAGTTTTCCCTGAATATAGTAAGGGAACTTACTATTAACCAATTAACAGTTTTTAACACATCATTTTTACAGTCTTTCCAGTTATAATTACAATAATTTGGACCAAACAAAATAGACTGAGTCAAGAAAAAGATGGTACATACTGCTTCTGATATTGTCTACTGCACATTTTGCAAATGAATAATGCAATGCTGAATTTTCATACTGTGCACAGAGTACATACTGCTAATAGTAAGTCAACAGTTTTTTAAACAGCATTTAATAAATATGTCATCAGTGGAATGGCTTGATACTGTAGTTTTATCACAACATCTAGTCACCCTAATGTAGGCAGTCTTGTGTTAAACCCTCATTTCGTTCCAAGCCCCTAAGACTTTCGTTCATTTTCAGAACACAAATGAAGATCTTTTTGATGAAATCTGAGAGCTTTCTGTTCCTCCATTGACAGCTACACAACTGACACTTTCACGCTTAAAAAAGTTCATAAAGAGATTGTTAAAGTAATCCATATGAACTGAGCGGTTTAGTCCAACATTTTCTGAAGAGACTTGATCGCTTTATATAATGAACAGATTGAATTTAGGAACTGCGTTCCGGCACCTTGGATAAATAAATAAATAGATTCAATAATCTCATTAAATCTTGCTGGTCCCGAGATGGGCCGACCGACCGACTGACCAACCAACCACCCTTCCTCCCCTCCCCGCTGAACGCGAGTGATTACAAATGCGTGAAATGCACTTACGGTGGTTCAGCGCAGTAAAGTTAGTTCTAGGTTCGATATTCGCCAGACATTTGTTTCCCCTTGCCACTGTTCTATAGGGTCGGCAGTCTTACAAAGACATCAATAGCAAGATTAGTTTTAACATCAAGTAACTATTGTATATCGACATGAAATATTCATTCAAAATCATCTACGTGCATTAATGCTGCATATTTATACCTGAGAATGCTTTGACGCGTTTCCACAGCTCATGATGCCTAAGGGAACGTCTGCCAATTCCACCAACTGCATTAAATGTAGCCTATAATTTGTATTATTTAAAATTACTTTTAATATTTAAAAACAGACATTTTTTAAATTGCAAAGCTTGTAGAAGGTTCCTATTGGCAATACTGACTTAGGCTACAGCTTTCCTGGTAGCCTTGAGTAAAATAATTTGTTTTAGAAAATGATTCATGAAACATATAAATATCCTTTGAGCCTATGTTTACTTTCTTCACTGACACAGACGAAATTACGGGTGGTAATCTGGGTTGGCGTGGCTACAGTGCCAGGGCTGAATTTTTGTCCCAGTCCGGCCCTGACAGTTGCTGTTCTAGCCAGAGCAAGTGGATGTTGCAGAGTTAAAAGTCGAGGCTAATGTCAAATTTACATAATTGTGGTTGTGATTTATTTCTGTTATAGATGTCTTCAGCCATTTTGGTGTGTTAAATTTGAGTCAGTTTTGGACTTCCCATTTTTATGTTTGAATTTAAATTGTGTAAAAAAGGTTGTGTTCCATATTGTTGGTGTTCAGCAATTTTCTCTATGTCTCTATGTCTGCTGCTAACCAAGTGCAGCATTGTTCACAGTGTGTGGTCACAGCCTCGACATGCTTCCAATGGAAAGCCACCATCAAACATCTGATTCACGTTTTTCTCCCTTTATCTCTTGCATCTCTCACTTTGATGTGCCTTTCCCTTCCTCTGTAGCCAATTTATCCCTAGCACAAGCCCCTTTGGCTGATGCGCAGCATACGCAGTAATAAGGAGCATCCCTCATTAAAGAGGTTCGCTGGAGGCATTATGACATTACTGTCCCCCAAACATGCAGATATGCACATATGCGCACGGATTCATTTCCTATTATGAGAAAATGTCTTTGAAGAGAATATGATTATCTTCAAATATAGTCTCAGAAATCACTTTTTGTGATTATACACGTGACATGCAGTACCTGATTGCATCGATTCTGAAGCTGCCAAAATTCTTGACATTCAGTAAAACTTTCTTAAAAAGACATCATGAAACATGAAAATAATCATCATATATATAGATCAGAAAAGCTAAATGTAAGTCTAACATCTCCAGATCTTTTTGTGTTGAGTAGAAATTTGATCCCTAGAGCATGATACATTATCATAATCATAATATACAGCGGAATTGTATTAAAAGCCTTGAGTTGGAGGAAGGTCATCTGTGCTTTTATGCTGTTTACTGGGTTAAACATAGCCTATACATTAAGCTCCAGGGCATCTACATTCATTTGAATCCCGGTGGCATCTGGTCACCTACCTTTTAAAATCCTTCTCACAGATAGTGAACCTAAAAATAGACAATGCGAAGCCTAATTTTGAGGCTAAATAAAGAGATGATTTCATACGCCATATTTCAGAATGCCATATAGCCTACTTATGACAATAATGACTTAACATGGATGCAGTAATGCGAAAGAATAATGTAAAAATTACGTCAGTCTTTGGGGAAGACTACTGTTCTTTTCTCTAATTTAGAGAATTGCTGCTGAAGCAGGAATTATGATAAATTCGCATTATTTTTCTGGAGCTGGAAGGTAAAACGGCACTTCCTTTTCTTCTCCTTTTGAGTCAGGCAAGATGGAGCCAGGCAAGATAAATTTGTTTATTTCACATACGACGAAGTTTCCCAAAGTTTTTGCATTTAAATCGACTACATACAATTTATGTCCATTTTATAATTACCT
The DNA here is from genome assembly GCF_051911475.1 of Siphateles boraxobius. Taxonomy (NCBI): domain Eukaryota; kingdom Metazoa; phylum Chordata; class Actinopteri; order Cypriniformes; family Leuciscidae; genus Siphateles; species Siphateles boraxobius. The sequence goes on along the minus strand of NW_027509042.1, from coordinate 8,280,444 downwards.
GCTGTCGTGCTGCCATGGCTTTAGCCTCAGCCACTGTTTTTTTTTTTTTTTTTTGACACTCTGTGGAGACTCTCTGAAGCTGAAACCGACGTCTGTCACCACAATTAGCTCTGTTGCCTTGCCGCACTGGACATCGAACTTTCCCCTCCGGCATAACCTTAACAACATAAACTTAGTTAATATTTAAACAAACTCAACAACTATTTACTTATTTACATACACAGCAATGGATACTTACTGACGCGTTTCTTAATTTTCATGAGCTTTACGGACTCTTATTTTTTTTATACTAAGAAAAAAGACATGCGACATGCCTAAATTCTTCTCTTGCAGCATCGCGTTAAAATACTTCCCGCCATTGCGCACACCTACCCTTACCGCGCTCACGTTATGTATGTAGCCTAGCCTACCCCTCGACACAAGTTTAATCCATGGAAACGTCCGTTTTCACTTTTTTAGCTGGACTCGCCATGATAATCTCTTGCTAATCGTCGTGTTAACTGATTACGCTATAAAACCCACAAACACTTTCGGTGCACCTGTAACCCAGGTTACTAAAGATGTTTTATTTTTTGAAATAGAAAAGAAAGAAACTGACACTTATGTGAATAAACAGTTATTTTATTAAATATCTGTAAAGAAAAGAGAAAACAAGAATACATAAATTAGAGAAGAGTGATTTGATTAAATGAGACAATGATTGGTCCTAATAGACGAATCAGAGTTGGCCGCCTTAGTGGGTGGAGTCATCGGAGTCGAGAGATGATGCAATGATCTTTTTTTTTTCCGAGAGAAGCACCGAGAAAGAAGCACTGAGCGCGATCTGAGAAGAGAAAGAATTAGACTGAGCGAGCTAGTAGTTTGTTTAGAGAGATTTAGAGATATAGAACATAAAGATTTTGAGAAATAGAAACAGAACTTGATGCTGTGATTGATTGATTTTGAGTACAAGTGAAACTAGCTTTTGTACGTGCATTGAAGTACGGGCCTAAAGCTGAGAGAGCTGCCGCGAACTTTTTCTAATTGATATTAGAAGTACTCTTGGTAAGTGAAGTTTTCGTTTTATTGTTATTACCAAGGTTCTTATGTATAAATATCCGATAAAATGTGTTCAAATGCCAAATATGTGTGTTATATTTAGCTAAATTTATGTAAGAGTCAACCTTCTGTAAAAAAAGGGAAAAATAATAGAAGATTTCTTCATAAATGTGTTAAATAAGTGATATTATAAAGGGAGAAGTTATTTTTGATGATTTGTGAAATGTAAATTTGTAGTTTTCGTCGAATAACTGAGTTTGAGCTAACGGATGAGTGTGACGCACGTGAAAATTGAGCAGATGTGGCCTAGCGCGTCATTTGAAATCCTGTTTTTTGAATATAAATGAGAAGTTAATGTGTTAACATTATATGAAAAGTGAAGTTTGAAATGTTAATAGTTGAATATATTGATATTAAGTGTGGTAATATGTGTATTTTTGAGAAAAGTGCCTAATTGTACTTTTGGCCTTGTTTTTTCAAGGTTGGGTTTTTTTTTTCTTTCCCCCCCTTGGGCTTTCCATTTCTTTTTATATCCTTTCTGGATTTTCTTTTGGTTTTGTCTGATATTTTCTATTTGCTGAGTTTGGATGCTGAACGAGAATCGAGAAAGCTGCACGTGAGATGTCCCTGCTTCACAGCGAAAGTTCGAGAGTTGGTGCAAGCAGGAACTGGCGAGCCATGCCCAAATAAGGATCGAACTGCGAATCGAACTGTGAATATTGTGGTAGGATTGAGTACAGGTTTTCTCTTCCTGTTGCTATTGAACTGTGAGTTAACTTGAGTTGCGGAAGAAGGATCTCGTGAAGGAACATCGAACTGGAGCTGAGAACTGAGATAAAATCTCATATCACATTGAGATTTCTGTGAACACTGAGATAATTGGACGGTGATTTATTTTCTTGTTATTTTGTTTCAATTCTATTGTGATTTATTTCTTTTGATTTGTCTATTAAGTGTTCATAATTTCTATTTTTGGGTAATAAGAGTGAACTGAAAGGTAATTTGAAAGGTTGAAATTGAAAAGTTACATTTAAATCAGACCAGAGGAGAAAAGTATTCTTAATATAAATAAGTCAAATTAGGAATAATTCAAATAACTAAAGAAACCTTATATCTTACTTATACCAAAATAAAAGCTAATTAGGTGAAATTAGATTTAAAACTAAATAGAAAGTATAAATTATAGTAGATAAAAAGAAAGAATAAAAGGTTACAATTAGGATTCAAATAAGAGTTTATTTATTTCTGGTTTATTTTCTTTTATGTGATGTGGTAATAATTTAATTTTATTGTCTTTTTGAACATTTTCTTTTTTTTCCCTTAATTGCTTGTTATTCCTTTTAAATATATCGTACCTGTTTTTCTAACTCAAACAGTGTGTCCCTGTGCTTCTTTGCTGCTAACACAGTCTCTTGAGCGAATTCTGGTCTTCTGATCGCTGGTCCATAGATTGAAGCAGTGTCTTCTTTCACTTCCCTCTGTGTCTTTTACTGAGGAGAGTGAGGGTAACACACTTGCCACGACACGGGTTACAGAAAGTTGGCGAGCCAGCCAGGAGACTGTTGCTTAGCAACAAGGATAGTAGTAGGAAACGAGCTAATTAGTAACCGAAATTTTCTCAGAGTGTTGATCTTACATTGTGACGATGGAAATCATTGAGAGAGAGAGTGTGGACGTAGCAAATGCGCTTCTTGTCAAAGGTCTCACGTTGACCGAAACGGATGATGAGCTGAGTATTTTCTTGCAAAGGTATGGCTCGGTTAAACGTAATTTGATAATTGACGATCAAACGTCTGAGTTCCATCAGCATGCCATTGTAGAATATGCTCACAGCTCTGCAATGCTGGACTTAGCGCCAATGTTACCCATAACTTTGGGAAGTCTTTCGAATCCAAGCGTCATGTTCCAAGTACGAGCTTTGGCTAGTGTCCGTAACCAGACGACCAGTGAGAAACCTCTTTCAAATGTGTTTCAGGAGGAGTTGAATGAACTCCAGGAAGTTCACTCTACCAACTGTACTCCAGAGAGAGTGCGAAATGTGAGCTGTGATGATTCTAGGAAAGCAGAAACAGTAGAAATGCGAGATTTAGAATTCAAAAACCCAATCAAGAGACAGACGGGCCCTATGGCCTTTCCAGAAACCACCGTTGATGGTGTTACAGTGACTACTCGTTCTGGTTTCCCCATGAACATTGTAGACCCACCAGGTGTTCAGAAGATGGTTGTAGAGCACATAGTGAAGTCGGCTGATGCTACGATGTTACAGCAAACGTCAGTCCGTCTTAGGAATTTCTCAGGGAGGTGCCCGCGTCCTCCAAATGAACCTGACTTTGACACCTGGCGAGTAAGTGTAGAACTCCTGCTAAGTGATCCGGCTATTTCCGATTTGCAAAGAGTACGTAGGATCCTAGATAGCTTGTTGTCCCCTGCCGCAGACGTAGTGAAGCATGTACGACCTCCCGCTTTGCCTGCGGTGTACCTTGAGTTGCTAGAATCAGTGTATGGTTCTGTAGAGGATGGTGACGAACTGTTGGCCAAGTTTATGGGCACCTTGCAGAACCAAGGTGAAAAGTCATCAGATTTCTTACACCGGTTGCAAGTTCTTCTGAGTTCAACGATTAAGAGGGGAGGCATCGCGGAGAAAGATCATGACCGTTGTCTTTTGAAGCAATTTTTGAGGGGATGTTGGGACAATGGTCTCATTGACAGCCTTCAGTTAGGGAAAAGCGGAGCCCAGCCACTCACTTTCGCTGAGTTGGTTGTGTTAATTCGAACAGAAGAGAGTAAACGTACTTCCAAAGAAGAAAGAATGAAAAAGCACCTTGGGTTGCCAAAAACTCCTGTTGTTTACCCGAAACCTCGAGCTGCCACCCAGCAAGTGGCAGTGTATTCTCATGAAGCACCAAATGCTAGTAGTTCTGAAACAGATTCTCTAAGGAAGCAACTTGCAGAAGCTCAGGCCCAACTTGTTACTTTAGGTGGAAATTCAGATCAGAAACGCCAGAGCGGATGTTCTGAGAAAACAGAATTTGATGCTTTGAGAAAAGTAGTGGAAGAGTTGCGTGCTCAGATAGCCGCTATGCGAGTTTCCATGACTCAAGAAGCAAAACGTGAAGATTCAGACAGCTTAGAAGTCGCTAACCTACGACGACAGGTAGCTGAACTGCAAGCTCAGAATGTTGCTCAGAGAAATTTTAGAGATCACTCCCATGTGACTGCTAGTCCTCGAGTTTTTCCGCCTCAGAGTTTAATAGAGACAGATACTGGTCGAGATGTTAGGGCCCAACCAATGACCAATCGGCCTCGTCCCGGATATTGCTTCCGATGCGGAGAGAATGGTCATTTGGCTGTTGCCTGTGATAATCCAGCAAACCCCTTGAGAGTTGAAGAAAAGCGTCGTAAGTTGAGAGAGCAGCAGGCCCAGTGGGACTCTCTGCAAGGGAATTCTTCATTGTCTTTAAACCAAGGGACGTCTCTGTAGCGGGGCATACAGAGACGAGGTGTAATTTGAACCGCCCTAAGTGTTATAGACAAGCGGCCGTCACGAGTAACCAGAATAGATCACCATTAAGGAACCTGCCAGAGGGGTTAGTAGGAGTAAAGTGCACAGCGCAGATTGTTATTGGGGGTAAAGAAGTTAGTTGTCTCCTAGACACAGGATCTCAGGTTACTACCATTCCTCAGTCGTTTTACAAGTCGCATCTGTCTGATCATTCGTTGAAGTCATTGGGAAACCTACTAGAGGTAGAAGGGGCCAATGGACAAGCAGTTCCATATCTAGGGTACATAGAGTTGGTCTTGAAGTTTCCGAAAGAGTTTGTGGGTGCAGAAGTTGAAATCCCTACCTTAGCTTTGGTAGTTCCGGATCTCAAGAGTCTGTCGCAAGTTCTAGTAGGTACCAACTCATTGGATGTGCTTTATGGTCACTGTATCAACGAGAAACAGAACAATCCTTGTTCAGACTTTCACGGGTATCAAGCAGTGCTTAGAGTTCTTGAAGCGAGATGGAGACAAGCTGGCAGTGAACCGTTAGGACATGTGAAGTTGATGGGAAGTATACCCGAGGTTGTGCCTGCCGGGAACACAGTAGTCTTGAATGGTTATGTTCAGCTTCGGGAACCTTGCTTAGAGAAATTGATAGCTCTTGAACCGCCTTCAACCCCAGCGTTCAGCGGTCTTTCGGTGGCGAGTTGTGTACACACTTTGCCATCCAGACGATCCTCCCAGCTGTCAGTTCTGCTCAAGAATGACACTCGGACTGATATAACGATTCCTCCTAAAGCTATACTTGCAGAGATCCACGCTGTAGAGAAAGTGATAGAGAGCACCAAGAGTTATTGCGGAGTAGAGTCATCAGCACCTACCTCTGCCAACCTTACCTTTGACTTTGGAGATTCTCCTTTGCCTTCACATTGGAAAGAGCGAATTTCGAACCGGCTAAATTCCATGCCTGAAGTTTTCTCTTTGCATGATCTTGACTTCGGTTGTACAAGTCAAGTGAAGCACCAGATTAGATTGACAGATGAGACACCCTTTAAGCATAGGGCGCGTCCAATTCACCCTCAAGACATCGATGCCGTTCGAAAGCATCTTCAGGAATTGATTTCTGCCGGAGTCATTCGCGAGTCCGAGTCTTCCTTTTCTTCGCCCATAGTGGTGGTCCGGAAGAAAGATGGTTCGGTTCGGCTCTGCATCGACTTTCGGAAGTTGAACTCTCAAACGATTAAGGATGCTTACGCGCTACCTAATCTAGAGGAGGTCTTTTCTGTGCTTACTGGTTCCAAATGGTTCTCGGTACTTGATCTGAAGTCTGGATTCTACCAGATCGAAATGGATGAAGCTGATAAGTGTAAGACTGCTTTCGTATGTCCCCTAGGCTTCTGGGAATTCAATAGGATGCCTCAGGGAATCACAAATGCGCCTAGTACATTCCAGAGGTTAATGGAGCGGTGTATGGGTGATCTCCATAGGAAGCAGGTCTTAGTTTTCATTGATGACTTGATTGTCTTTTCAAAGACTTTAGAAGAACATGAGTCGCGGTTGGTACAGGTCCTAAACCGGCTTAAGGAGTACGGGTTAAAGCTAGCGCCTGAAAAATGCCGTTTCTTTCAGACATCAGTCAAGTATTTGGGGCATGTTGTTTCAAAGGACGGAGTAAAGACCGACCCAGTTAAGGTCGAAGCTTTAAAGACTTGGCCGAGACCTACCAACTTGAAAGAGTTAAGAGCTTTCTTAGGCTTCGCAGGGTACTATAGGAGGTTCGTGAGTGACTACTCGAAAATAGTCAAACCTCTTACGGGACTCACTGAGGGGTACCCTCCACTTCGCAGGGGCCGCAGTGGGAAACGAGAGGGGGGCGAGTATTTTAACACGAAAGAGCAGTTTGGTGATCGATGGACGGATGCATGTCAGAATGCGTTTGATGATGTTATTTCAAAGTTGACCTCTGCTCCTGTCCTGGGCTTTGCTGACCCCAGACTTCCGTATACGCTTCACACTGATGCTAGTACTACGGGGCTGGGTGCGGCATTGTACCAGGAGCAGGACGGGCAGATGCGAGTGATAGCGTTCGCCAGTAGGGGATTGACAAAAAGTGAGGCTAAATATCCGGCCCATAAGTTGGAATTTCTTGCATTGAAGTGGGCTGTCACAGCTAAGTTTAGTGATTATTTGTATGGTACAGACTTCACTGTTGTAACAGACAGTAATCCTTTGACGTACGTTTTAACATCTGCGAAACTTGATGCTACCAGCTACCGTTGGCTGTCTAGTTTGTCGACCTACACTTTCAAGCTCCAATATAGGGCTGGGAGCCAGAATCAGGATGCGGACGGTCTTTCCCGGCGTCCACATGGTGAGCCTTTAGATGATTTGGTCTCTCAGAAAGAACGAGAAAGAATTGAGAAGTTTACGCTTCATCACCTTGCAGATCCTGAAAACAAGTCTGATGTTCTCATGGCTGATGTAGTGAAAGCTATATGTGAAAGGCATCAGGTGATTAGTTCACCTGAAAGTCTCAGTTTGACACACCCTTCTATTACATTAGTTGAGTCTCTCGCTCATTGTGTTAATGCTTTGCCGAAGGAGTTGCAACATGAGACTGAGCATGGGTTGCCTGTTCTTCCCAATCTCTCGGAGGCAGCATTGGCAGAATGGCAAGAGAAGGATCCAGAGCTCAAGGTGATAGTTGAGTGGATGAGAAATGGAACTAAGCCAGGTACTCTGAGGGGTCAGCCATCTGATTTAGCATTGTGGTTGAGAGAATGGAGTCGATTTGAGTTGAAGAACGGAGTGTTGTATAGGAAGAAGCAAGAGAACGGAGTCTCTCACTATCAGTTAGTGTTGCCAGTTGGACTAAGAGACATGGTGTTGCGTAGTCTTCACGATGATATGGGGCACTTAGGTATTGAGAGGACTTTAGACTTAGTGAGGTCCAGATTCTTTTGGCCAAGAATGTCCCAAGCCGTGGAGAAGAAGATCAAGACGTGTGAACGTTGCGTGCGTAGAAAAAGACCTCCAGACAGAGCCGCTCCCCTGGTTAACATTCAAACCAGTAGACCCTTGGAATTGGTCTGTATGGACTTCTTGTCATTAGAGCCAGACCGCAGTAATACCAGTAACATATTGGTTATTACGGATCATTTCACGAAATACGCCGTAGCAGTACCGACCCAGAATCAAACGGCTCGTACAGTTGCGAAGTGTCTGTGGGAAAATTTCCTGGTACATTATGGGTTTCCCGAAAAGCTACATAGTGACCAAGGACCCGATTTTGAATCCCGTACAATAAAAGAGTTGTGTCATGTAGCGGGTATTCACAAGATTCGTACTACGCCTTATCACCCCAGGGGTAACCCGGTAGAGCGTTTTAACCGGACGCTTCTCCAAATGTTGGGAACGCTAGAGAATGAGAAGAAGTCTAGGTGGAAGGAGTTTGTAAAGCCCTTGGTACATGCATACAATTGTACGCGTAATGATACAACAGGGTATGCTCCTTACGAGCTTATGTTTGGACGTCTTCCTCGTTTGCCTGTAGATTTAGCTTTTGGATTGCCAGCAGAATCTCCAGCTAAATCTCACTCTCAGTACGTTAAAGATTTGAAAGAACGGTTGCGAGAGAGCTATGAAATAGCTAAGAAGAATTCTGGTAAGATAGCAAAGCGCAACAAGGGAAGGTTTGATAAACGTGTGGTTGATTCAACCTTGGAAGAGGGTGACAGAGTTCTTGTGCGCAATGTTAGGTTGCGAGGAAAGCACAAGCTCGCAGACAAGTGGGAGCAAGGAGTTCAAGAAGTAGTTAGGAGAGCGGGAGATTTACCGGTGTACACTGTCCGACCAGTTGGGCAGAGTGGTCCCCTCAGGACATTACATCGTGACTTGTTGTTACCTTGTGGATTTTTGCAGCCGAGTCAACATGAGAAACAGCCTAAGCAAAGGGGTCGCAGGCCCAGAACTAGAGCCTGTGCAGATGATAATGATTCACAAGAGCCAGAATCTGAGTGTGAATATGAGTCTGACACTGATCGATTCATTAATCCTGCATTTAGGGATACAATTGATTTTGAAACCCGAGTTTTGGTGAGCCCCGAGCACTTGCCTTGTCGAAATCCTTGTAACGTCCCTGTTGACTTAACTGTGAATGAACCTGTGAGAGAGAACTTACCTGAATCTGGAGAAGCAGAAGCTCCTTCTGTTGAGATGGAACCTGTTCGTGTTGATTTAGAGATTCCAGTGAGAGAAGATCCAGAAATTGATCCCTGTTCTGAGTTTCCTTCCCAGGGAGCTGAAACAGAAATTGGTTGTGAAGGTGAGAACAGAAATGAAGAGAGTCCAGTTTTGATTGAAGCTGGAGATGTTGAACTTGATCAAAGTGAACGAGAGAACGACACAGAGTTTGAAGAGGGAACTATTCCCAGACGTTCGCAGAGAGAGCGAAAACCTGCAAAAAGGCTTGAATATCCCCAGTTAGGGAACCCACTTACCGTAGTGATTCAATCTCTGTTGCAAGGTCTAAGTGTGGCATTCAGTACTGCCTTAGAGGAAGTAAACGCTTCTTCTGTTGATGTACCTGTGGTTTTGATTCAATCCCAAAAATGTGTAGATGCAGCGGGACGTGCATGTATTCAAGAGGGGAGGGTGTAACCCAGGTTACTAAAGATGTTTTATTTTTTGAAATAGAAAAGAAAGAAACTGACACTTATGTGAATAAACAGTTATTTTATTAAATATCTGTAAAGAAAAGAGAAAACAAGAATACATAAATTAGAGAAGAGTGATTTGATTAAATGAGACAATGATTGGTCCTAATAGACGAATCAGAGTTGGCCGCCTTAGTGGGTGGAGTCATCGGAGTCGAGAGATGATGCAATGATCATTTTTTTTTCCGAGAGAAGCACCGAGAAAGAAGCACTGAGCGCGATCTGAGAAGAGAAAGAATTAGACTGAGCGAGCTAGTAGTTTGTTTAGAGAGATTTAGAGATATAGAACATAAAGATTTTGAGAAATAGAAACAGAACTTGATGCTGTGATTGATTGATTTTGAGTACAAGTGAAACTAGCTTTTGTACGTGCATTGAAGTACGGGCCTAAAGCTGAGAGAGCTGCCGCGAACTTTTTCTAATTGATATTAGAAGTACTCTTGGTAAGTGAAGTTTTCGTTTTATTGTTATTACCAAGGTTCTTATGTATAAATATCCGATAAAATGTGTTCAAATGCCAAATATGTGTGTTATATTTAGCTAAATTTATGTAAGAGTCAACCTTCTGTAAAAAAAGGGAAAAATAATAGAAGATTTCTTCATAAATGTGTTAAATAAGTGATATTATAAAGGGAGAAGTTATTTTTGATGATTTGTGAAATGTAAATTTGTAGTTTTCGTCGAATAACTGAGTTTGAGCTAACGGATGAGTGTGACGCACGTGAAAATTGAGCAGATGTGGCCTAGCGCGTCATTTGAAATCCTGTTTTTTGAATATAAATGAGAAGTTAATGTGTTAACATTATATGAAAAGTGAAGTCTGAAATGTTAATAGTTGAATATATTGATATTAAGTGTGGTAATATGTGTATTTTTGAGAAAAGTGCCTAATTGTACTTTTGGCCTTGTTTTTTCAAGGTTGGGTTTTTTTTTTCTTTCCCCCCCTTGGGCTTTCCATTTCTTTTTATATCCTTTCTGGATTTTCTTTTGGTTTTGTCTGATATTTTCTATTTGCTGAGTTTGGATGCTGAACGAGAATCGAGAAAGCTGCACGTGAGATGTCCCTGCTTCACAGCGAAAGTTCGAGAGTTGGTGCAAGCAGGAACTGGCGAGCCATGCCCAAATAAGGATCGAACTGCGAATCGAACTGTGAATATTGTGGTAGGATTGAGTACAGGTTTTCTCTTCCTGTTGCTATTGAACTGTGAGTTAACTTGAGTTGCGGAAGAAGGATCTCGTGAAGGAACATCGAACTGGAGCTGAGAACTGAGATAAAATCTCATATCACATTGAGATTTCTGTGAACACTGAGATAATTGGACGGTGATTTATTTTCTTGTTATTTTGTTTCAATTCTATTGTGATTTATTTCTTTTGATTTGTCTATTAAGTGTTCATAATTTCTATTTTTGGGTAATAAGAGTGAACTGAAAGGTAATTTGAAAGGTTGAAATTGAAAAGTTACATTTAAATCAGACCAGAGGAGAAAAGTATTCTTAATATAAATAAGTCAAATTAGGAATAATTCAAATAACTAAAGAAACCTTATATCTTACTTATACCAAAATAAAAGCTAATTAGGTGAAATTAGATTTAAAACTAAATAGAAAGTATAAATTATAGTAGATAAAAAGAAAGAATAAAAGGTTACAATTAGGATTCAAATAAGAGTTTATTTATTTCTGGTTTATTTTCTTTTATGTGATGTGGTAATAATTTAATTTTATTGTCTTTTTGAACATTTTCTTTTTTTTCCCTTAATTGCTTGTTATTCCTTTTAAATATATCGTACCTGTTTTTCTAACTCAAACAGTGTGTCCCTGTGCTTCTTTGCTGCTAACACAGTCTCTTGAGCGAATTCTGGTCTTCTGATCGCTGGTCCATAGATTGAAGCAGTGTCTTCTTTCACTTCCCTCTGTGTCTTTTACTGAGGAGAGTGAGGGTAACACACTTGCCACGACACGGGTTACACACCGAAACCACATTACGTACACAACTGCGCATGCTCGACCAAAATCAAACTCCACTAAATAAAATCTGTCATGCGTACAGACATAATTTACTGCTGTAAATACAAAATGACAACTGTATTAAAATTCCCAGTTGAACTAAAAGCTCAACAAAAGCCCAAGTAGCATATCAATAAAAGATTTTGATAATTTTCAGTAAATACGGATTATAGCCTACACTTAAGGCGTTTTCACACCTGAAAGTCCGCACCAAGGTCCGAACCAAAGTTCACATTTTGATACATTTTATACTTTCAGAAAGTTTTGGTTTGGTTTCACACTGCAATTATGCGAGCGCACTAAAGAACTTTACGTGACATACTTGCGTCCTGTCGTCATCATCTATGTGGGCTGCATCTCGACATTGATTGGTTTGTAAATGGACGTGCGTCTGACGTCAGCGTGTTGTCAATGCGGTGGGTAACTTTGACGTTATAAATGAACAGACGCATATCGTTGCAACTGTATTGTTATTTTTATGGCATAATTACCTGCAGCACCAACTATACACAAGGCTAGTTCAAATCCGCCAAATGAACGTCCTCGTCGTGCGAACATTTTATCGTCGCCGGCAGGAAAGGAGAAGACTGCAAGCAATCATGCAAGCTCTTTTTTTGTATGCATGTTTTCCAGTTGACTTCTGTCATTAGACCATACTTCAATTAAAAACCTCGTCTCCTCCTCTCCCCATGTGCGTACGGCTCATTTTTCCTGCCACCTTCTGTTTTTTCGGCTATGCGGGAACCACCGGAACTTCCTGTGAAAGGTCTGAAAGTCCGAGCCATACAGAAATGCTTTCACACTAGAAATGAACCAAACCTTTGTTCAGTTTGATCCGGACCGAGACTACCTCTTTTCGTCGGACCAAATTTCATCTGTTTGGTCCGGGGGAGGTTTCACACCTGCAATTTTGATTCGGACCAAACTGAAAAGTCCGAAAGTCCGGACCAAACAAGGTAGGTGTGAAAGGGCCCTTATTTGAGTAGGAAACTAAATACGTTTTTTGAGAAATAGCAGTATCATGCGATCAAACATTTCCAGATTAATAAATAAACTTGAGTCTTAAATGACTATAACAATCTTTATTTACACCACACCTGGTAAATAAAACATAACATATTGTAAACAAAACAATATTTGCATATATATACACATCTGGTAAATACAATAATTAAAATAAAAACGTATGCACAAAATATTATAAAAAATAAACAACAAAATGCACCATCGAAAAAATATGACACCAAAATTAAACATTGTGCCCTTTCTGCACTTTAGATCTAGAATATTCCACCAAATTTAAATAAATAAAATACCATAAAATAAAATATCTGCCCTTAAGGCTGTTTGACAACTTTTAACATGTTTGCACTTTCAACCAAATTAAAAAAAAATAATACAAATACCATAAAATAACAAGTGCCATTTGAATAAACATCACATAGTGTGCATCTGTTGCTCAGCAGAAATTAAAAACAAACTTCTTCTACTGCGTGTGTATTATGAACATATTATGAGCATCATAACCTCACAATCCTACTTCCTTATGGCACAACTATTCTGCAACCACCACTAAACCTGTTCCCTTTCCATAGCGGCCATTGCTCTTGCAACCTCTTGATCTTCGGTCTCGCCACTTTCAGCAGTTTCCACGACTTTGTCAAGTCCAACAACAACATCATGCTGGATTTGAACTTTCCATGCATCGCCACTCAACAGATGCTCTTCTACATTTTGGCCTTCAATGAGCAAATGCGTGATGGCTTCCTTCTCCAGGTACCGTTTGATGACAGAATTTGTCACAGTCAGGTCCATTTCCGTCCCCTCTTGCAAGAGTGCGACCCGTCCACTGGCAGTACTGATACAATTCTGCCTTGAGGAGAAGTTTACATCGTTGGCATCGATGAAACTTTAAAGCCGGGTTGAAATCTGGCTGCCAGGCCTGGCATTTAGAGCACTCCCTCGAAACAGCAATTTCAGCACGAATGATGCTTCCAATCAGAGTGGTCAACACCTCCTCCTCAATTTCAAACAGTATAAAGGAACTCGCTCCAGCCAGTTCTTGAATTTCAACAATCTCTGTGTTCCGAGTTGTGGTCAGGGACACAGATCCCAGATATTCACGCGTGCTGAGATTGCGCATCAGATAGGAATGGCCCCTCACCACCAGCCCTATCTGTCCAGCCCACAACTGCAGCTTCATGTGGCCGGATGAGTCTTGGACGTAACAAATCTGAGTTTCCACATCTGCACCCATTATCTGCACCATCTCGGTAGCCACATCGACATGGCAAACTTTCACCTCCAAATACACTTCCTTTTGTTCTCCTTTTGAGCCAGGCAAGATGGAGCTCGCTCTCTCTCTTTCTCTCTCTCTTTCTCTTTCTCTCTCTCTTTCTCTTTCTCTCTCTCTCTATCTATCTATCTATCTATCTATCTATCTATCTATCTATCTATCTATCTCTCTCTTTCTCACCCCTGACAGCTGGTGCAAAATAACACCATACTGAGGGAGAGAAAGAGTGAGAGAAAGAGTGAGAGAAAGCACGAGGAAGAGAAGGAAGTTAACTCAGTGCAACGGGAGCTGAGATTTGTGGGAATAAATCATTGTCTTTTCATGACACATCCCAGGCTACCAAGCCAGAAATGGAGACAGTTTAGAAGAACTCATAGAACTGTCACAGCATGCATCTGTTTCAAGAGTATTCGCTTAGCATTTGACACCTTTACACAATGACATCTATGCTGTTAAAGGGATAGTTCAACCCAAAAATAGTATACATCTCTTTCTTCTGCGGAACATAAAAAGATACTTTGAAAACTGTCGCAAGTGTTTTTCTGCAATGGAAGTCAATAGCCATTAAAACGGTTTGGTTACCAACATTCTTCAAAATATCTTCCGTTATACAGATTTGAAATGACATGAGGGTAAGTGAATTTTTTATAGGCAAAACAAGTGAAAAATGTAGATTTGGGGGTTTTCACAAAAATGTGTTCATTAAGCCCTTGTCTAGTGATCCCTATGATCCAAATAGCAATTAAACACCTAAAAGTATATTTATTTTTACTTTTTCTGAGAGGAGTACCTTTCCTTTGTCCATGAAAAACGATCTTACTCACGCTGACTGACAGATCTGGTGTGTGCGCACAAAAAGGCCTCAAACAGCGCGTGACCCCGATATACAAACGTATACAGAATTACAGTATTTCAAAATATCTGTCTAGGCGAGTGTTCGCGCAAACATTTTCTGTTATGTCTTATGTGAATGTTTGGTTAACTGCTGGGGAAAAACACCTGATGTTTAACATTATTTTAGATCCGTGGGGCACAGCAGCTCTTAATATAGGCTGTCTGTTTCATTAATGTTAATCAAACATTTGTGGTTACATTTATAATATCTAATTTATAGATATAGAGTAAATATTTGGTTTTGACTTGGTGTCTGCCAAATCTGGAGTTATTACCAGGGATTTTAAGGTATGGTTGCTAGGTGATTTTGTTTTGAAACCTTCAGAAAACTTTAATTTGATTATTCTCAAAATCGACTATGCTGACTCTATCGACTTCAAACAGGTGCAGCTCGTTGATTTTTTGTCTGATTCCAACACAAATAACACACTTGATACCAAATAACACACCTTTTTGCCAAAGTTTAATTATTGAGCGTAGGGTCAGTTCTGGCACGTTAGTCAAACTCGCATCAGCTGACATTCTACGTCTACCTATAGGAATACGACGTCTATCACTGAATGCATATAAGCTCCTTCATTATTATCAGCAGCTATCGCGTTTCTTAGGAGCTAATTATCCTTCTCCATCCCCAGCTCCTCCTCTCTTCAGTCCGGAATTTGGCATTCAGATTCCCCTGGAATCAGAATAAATTCTTGAATTATACATTCATGTTGGTTCTGTTCTGTTCTGCTCTCCCTGCTCTGGCAGGCTGCATGGATGCGCAGGGAGTTCTTGCCCAGAACAGAACCATACCGCCAATCCTAGCTGTATGCAATTGCCAATCGTATTTGACGATAGCGGCCCTGACAGAACTAAGGGTTAGTGTAGAGTAGTAGTACTGGCTAGTATTTGTGATGGCCATAGAATGGAAAAGTTTTAACTAAAGAGTTGATTTCAGTTCCATTTCAAGATTGTCATTTAATCAAAAATCAAGGTTGTTTCAATGTCAGACATTGATTGACTCAATTCTGAATCAATGTCTATTGCTATATGGGTGGTCATTTATGAACATATGACAGATGTGGGAAATATTTGGCCTGAATTGTCACAGCCCACGGTGTGTGACCTATATATTAACAGGGAATCCCGTGGGTGCATGTGCGGGCAGTAATGATGGATGTTTGCTTGAGCCAAGTAATGAGGCATAACACAATCTATTCTCCTGGATGGCCAAACACCTCAGGTAAAGGAAAGAATGGAGCCCCACGCTCAATATAAAACACCTATACACATACTCACAGAGACGCACATGCACACACACATCAACCTCCTGGAAAGAATAGTTTTTCATCCTTGTCCCTTAGTGATATTTCACCTGCCAGAGGCCTGGCTTCTTTATTACCTCTGATAGCTTTCCTGTTCTGTAGCTGATAACCTCACTTCCTGGTTCTTAGTCAATGTCACCCTATTGGGTTTCATCTCATTTGTCAATGTAGACTTTTCCCCTTGAGTCTATTGGCCTTTGTGGGCATCTAGAGAAATATCACCAATCTGTCTTTAACAGTAAAAATGTCTGCATAAACGGCCTATTAACATTTTTGTCTTATGCTATATGGTGGATTTACTTACAATGTGGCATCATAACTTGGCATTATACATTTTAGTTATTGAATTGATAGTCTTTCTGACCACTTAATTATGTAAACAAACACCTTAAAATATGACCAAAACAACAGTTAATCTTAAACAATGCAATGTAGAATGAAGTAAACATTTATCTCATCCACTTCTTATATGTGACACTTAATTAAGACATTACACTAACCTCAAAGAAGTCTTTAAACACAAGGTGAAGACTGATGATTTGTAATGGGGTACTAATTAAAAAGATAATTACACATGCATCAGTTGAAATATGGATGCCAGCAGAAGTTCCCTCTAATTAACCTCCCAAGGACGCTCAGTTATTAATGCTGTTAAATAAAGAGGAAGCGAGACGGACAGAGAGAGAGAGAGACACCTCAACTCGCCTTTCAGTGACTTAGCAAGAGAGAGAAAAAACGGGAGAGAAAATGGAAGAACAAACGTGTAGCTATTATTAAATGCCTTTGTATTCTTTCTGGAGGATTTATGAAGTGCACAGGATTTCCTGTTGTGTTAAGTCAGGACAGCAGAGAATAGAAGATATGAAAGAGGTAGGAAGAGTGGTCCTAATGGACATGTTCTTTAAATATAGCGCAAAAAAAACCTCATGAACACATGTGAGGCCTTAAGTCAAACTCGTGGACCACGCGCCCAAAGACCATAGAAACACAGAGTACATTTGTGCACACTGTTCAACTAAATTGCAAAAGCGTGTTAAAAATAGAGGCCCAGCTGACAGCCTGAGGGGACAGAATGCACATCTACCATAACTACTTCTTTTATAGTGCTTTTTCTTTTTGGCTAGGTAAATCCAGTAGAAAAATATCACATGGAAAATATATTGCAAAGATGTAAAGAAACAACCGGCAGTCAAATAAATTGAGGGTATATATATATATATATATATATATATATATATATATATATTACACATACATGCATGCATTGAATGCATGCATTTGAAATATACACAAGAATTCCTTTGATACAATGATAATAATGAAAAATGTTTCTTGAGCACCAAATCCGCATATTAGAACAGTACAGACAGAGCAGTCGTGTTGTTGTTGTGTGATGTAACACAGTTTGATGACAAACAGAAGCCCTCAGATGTACTTGAATTTCTGATCATGTGACACTGAAGAGAAGACTGCTGGAAATTCAGCTAAGCCATTACAGAAATAAATTCTTTTAAAATAAATTAAAAAAGAAGACAGTCCTTTTAAAATGTGATAATATTTAACAATATTACTGTTTTGCTTCATTTTTGATCAAATATATGGATCTTTGATGAACATAAGAGACTTTCAAAAACATAAAAAAACTGTTTGAACAATCGTTGATATAAGGAATTATATACTATTTTAAGTTTTTTGGGTTTTTTTACACTGTGAAAGGCTACAAACTTTGGCATTTGAAACATGTCTTCAGATGTCTGCAAATCAATTATTGTTAGGGGCCATTCACACAAATGCATTATTTGTTGCATTAGATGGCCGTTTTTAATGGCAGTTTATTTTCAAGTCTTACAGCATGAATGCAGAGTTATAAAGTGCCTTGTCAAAAAGTTTAACTTAAAATGTGCCTTGGGATGCCTGATTCCCTGCATTCTGCTTCATTCCTCTGCTCTGTGTCAGGATTTTTTTAAACGCAAGAATGTGTCCTGTGTGAACAGCTCCTCACACAAGAGCGCTTCGGTTAGATTTGCTCTCTGCATTTTAATGTTTAAATAGCCAACATCACTTGGGAGAGAGGAGCTGGTATCCAGTGTTTAATGTAAGGGTCTGGCCTATCAGTTAAACACATGCAGGGTGTTCTTTGAATGAATGAGGAGGACAAGCTGTGCAGTAGCACAATTTTGCCATTAAGGTTTTTGAATAATCATATCAATCAATTGAGTACACAGGCAATGATCCAGAAAACCAGAAAAAAGCAATTTCCCCCTTTTCCTTTGATTTTATACAAAACTTCTGTCATCATTTACTCACTTTCATGTGGCTCCAAACCTGTATGACTTCCTTTCTTTCTTCTGTGGAACTCATAAGGGAATGTTCTGCTCATACACTGACCAGGTGCTGCAAGCTGCAAAATGGATGAAAAAGTACCATAAAAATAGTCAAAACATCTTGTGCACTATATTTGAAGTCTAAAGCCATAAAACAGGCTGATGAAGCAGCTATTACTACACTCAAAAAAATGATTCAAGCCCTTCTTAGAGGTGACACATTTAAATCTAATTTGCTTTATTTAAATAAATCTATTTAAGATCATATGTGTAAATATATTTAATTGGTTTAACTAAAAAATTATTAATAGCTCCACTCAAAAAAAATATTCATTGGATGAACTCAATTAAGTTGTGGGCAGGATTTCCATCCAATAAATATATGTAGCCCCAACTCAATCTGAGTACATCCATTCAACAGAATGTAAATCAGTTAGCCTAACTCATTTGTAATAAATAGATGCAAAAGAATATAAACGAGAGAGGCTAGCTTATTTTTAACAAATACTTATAACTAACCAGAATGACTTTATTTCTGTCAGGCGTCTAAAAATGTTTTATTGAGAATTAACAGGGGTTTAACTCTATGTTTTCCATTTGAAGTCACCATAACAGTGATCAATGATTCCATTAGTTGGGCTCTTAACTCTTATTATATCTATTGTCTTTTTTTGCTGCTGTGACAGTGTGTTTGTTAAACACATTTGGAGCAGCAAAGAAAGCTAAAGTGAAATGAGATCAGCTGATGATGGTTAATGGTTGATGGTTTTATAATCATCATGAACCAGACTGATTCACTGATGTATTTTAATCTAACAATTATGTTTTTTTCACAACAAACCTTGATACTGCAGCATGAGATCAAGCATTATTATAACAATAAGTTCGAAAACTTTAACGAACATGAGCACAAAAAATCAGTTTCTGATGACACACACAGACATCAACAAGCAGCGTATGAATCTCAACAATGGTGACAATCACAAATATTTAGATAAACAGATTAATTCAGAACATCACTGAAAAGCTACTAATTCACAACAAACACAACAGCAAAAAATAAAAGCAAATATTTAGAATCAAACAAAATTATAGGACAGTTCAGCTGCATAATTTATTCATGTTGCAATGCATGCTGGGAGTTTTGTACTATGGTGGTACCCAGCATGCATTGCAGCAAAGTACTTTTGATTGTCACCATTGTTGAGATTCATACGCTGATTGTTGATGTCTGTGTGTGTCATCAGAAACAGACTTTTTGTGCTCATGTTCGTTAAAGTCTTCAAACTTAGTGTTATAATATTCCTTGATCTCATGCTGCAGTAACACAAGGTATGTGTTGTGAAAAAAAACGTGAAAACATAATGGTTAGATTATAAAAACCTCAGTAAATCATTCTGTTTCATAATGATTATAAAACCATCAACAGGTAACCATCATCAGCTGATCTCACTTTAGCTTACTTTGCTGCTCCAAATGTGTTTAACAAACACACTGTCACAGCAGCCTAAAAAGACAATAGATATAATAAGAGTTAAGAGCCCAACTAATGGAAACACTAATCACTGTTATGGTAACTTTAAATGGAAAACATAGTTATAAACCCCTGTTAATTTTCAATAAAACTTTTGTAGACATCTGACAGAAATAAAGTCAGTCTGGTTAGTAATAAGTATTTGATAGAAATAAGTTAATCAAGTCACTCATTTATATTATTTTGCATCTATTTGATACAAATGAGTTAGGTTAACTAATTTACATTCTGTTGAATGGATGTACTCAGTTTGAGTTGGGGCTACATATATTTATTGGATGGAAATCCTGCCCACAACTTAATTGAGTTCATCCAATGAATTATTTTTTTGAGTGTACAGTCTTCAGTGTCACATGATCCTCCAGAAATCATTCTGATATGCTGAGTTGGTGCTCAAAAAAAAATCGTATTATTATTATCACAATTGAAAACCGTTGCACTTTAATATTTAAATTTAAATTAAATTTTTTCCAGGATTCTCTAATAAACAGAAAGTTAAAAAAACAGCATTAATTTGATTTTTTTTTTATTATGTAAACGTCTTTACTTGCACATTTGATTTAATTCATCCTTGCTAAAGAATAATATTAATTGTTTTTCAAAAAATAAAAATCTTACTGACCCCAAACTTTTGAATGGTAATGTGCATTAAAATTCTTCGATTGTAAAATGTTTCCAGTCACTTTATAGCTTTCAAATCTCAGTCTATGCTGAGTTACAAGAGATGTTTTTTGAGTCATTTATCATTTTCTTTTCTCTTTTCAGACAGAGTTAAGCTTTCACTGTTACATTTCCCATTGCCTTCGGAACCAAAAGAACACATATAAATATTTTATCAGTGCTCTTTGCTCAAGTGAATAGCCAGCACTATTCATAGTTCTTCAAGCCTTACATTTTCAAGGAAACAACCACATGGATTTACACTATACATTTATGACAACTGTATGCTTTCTCAGCATGCTAATATTTTGTGAGTGGCACCAAATACTTTTGTTTTTCCGTGTATCTCTCAAACAGATGTCCAATGTCTCTCGTCATTAAAATCCAAATGAGCACATCTTGATCTGAATCATAGTTTGTGGATTAGAGGTGCGTGAACAGTACAGACAGAGCAGTCGTGTTGTTGTGTGAGATGTAACACAGTTTGATGGCAAACAGAAGCCCTCAGATGTACTTGAATAGCTGTGCAGTTGGGGGATATGAATATTATATGTTCTGATGTTCTATGGTGTGCTGCTCAAGCTGCCTTGTTGAAGATATATGATAGAGAAACCATACAAGTCCCCTGTGTTGAAAAATCGATGCTATATGTTTTATTTAGCAGCAAATGCTAATGATGTTTACCGGCCTAGAAGTTGCAGTTCACTCTACTTTTTTGTCATTTAAAATATGATAAAACTCACAAAAGCACAGTATAGTTACAAACACTGCTATATCTACAGTATAAGAAAGTGGCATTTTAACTGATTTTAATTAATTGTTGTTTAAAATGTCCATGGCACAAGGTCTTTATCTCATAGGCTTTAGAGTAAAATGTTGTTTTCAGTGGTTCAGTGGATTTATATTGGTTTTAATCACCTACACTAAATGCGTGAACACAATTTAACTACACTGGGTTGCATTAAGACACGTTTTGCCTTCCCCCTGAGAAGCGTAGCATTTATTTGTAAAATTTTCACGAGTAAGTGCCAAAACTGGTAATTGGAAGAAGAAAAAAACTGGTAAAAAAACTGGTAATTGTTTTGCAAGCAAACAAAGTTTCTTGGAGCAACGCTAAAAAAAACAAATAGATAACACTTAAAGCCATCATGTAAAATACATTATAAACATATCATAATATACATTATAAATTATTAATTATATTTTTTCATAAATAATTGTAACCAAAGTTAAATGCATTATAATATTTGCAGATTCAAATCTGAAATTAGTGTTTTTTCCAGGCGTTTTAATGCTTTATACTTTCTAAGGGTGTTATAATGAATAGATAAGTATTCAAATGTATTATAAATGGGGTTACAATTATTCATGAGAACATACAATGAATTAGAAGCATTACCAGGCATAATTAATGCATAAAAAATATTTTTATAATGCACATATATATATATATATATATATATATATATATATATATATATATATATATATATATATAAAGGTTTTAAAGTGGTCATGACATGGATTTTTTTATTATTATTTGAATGTTCCTTGAGGGTTCATAAAGTGTTGTTAATAACTTTGTTAATAAAGTTTTTTGCAGACACAAAAAAAAACTAATATACATGTGACAACTGACGCTCTGTCTGAAATGGTCTGTTTTTAAGGGGTGGCTCCATTAAAGGGTTAGTTCACCCAAAAATGAAAATTAAGTCATTAATTACTCACCCCCATGCTGTACCAACCCCGTAAGACCTTCGTTCATCTTCGGAACACAAATGAAGATATTTTTGATTAAATCTGAGAGGTGGATCACTGCTACATAGGCTGCCAGAGGGAATGAAACTTGACGGCCCAGAAAGTCATTAAAGAACATGTTTAAATATTCCATGTGCCTACAGTGGCTCAACTATAAGTTTATCAAGCGACGAGAATACTTTTTTCCCGAAAAAAAAAACATAATAACGACTTTATTCGACTATTCCTTTTCATTCCTTGTGGGCCTGAGACGAGAGTTCAAGAGATTTCCACGACGCATGCGCGAGAACTGAACAAGAAGTATTAGAAGAAGAACATCCTCTTCTCAGTTCTCGCGCATGCGTCGTGGAAATCTCTTGAACTCTCGTCTCAGGCCCACAAGGAATGAAAAGGAATAGTCGAATAAAGTCGTTATTATGTTTTTTTTTTTTCGGGAAAAAAGTATTCTCGTCGCTTGATAAACTTATAGTTGAGCCACTGTAGGCACATGGAATATTTAAACATGTTCTTTAATGACTTTCTGGGCCGTCAAGTTTCATTCCCTCTGGCAGCCTATGCAGCAGTGATCCACCTCTCAGATTTAATCAAAAATATCTTCATTTGTGTTCCGAAGATGAACGAAGGTCTTACGGGGTTGGTACAGCATGGGGGTGAGTATAATTAATGACTTAATTTTCATTTTTGGGTGAACTAACCCTTTAAGGATTGTCAATAAACGGCCACTATAATGATTGGCTAATGTCATTGCATAGGAAACCGTAACAATGCCCATTCGCTATTGCACATGAGCAAGTATTATGAAAACAGTATCCATGTAAAACCATAATTTAAAAACAAAGAAAAAGCTTTATGAAATCATTTATTTGTACTTTGCAATATAGCTGCTGTCAGATCCTATGCAGTTTACTGCTTTATCTTTCAACAAAAGTTTATTTGCGAACATTATACTGTGCCTTGTTTACAAATCAATCTGCAGTCAAATTCTGTGAACAAACATAAAATCCAACAGCGTGAGAGAGCCGATTAATCGAGCACCTATACTGACGGAATTGTAACACAAAATCCTAAATAAATAGCCTAATTTTGTGATATTTTTAAATATCAATTAAGCGCATTAAAGTCAGTAATATTTTTACTAATGAAGACCGGATGTGCCAATACGCATATAGTGACATGTGCCATTGGCTTCTGTGCATCAGATGCCATGTCACTTAATGTTAATTCTGCTAGGAGAAATGAACAAATGAGCTGTTTAAACAAGACGTTCCTTTACGCTTCCACTTACCCTTCCATTTCTATATTACTCGTTTCTATATTATATATTTATCTATTAAGTGTTGTTGACAGTGTCACTTTTTATCCTATAGTCTGCTAAGTGAGTGATTGATGTCATCTTAATTTCGTTGTGTAGAGATATGCAATGACAATAAACTAAACTAACTAACTATTTGTCCCCTTGTCGGCACACTCAAGTGCGTGGACTCAAGTGAACGCACATTTGCATACCGTATCCAGTTTAGACAGCTTCAGTGATTATTATGGGTTCTCATTACCAATCATTATTATGCCGGTGGGCAGGGCCTATGGTGCAATGATGTAAATTCGTCTATGTCTTGCTCTAGAGGCAGGCATATGCAAATGCATTTTCCCGTGTGACATCACAAATCCCACAATATCCAAATGAGCCGCTGTTGGAGCTTGATTAAATACGTTCTTTGTTTATAATGAGGAGGATGTTTTCAGCTCTAAAACTTGCAGGATGCTTTAATAGTACAAAGACCTCTTATATGTCAAAAGATCAAAGAAAATGTTATTTCTCATGTCATGACCCCTTTAAGTAAAGCGTTACCAAGTATTCTTCTGAAATAACTGTCAATAAACAGGTTTACTTCGTTACATCTCACCCCATTCAGTGTGACATGATGTCCACCTGTTTCTTAAGTGAACTGAATCTTTTTTCATATTCAATAACAACATGTCCAGAAATTGACTCCCAGAAATGTACTGAGAAATGTGCTGGTGCACAAGCCCTGGTTTCCCCTATAATCTAGAGAAATAAATGGCTTCAAATTTGCTCTTTTTGAGGACACAAGCTCCATAGGAGCCCTTTTGCACATTTCAAAGGCAGCCTATCCTTCTCCACCATGAAGGAATCTTTGGTCCTCACCCTGCAATTTTGCCCACACCTGCACGTGGGCAGCGGGACACAGTCATTAACCGCGCACGTCTGCATGACGTCTAGCTGAAGCTACTGGTGCTCAAACTAATTGAGTGGAGAATTCCTCCTCACGAGGCGTTAATAAAAGCTTTTCACATGAATGAGCGTGCACATCACAGCAGCTCCAGCACCAGCTACTAATGAGAGGGCTGAGAATATATTATTTTACAAATGTTGAGGATCAAGGCATGATCATACAGCATGTTGTCTTTTTCACAGATTTTATCAGCTGGCGCCAACTTTGCATTAGCTGCTCAGATTTACACTTGCCCTTTTCACAGATCAACATTTTATTTCTAACAAAATATGTATTATTTATTAAATATATACACTCACCTAAAGGATTATTAGGAACACCTGTTCAATTTCTCATTAATGCAATTATCTAATCAACCAGTCACATGGCAGTTGCTTCAATGCATTTAGGGGTGTGGTCCTGGTCAAGACAATCTCCTGACCTCCAAACTGAATGTCAGAATGGTAAAAAAAAAGGTGATTTTTAGCAATTTTGAGCGTGGCATGGTTGTTGGTGCCAGACGGGCCAGTCTGAGTATTTCACAATCTGCTCAGTTACTGGGATTTTCACGCACAACCACTTCTAGGTATGCGGGAGTCCTGTGGGCGAAAATGCCTTGTTGATGCTAGAGGTCAGAGGAGAATGGGCCGACTGATTCAAGCTGATAGAAGAGCAACTTTGACTGAAATAACCACTCGTTACAACCGAGGTATGCAGCAAAGCATTTGTGAAGCCACAACAAGCACAACCTTGAGGCGGATGGGCTTCAACAGCAGAAGACCCCACCGGGTACCACTCATCTCCACTACAAATAGGAAAAAGAGGCTAAAATTTGCAAGAGCTCACCAAAATTGGACGGTTGAAAACTGGAAAAATGTTGCCTGGTCTGATGAGTCTCGATTTCTGTTGAGATATTCAGATGGTAGAGTCAGAATTTGGCGTATACAGAATGAGAACATGGATCCATCTTGCCTTGTTACCACTGTGCAGGCTGGTGGTGATGGTGTAATGGTGTGGGGGATGTTTTTTGGCACTCTTTAGGCCCCTTAGTGCCAATTGGGCATAGTTTAAATGCCACGGCCTACCTGACCATTGTTTCTCACCATGTCCATCCCTTTATGGCCACCATCTACCCATGCTCTGATGGCTACTTCCAGCAGGATAATGCACCATGTCACAAAGCTCAAATCATTTCAAATTGGTTTTTTGAACATGACAATGAGTTCACTGTACTAAAATGGCCCCCACAGTCAACAGATCTCAACCCAATAGAGCACCTTTGGTATGTGGTGGAACGGGAGCCTCGTGCCCTGGATGTGTATCCCACAAATCTCCATCAACTGCAAGATGCTATCCTATCAATATGGGCCAACATTTCTAAAGAATGCTTTCAACACCTTGTTGAATCAATGCCACGTAGAATTAAGGCAGTTCTGAAGGCGAAAGGGGGTCGAACACAGTATTAGTATGGTGTTCCTAATAATCCTTTAGGTGAGTGTACATATATAGTAGAAAGTTTTCTTTAACAAAACCTAAAACGATTTCTTAATTTTTAGGAAGGTTTTCAGTTATGACATCCAGTCCCTTCATGATAGCTATACACTTATAAACATGTCAAACATTTTTTAAATATAATTTATGATACATTTATAATATTCTTCTAACCCATTCTTCTAACTGATGATACAAGAATATCACAAATCACGACTTTCACAATTACAACAAATTCTTGATGTGCAAGAGAACAATGTAACACAGCAACTGTGAAAAACTGTAATAATTATTATTACATAAATAGCACTAAGATACATTTCGTGAAACCTTCACCACTTTTTCGAAACAACATTAAACAAAAACAAACCTTCAAATTGCATTAAAAAAACTAACTCTTCTGACAAAATCAAACAATCGACTCAAAACCATTTCACCTGTACTCATAATCAAACAATGCTTTGAGATCATACACACAGCAGTCATTATATAAACACTACAGATCATTATTTAGACACTACATAGAAAAATGATTTAACACAGCATCCAGAACATGTAGTTACATCATTTTTTGTTGTTGCATAAAGTAGTAATCGCAACTTACTGAATATATATATATATATATATATATATATATATATATATTACACTGTATACTACAAGTATAGTATTGAATATTGTATATTATTGAATGTCTGTATAATCAGCACTAGAATACTGTAAAAATATGAAGCCAAAATGCAAAAGCACAAAAGGTCAAAGAAAGCTCTTAATGAATAGCATTTTACAGTATATACAAAAGAGTTTTGCAACTGCAAAATCAAAGTCAATGAGAGATTAATTCTGCCTCAGCATCATGTCTTCGTGTAGGGTCCAGTCTACTTTGTCCACATCACAGGCAATGTTGTCTCTTGCCAGGCAAAGGGAAAAAACCCTCTGGTTTGATCAAGACTGATCCAGTCTTGACAACTCTCACACCTTGCTCTTCCTCTACCTCATCCTCTTCCTCCTCTTACACATACTCTTCTTCCTCTCCCTCTCAGATTTTTTCGATCCATTGTTCATGTCAACATTCAGTTCACAAGTGCCAACCTGTGTTTGTAGGTTTATAGTTTGATCACATCATTAGAAACAAGTGTGTACAATTCTGTGCCGGTGTGTGTAAACGATGACAACTGTGTTGCAGTTGTGTTTAACTTTTGACACTTGTGTTTACGGTTTTGCAACACAAATGCATCACAGTGCAAAATGTGTTTTAGTGAGTGAAAATGTGTTTTTGGAGTTTCGCAAAAAGATTGCATGAGATTTACAAATTAACTTGATTAAAGTTTTGCAGAAAGAGTGATTTATTCGACAAATGGTTTTAGGACTTTGAGAAACAGAGAATGGGGTTTAGTGTCTAAGCAACTGTGGAAAACTAATTTGAGTAATATAATATAATATAATATAATATAATATAATATAATATAATATAATATAATATAATATAATATAATATACGCACATTCACCATTTTTCTTTTTTGAATCAGTAATGCGTTACATGAGTCACCAAAATGTACCCATTAGAATCAATGGAAAGAACATAAATGATCATTTCAACTATGTATAGAAGATGTAGTGTGGCTTTTACTGACTTCATTTTCACTACTAGACCAACAGAGAGGGAGATCAGACAGACAGTTTGCCTGGAGGCTGATGGCTCTCCCATAAGAGAGAGATGAGAAGCTTTACAAAGAGAGAGATGGGACTCTGACTAGCTTAAAAGGGATTTAAAGATTTATCACAAAGTGCCACAGGAGGATAGCTCCTCGAAAGCTCACCTGATATCAACCTTCCTGCCTCCCCTTACAACACAAACTGTTTTTTTAATCACTACAGTAAGAAATTCAGCTAGCTAATTATCCCAGCTTTAAAAGCAGCACTGTAATCGTTCTATAATAGTTCTCATCCAAAAAAAACAACAACTTACACTTCACCTCTAAATGAACCAAATCACAAACCAGATGATTCACAATTACTTCAAGCTACATCTTCATATATGAATCATGATAATTTATGAAATGTCTCTGTGTTCTTTCATCTAAGAGCCATATGTTGAGTTTAACGGGCAGATCGCAGACCCAAGAGAGATACCACAGAGATAGAGAAAGGACATGTGAGAAGCTGTCAGAGCAAGAGATGACTCCAGGCAACAGATGCCAAATTACCATATTTACATAGTTATGGTGATGTGGTTGGATCCGAATGAAGTTGTAAGAGCACATCTGTTGTTGTCCAGCTCTGGCATAGCCCAGCAGAGGAGCAGGCTGAATATTTATGTGACATTTCATGATATTTCAATCGTGTGGTGCTTATCACAGTCAAAAGCATTGAAGACCTAGGCTATTTCACAAGCTTGATTACCATCTGTACCAAGGTTTGATGGGAATATAATATGTTTAACAAAATATCATGGCAAAACCATGACCGCGTTTCATAGCTTTTAGAGAATGTTTGCTGACAGTTACTGTAAATAACACAATTTAGCTGCATGACTTCTTTTTTGTAATAAGGGATCTACAGTAGGTAACACTTTAATTTCGATGGTCCACTTTAGAAAATCTACTAACTATAAGTAAATTTGCAACTACTGTACTGTACATGTCAACTCTCATTAGAGTATTCGCAGACTGTGGTAGACTGTTAGGTTAGGGTTCAGGTTAGTAGAATAAGTTGACATGTTACATGTAGTTACTTAAATTACTTGTAGTCAAAACAATGTCTGTTGGGGGACCATCAATTTAAAGTGTCTACTAGTACTCTAATGAGTTAGTTGAGATGTAGTTGCAAAGTTACTTATAGTCAGAATGTCTAAAGTGGACCATGAAAATAAAGTGTTACTGGGATCTATATCTTATAGTCTTGAGATGGGACTTAGGCCCCTAAGAAACCACCAAGAAACACCCTGTTTTTTTTTTAACAGGAAAACACCACTTACATTTTCAAATCTCCAAATGCAAGATGAAATCAGATCAAGCGCACAAAACTGAACAACCGCCTTTAACAAAAATAACCAATATCATCTTAGAAATCTACATGGGACAAACTTAATGCACTAAAAAGTCTTAAATAAGCATTCACTAAAAGTAATCAAGAGGATGAAATGAACGAGACAAGCCTCTCTGGAATTTTCCTACTATAAAATACGTTGCTTTCTGCTTCCCCTTTGAAGACAGCTTCTGCTCTAATAACTTCGTCTACAGGCCTGCTGTTCACAGTCTTTGCGTGGTCCTAGCTAGCTCTCGGCCTGAGCCTTTATAACTTTCAGATAAAATATTCAGACAGATAGCCTATAAATACCATTCTCTTTTAATGAAATATCCTGGTGAAGCACCGCAGTATGATGTAGCAAATGTAGTCCTGCTGACTTCCAAGCACACCCATGTAAATGTCTACAAGAAACATCAGTTACACGAAAACATATGATTATCACATCTTTCGCCTTATCAGATCACAAAAAATAAAAAAAGAATCAAAGAATCCTGAAAAACATGCATCACGGTTTCACATATATATATTAAGACGATATTAAGAACCACGACTGTATTCAACATTGACAATAATAAGCAAGAAATTCTTGATATTAGAATGATTTCTGAATAATGGCTGCAGAAAATTCAGCTTTGCCATCACAGGAATAAATTACATTTTAAAACAAATTCAAATAGAAAACAGTTAGTCTTAAAATTGTAATAATATTTCAGTATTAATGTAAATACTGTATTTTTTATCAAATAAATGCAGCTGTGGTGAACATAAAAAAAATCTTACCGACCCCAAATTTTTTAATGGTATTTTATGTGGAAATTATTCAAAGTGTGAGTTAAAGGAACAGTTCGCCTTCCAAAAATATGTAAAATCATGACTTACTCACCCTGATGTCTGTCCAACTGGTATGATTTCTTTTTTTCATTGAACACAGAAAGAGATCTTTGGAAATCTATGTGAAATCAAATGATGTTTAGAATCAATGACAATTTAAGACAAACTTGTTGTATTTTAACGTGTGTGGCGTGCCTTGAGGTCGAAAGGTTTAATATGTTCAAATAAGAATCGAGAGCTACTTTGAAAGGGAGCTACTGTGGAAGATTATAAGCGAATAAAAAAATAATTTTATATATAGCTCATGGGTCTTTAGTGACTACTTTTACAGTATATTACCTTTTTTTGGAGATACTTTCATTGTATGTAAAAAAAAAAAAAAGAGAAGCCCAGATATTCTACAAAACGTCTCCTTTTGTGCTCCTGAAGAAAGAAAATCATGAATTTGAAACACCATAAGGGTGAGTAAATACTAATAAATCTTCATTTTTGCATAAATAGATTTAAAGGCTTCAAAGTAAAAAAAAATTATAATAATTAGCAGGTATTGTAAATTGTATTGAAAATATTAGTCTGGATTTAGTAGTAAACTTCTCTTTGCATTCTAGGGAAAAAAGAAAGCATTTGTTTAGCCTTCTGCCTGTCCTTAAAACAGTGCCGCCACCTACAGACTTACCACAATTAGAGCATATTCAGAAAACTGTCAAAATCACTGACCTACATTTATGTGCATATGACTGACACTGACATAGACTGTAAAGTCACAGGCAGCACTGCTATATTCTGCAGTAGCAAAAACTAATCACTTACAGTTTCTGGCCACTTTAATAAGGGGAATAAATTAACATGCGATAAGACATCTGCCATGCTCCTAATGATCTCCTGAGTGCAACATCTTTCCAGCTAAGCCTCAAAGTATATATAATCTCCTTAGCATGATGGAGTCTGTTTAGAAAATAAATATGTAAATGTGAGCTCCAGAGAGGATAGACACACTTTGGCTTTCATGGCTGAGAACGGGCGAAGAGTGACAGAGAAAAGCAGTCTGCATATCTCAAATGTAGTAGACAGAGGACTGTCAGCTATGATGATGAGGATGCAAATGAATGAAACTGAGCTATACGTGTCACAAATTGGCACACCAACAGTAAGTGTCACAAGCAATCACATCACCTAACGCTATTCTTCAATGAATGATAATCAATGAATTACTGAAGTGTGATTGTGGCTATATTGTCTCACTTTTCACAAGATAACACATACACATTTGTTCTTCAATCATGGTCGGGACTTTCGGGAGTTTTTATACAATTATCATACAATCCTTTTTGAATTTCTATTATTTTCATTACAAAATTATTTAGTACATATAGGATGATTTCCCTGTGGGAGCCGTTAGCCACAAAGAGGTTAATTAAGGTCTTCTTATTCATGTTGGGACATTTGGTCCCTAATGTAAGGCAAAAACTGACCCACAAAACCACACAGAAAAAAAACAGATATCGGAATTGTGACCACTAGATGGCAGATAAATACCATTGAAAAACCATCCACGTGCCCTGTAAATGTCTTCTGAAACTCTTTCAGGAATCAGAGTTAAAATATTAGGCTATATACGAAAAACATACAATTTAGAAATGTCATAATACAAGCAACAGTAGCCAAAGACAATGACTTTTGTTTTTTCTAGATTTCCTTATAAGTTATAACTTATAAGAGCTATCAAGTGCATACATTACAGGCTAATAAAAATACAGCCCAAAATACAATAAGAACAAGCTAGGCCTACTGACAAAACCAGTAACGCGTTTCATCCAAAGAATGCAATAATGCCAGGGAACGTTATTATCTTGTTTATATTACCGTGTTTTACCAACGAAAGCAACGGGAGTATCCTAAACGGTTTAAAGAAAAGTCAAACATTTAAAATTACAAATAAATCCTGATATTATCAGCCATAATTAACTATAAGTTAAAGAATGGCATTGACTTTTTATTCAGTCAGCCAACTCCTTTAAAAGACGGTTAATAGCTACGTAGGCCTACTGGTCTCAGTCCCAAACTGACAGCTTGCCCTCGGGACTTGTTGGTTTACAGTTACAGCTGCTGTACACGATTTCTGTGCCATTAAACCGTTTTCAAACAGATTTCCCATTTCACATTCACTCCTCTCGTCTACCTTGACTGTTCACATCTAGTTCTTCCAAAGGACTCACGCCATTGGCTTAGATCCGCTTTCGAGTTTTCTGATTGGCTAACACTCGCGGGCAGATATTTGAAGACTTGGAGCTTTGATCTGTCACGGGAACAAGTGTTTGGCCCATTTCTTGGACAGTTATTACAAAAAATGTCTTTACCACATACTTGCAGTTCAGCTTGATTCCTTTACATTAATTCTGACAGTGTACACATATTTGCATGCACATTATTTTCCAAATAAAGCCCATATTCAAGTCAGCATATTGCATATTCGTTTCTCTTGTAAGTAGGCCTACTGATGCACGCCATTTATTTCAGTTGTAATAATCCGGCACAATAATTTAATCAAGTCATCAATTATCCTTGACAACAGCACACAAAAGCACAACACATTGCAAAATGTAGGTCAAGACTGTGCATTCACCCATTTGTATATTTATTTATGTAAATTTATTTTTATGTGTATTAAAAATAATCAGAAAATTTCAAAAATACTTCCATGTAAAAATGTGCAGCTATAAATAACTAATTAATAATCTAAAATGTTTACATGACAAAAAAATCAGACTAATATGACAAAATGTTAGCTGTCTTGGATTGCTGATAATCAGGTTAACATGTCGGAATATAACCAAATTTCGTTTATAATGGGGATACCTCACACCAATGCCTTCACTTTCTCTCATCTTTAAGCACGCACACACACACACACACACACACACACACACACACACACACACACACACACACACACACACACACACACACACACACACACACACACACACATACACACACACACACACACACACACATACACACACACACACTTAGAATTACACACCCAGCAAAGCAGTAGCATATACATACTCTGAAAGTGTGCTCACGCATCTTGTTATTGTGCGGGGTTGCCAAGCTATGCTGCTTTTACATTCATGAAAATCCTTGCCATTAATTCCCTGGGATGGAGGCGAGGCTGGACCACTGATGAAATATATGCCAGAAGCCCTGCCAATTTATATCTGAAAGCCAACAGACATCTCATTCACTTAATGCTGTTTTGGGGAGGGGAATGTGGATGATTTTTCCCACCCCTACACTGAGGACTTATGCATCATGATCAGCAGAGAATGAGAAAGAAAAGACTCTGCCTGAGGTGGGTCATTTCTCTGCCTTCCATCAGCTCTTTTATAGAATAATGACATTCTCCAAGATATTGAAATAGATGGTGGAAGAAAAAAAACAATAGGTGAAGTGGAATTTTTTTTTTTTTTTTTTTTTTTTGTAATTCAAGCAACTCCACAGTGCAAACACTATTCTAACCTGAAGTATCACCAGTCAATGTAACACTAATTGACTTTCAAAGTCCAGTAAAGGCATTTTTTGACAATTAAAAATTCTGGGGGTTTTTCATCCTGCAGAAAAGTGAACATGAAATGGAAGCTGCAATAGTGTTCTCTTCCGAGAACTGTCCTCTATCTGAGTGAAACAGCTTCTCGGAAAAAAAAAAAAAAGTAGGCTTGGACTTGGTTTTGTCCATCAGGAACTGTTCTGGTTTGCTATTGCTGTGATTTTATGTGAGTCACAGGTTGTCCTGCCCTCACGCCAGTAAACAGGTCATCAGAAAATAGAAGAGATGTCATTCCATGCAAGAGGGAGAGGAATTTATTTTGATTAAAGATTATGATGGCACATTAATTTTAAAAAATAATAACGTGCATGGATAAATCATTTATAATAAAAACAATTCAATATTATATAAAAATTTTGATTTCATGTTGACGTTATGAAAAATCACACGGAAGAGTGCTGTTGTACAGAATTGTACGACTGTGATCAGCGACTGTGTAAACTAAATGAAAATATGGGCTTTCTCTGACATCAAATGCAATTACACTGCAGAAAGTTAATATTCATATTCAATCCTTTTTCTACCATCTGGACATTATTTTAGTGAATCTTTTACTCTGTAGAGTTACTACAGTAGGGAAGCCAGCTGGCATGTTGGCATAACACATTGCTCTTGAAGGTACTGGTATTTTAGACAGCAATCTTCCATGCCAACAGTTCCTGCGAATCCTCACGCAAAGTATTCAGGGGCCCTGCAGACCTCAACAGAGCTCAAAACGACCGTATCATTCCAAACTGACCCCGTAAAGCCCCCTCTCAGCTTAGAGAGCGATAACGCTGTAGCTCGAAATGAGCAGATATCAATTCAGAGCATAACAAGAACAACGAGAGGGAGAAATTGAGACAAAGAAATACATGCAAATTCTACTTGCAAATTCTATGAGATCTGCATGCTGGTTATTTGGTTTTTTTATAATCTGACAGACTATTATTCTCTGTGGTAATCAATAGGCAGTCAGGTACAGGACAAATTTACCCATCATCTTCAAAGTTTTACTTTGTTATTTAAAGAGGATAAAAGTGGGTTCCAAACTATAAACAGTGACTCTCCAAACAGTGAGGGGGAAAAAAAGCACCAAACATAAAGCTGTGATATAAAAGATATGTGACTCAGAGCCGAAATACAAAAGTAGTGCTATAACTCTTCACCAATATTGTAAGCATAAATGTCTCCTAAAGCTTCCCTCCCTTGGACAGCAGATGATTGGTATGCCTGTGAAATCCTAAAGGCTCCCAAGAGAGGTGGCGCCTGGAGATGATAAGATCCATTCCCATCAAAGGTCAGAGCTAGTCGAAGAATAATGCGGCCAGCATTGGGCAAAATCACATCACATTGCATTATCATATTCCTGATAGCTTGCAGAGAGTCTCGGTCAGGGAAACGTTAAGACTGTATCATCAAAGAAAATAGATACAAATTTTGGAAGAGAAAGAAGAAACAGGTGAAGGCCATTTGAAAATTTCGGAAAATTTCCAACATAGTGCTTAAAGATTTCTATTAAATCAAAATGGTTGTTTTGTGGATTCTTTCATGATTCAAACTAATGCCATCAATATAAATTTAGAATAATAAATGGAATTTAACATATCATATACTACAATCTATACATTTTAAACATCAGATGAATGCCTCCGTGGTAAAAGTGTATTGCACAAAATTTGAGAATGGTGGTGTTTATGCCAAATCCTAAACATTAAACAATATACAATATATATATATTCACCATAGCTTGTTTCATTTCAAAAAACAAAAGCAATTTTTCTCTAATTCTGCTCTTATAATAGTGCTCACTACATGAATAGTTACCTTTCATGTATGTGTAATAGCTGTTTGTAAATGTAAAAGGTCTGCAAAGTTTCATCAAAGTGCAGGAAAAAAGGATTGATTCTGAACTGCCTTGAGTCGTCAGTAATTCCAGTTTTACTTCCTGCACAAACATATATCGATTTGTTACAAATTTGCATAATGCCAGCCTATAGATTGTCTTTGCCCGTGAACAACGACACCATGTTAATGATCAATTGCGTTAGATTAAACTGGGGAGGGTCATAGCACTTGCATATTGTTGTCCTATTGTTAGTTTAACTGCTTCTATTGTTCAGATTTGTAAGTTGCTTTGGATAAAAGCGTCTGCTAAATGAATAAATGTAAATGTAAATGTTCACAGCCGAAATTCAGATATGGTAACGGCCATTAAGTTTCCGATACCCGTTTATAAGAGGTATAGACCAATAACAGCGGACTGGGCTATTTGACGAATCAGAGCAGAGTAGGCTCTCAGAAAGGAGAATTTTAGAGAGACCAAATCCTTTATCGAACAGTTTCAGACAGTGTGAGAAAAGAGGTGATGCTGCAATGTATATTATGAGAAAATTAAAGTGTTTTTTGACCCGCAAACCTATTGTTAGCATAATAAATGGCATTTTAAAAGTTTTTTGGCGGGTCTCAAGTTTGATTAATTCCTCTCTTGGTGGGACCTACCATGAAAACGATTGTGACCTCAACCTATTGTGCCAGTCAGACACATCATTTCCAGGTATTTTAAAACTTTTAAACTTATTAAGTAGCTGATTGTCTTCTGTGGTGCTGCATGTAAAGTCTGTGAAAACCTGTATCACGAAGCAGCTTTTCTTATCTTCTTCTTCATCTTATAACAAGGCTTAAAAAAGATAACATCTTCATGGCTCATTGAAAATGTTTGAAGATGACAGAATAAGTCCTCAATGCCCAGGCCACCCTCACAGGAGCCGACCGCTGCACAAACAACCCCCATCTCCTGAGGAAGGAGTGAATGAGTTTATGTTGCCTTGCCTGGTCCTTTCCAACTCTTTGCCTCCACCTCCTTTCCTAGCTCATGGGACCTTCTTGGCTGAGGTTCGGAGAAGTTTAGTTTGGAAATGACTCATATGGAAACTTATATGGTGTAGGCAGCCAGGCTGCTCTGCCTGTTCCTATGGCCTGTGATGTAGTGTGAATAATGGTCGATTACTGCCCATACAGTCCTGATTCAGCCATTGCAATGCTTTTTCCAACAGAGAGCAATGTTAATGATGCAGACAAAGACCATACATGAATAAAAGGGAAATAAAAAGTTTTTTGGCTCATTCTTAGGAAATGGTGTGTCTCTATGACACAAATAAAAGTAAAAAGTAAAATTAACAAGAAAAAAAAACTTACTCACAGAACTTAGTGGCATGATTTGATCATTTAAATATAATTTAAATGTGTAATGCAAACATTAGTTTATTATTGCAATATATATTACAATATATAAAATAATAATACAGAAAATAATACATGCTATATTTGCATTTAAATAATTTAAAACCAATAAAACTATTTAAAGTAATTTTGTATAGTAAAATGGGGTTCACCAGAAGGCTAACCTGTGTCACATACTTTAACATATACATATACTTATTTTTTATTTTTCTAGAATTTCAGAAATTTTCATAAACTAATCACACCATTTCCTGGAAATGGAATGTATAATTGTGTGATTATGTAGAATAAAAAAAGGGAAAAGAAATTAAGCATTACGCTGATTATATTGCACGTCTATCAAGTTTTTTCAACATTCTAAAACCATGGTTGCAGTAACAAATATGGACACTGCATAAATACTCCCAGGTCATTATTCAAATGACAATTATACTGACATGAAATGCATATGTAAAACTGACTCATTTGGCTACATCCAGCAATAAATTACATAATTTTCCTTGTCATGTATTATCTGTTTGTGGCGAACAGGACGGCCGAGGGACGTGAGAGAACGGCGCGAGGCCGGTGGTGCGATTGCTAATGAGCAACACCTGTATAGCACACCGGTCTCGCATCTCTCACGGAGGAGCGGAAGCATAAAGGGGGAGCGACGACATTAATGATCGAGAGAGGAACAGGCCTGATTTTAGTTGTTCTGGTTTTTGTATTTGTGTTTTATTTTAGCCAGCAGTCGTCCGCGAGGGGCTGCTGGCCGTTATGTTTTATTTTGGGTAAGCCAGCAGTCGTCCGCGAGGGGCTGCTGGCGGTATTTTAGTTTGTTTGTTTTATTTTAAATAAAGTTTATTTCGATTGTTCGCCGGTTCCCGCCTCCTTCTTCCCTGAACATTGCTACACTGGTGCCGAAACCCGGGAAGAGGGAGGAACGCGCTGTCAGAGAGTCCTCGCCGCTGTGGGGAATCCGCGGTGTCATCGAGCATGGTGCGCGAGTCGCCGCCGCTCGCCGTGGGCCGGAGCCTGCTGCCATCCGCCAGAAGGGGAGGAGCAGGGAGCGGGGGACTCGCGGCCATGGACGCTCGAGGCGGTGCGCTGGAGAGAGTTGCCGGTTGGACGGTCGAGCTCGCTGCCGGCCGCCTGTGTATTGGAGGGGCGGCTGCCATCCGGGAGGGAGAGGAGGAGTCGCCGCCGCTCGCCGTGGGCCGGAGCCTGCTGCCGTCCACCAGAGAAGGGGAGGTGCAGGGAGCGGGGGACTCCTACCGTCTGCCCAAGGCACCCGAGGAGCCGTCGCCGTCCACCGGGCGGCGGAGGGGCGTCGAGCCGTCCACCGAGGGCCATCCAGCGTCACCGCCAGGCACCGCGGAGGAGATCGCCCAGCTGGTGGGGGACCAGATGGCAGCGCGTTGTGGGAACCGGACCATGTTTTTTTTTTTTTTTTTTTTCTCTCTCCCCTCTCTCGATCTGTCGCTCCTCATGCTTCCGTCTCCGTTTTCCTCGGCTTGTCGGTCCATACCCCCCAGGGATCGCCGCCGCCGGGGGGGGAGTAGGCGCAGGCTCGTGGGTGCCCCCCGGCCTGTGAGGGGCGATGGGGGTATGTGTCGAACAGGACGGCCGAGGGACGTGAGAGAACGGCGCGAGGCCGGTGGTGCGATTGCTAATGAGCAACACCTGTATAGCACACCGGTCTCGCATCTCTCACGGAGGAGCGGAAGCATA
Source organism: Siphateles boraxobius (assembly GCF_051911475.1). Classification (NCBI taxonomy): domain Eukaryota; kingdom Metazoa; phylum Chordata; class Actinopteri; order Cypriniformes; family Leuciscidae; genus Siphateles; species Siphateles boraxobius. Next base: position 8,242,293 of record NW_027509042.1, on the reverse strand, counting down.
AAGGGGGAGCGACGAGATTAATGATCGAGAGAGGAACAGGCCTGATTTTAGTTGTTCTGGTTTTTGTATTTGTGTTTTATTTTAGCCAGCAGTCGTCCGCGAGGGGCTGCTGGCCGTTAAGTTTTATTTTGGGTAAGCCAGCAGTCGTCCGCGAGGGGCTGCTGGCGGTATTTTAGTTTGTTTGTTTTATTTTAAATAAAGTTTATTTTGATTGTTCGCCGGTTCCCGCCTCCTTCTTCCCTGAACATTGCTACACTGGTGCCGAAACCCGGGAAGAGGGAGGAACGCGCTGTCAGAGAGTCAGAGAGCTGAGGGGCGATGGGGGTATGTGACGAACAGGACGGCCGAGGGACGTGAGAGAACGGCGCGAGGCCGGTGGTGCGATTGATAATGAGCAACACCTGTGAGCACACCGGTCTCGCATCTCTCACGGAGGAGCGGAAGCATAAAGGAGGAGCGACGACGTTGATGATCGAGAGAGGAACAGGCCTGTGTTTTAGTTGTGTTTTTGTTTTATTTTTGTTTTATTTTAGCCAGCAGTCGTCCGCGAGGGGCTGCTGGCCGTTATGTTTATTTTTGGTAAGCCAGCAGTCGTCCGCGAGGGGCTGCTGGCGGTAGTTTAGTTTGTTTATTTTATTTTAAATAAAGTATATATTGATTGTTCGCCGGTTCCCGCCTCCTTCTTCCCTGAACATTGCTACACTGTTGAATTCATATTTGTACATTTCGTGGGAAAAAGAAACTATAATATATGTGGTATGTGAGTGTTTGTGTTTGCTTTGGACTTACTCGCTGCCCAGCCGTGACATTAGAGACAGGCGGTTAAAATCTAAGTTATTATAGCGCTCTGCTCAGATAAATGGAGGTTGCATTTGGTGCAATTTATTCTCATTAATTATTTAGTGGCCAGGACCTCACATTATGCAATTCAGATACTTAATAGGAGCAGATCACCGAGTGGGTCAGGAATGATTACACATTGCACTGGCTGGCAACGTGAAAGCATTTGCTGTGAGTGGTAATTACTTGAAATGATAAAGCGTTTGCATTAAAAGTGATAAAGAGAGGGCTCCAATGCAAAGTAGCTCATTGCAAAATTAGTAACAATTTTGCCTGCCAGTCATGCAAGGGGTTCACATTACTGAGGTTAAATCAGACCATTATACACTATGAAAACATTCATACACTAATTGACTATTGTGGATGTTTCTGGGGTTGTTTTAGGACTTATTTTTTTATTTTCTTTGATTTGTCTGTTTAATCTCATGCTGATACCACCTCTCATTAATCTTTCAAATTAAGCATAGTCTACACTGGCAAATTAGACAAAGGAAGAGTTTGGAATATTAATATAGTGGAGTTGTAAAAGAAACCAAGGTAAAAACACATATGAACACAATCTCAAAATCTTCATTCACATGTCTCGTTACAGGCAGGAACTCTTTATTGCGCACAGCCGTAGATGATGTAGACGATGTCAGACGAAATGCTTTAAAAATAGCTATTCGGTTTCCAAGCCTCCAGAGGTTCTTGTCTAGAGTTGAGATAGGGAGGCAGAACGTCTTCTTTTGAAGCAAACACAAAGACAAGCCCACAGGAGCTGTAGCAAAGTGAGACAAATGAAGATATGACCAGCAGTCGAGTTATTACTCAAGACTGGGAGATATGTCCATTTTCTCACAGGATACAAAGGCAGCCGGGTAATCAATTATTAATAATGGGGTTTTAGTTAAGTATTCATGCTGGTTCTTGAACAACTGCTAACTATGTACTTTAATTCATGTTTCCTCATTCTGTGTGAGAATTCCCTTGTTTGTCACTATCTTGTTTAAACATAATGACTTTGGTCATGCAAATTTTGTCTGTCTCCACGGGCCTTTTTTCACTTACACTCATTCTCTAGTCATCATTTTCCATCACAGCTCATTGAAGCACCCAGTTAGAAACAAAGATTGAGCTTTGCTCAATGGAGAACACACTTGACTGCTCAGCGTGATAACAGTGGCTCAGATTATCAAGTGCACTGTTTTAAATACTTAGGGGAAGAGTATTTGTTGTTTAATTCAGTGTTTTTGGTTATGTCCTTGTACGATCTGCTGCTGCGTCTAGTGAGTGAGCTAAACAGCAAGAAATTATGCTTTATTAGTGCTCTGGGTTTTTGGCCAAATTCAACTCTGAGCCCTCTCCTTGACAGCACGCCAAATACACACATTTTATACTATATCTGAATATATGTAAGTGTGAACTCATGAAATACCAGACAGCATTTTTGAGCATCATATGCATGTTCAAACCTAGTGATCTGCTTATCTAGACAGCATTTTTTGAAACATTTTGAAAAACTTGCCAAATCTAGTCAAATACCTTTTGTAGACAGCATTTTTGAACACCAGACACATTTGAACCTAATCAAGACCTAAATCCCCTTCTAGACAATTTTTGGGCATCATTGTCACCTTTGTTTAAACCTGTTTTTTTTTTTAAAACTGTTGTTATCATAGACACATTCAACCTAGTGAATTCTAGTGAGATGCCTATATCAAGAGTACACTGAAACCTAGTTAATACTTGTGAGTCACCTATCCACACTGCATTTTTGGGCATTATAGGCATGTTCAAACCAGTCAAAACCAAACACCTAGATGGCATTTTGGGGCAGCATAGGAATGCAAACCTATTTGAAACCAAGTGAGATGCCTAGACAGCATTTTCAGCTATTATAGGCATGATCAAGTGAAACTAGTGAAAATCTAGTGGGCTACCTACTCAGACACATCTGAACCTAATCAAGACCTAGTTAGAAACAAAACATTAGCCTGTTTCTTGAGTAAAGAAAAGATGTTACTACAGTCCAAACTGCGTGCAAGTATAGGGCTCACTGCATCCTGAGTTGGACATCAAACCCCACCCACATCCAAGTGTGAGGTCAGAAGCCACACCCGTGTCCAATACTTCGAATACATCCTCGTTCCGCCCCGGAAACCTACATTAACCTAAATGAAAAAGAATTAGGTGTGAGTGTTAAGTCTTCTCGATGCTTCTTCCTATTTCAAGCGTGGAAGGAACTGTGATTTTTTCCCCCAAACCACTTCAGCAGAAATCCCTCCCTGCAGCAAACTTCATTGGTTTAGGTTACAGTGACAGGTAGGTTTAGGGATCAGTGTTAGGTGTAGCCAATCAGTACTGTGATTGACATGATCAATAAAATCTTAAGAATCGGCTGCAGGGCGAACATGGGGGTGGCTTCTGACGTCACACTTGGATGTGGGCCGGGTTGGATGTCCACCGCAGGCTGCAGAGAGACACTTCTCACTGCGTGTGGCACTTCATTCACGAGAGGCGGGTGGATGTTTGACTGACAGTTTGAGGATCCAATGGAGTAACGAGTTTTAGTCGCAAGCTGTTTTTAATACTTTTCATTGTTTCACGTTGTCATGTGTTTGTGTTATTCTGGTCTGTTGTGAGCACATGACTGTCTTGTTATTTCTTGTGCCATGTGCTCTCCTGTCTATTGTCTAACCCCGTCCATCTTGTTATCAGATTATTGGTTAATTTGTCCCACCTGTCCAGCTCGTTACCCTCCTTTGTTTGTTCCCCTATTTAGCCTCCCTGTGTTTGTAGTCCTGTGCTGGTTCGTTGTCAATGTTTCCTGTTTCCTTGTGTTACCTGTTTTTGCCTGAAACCTCTCTTGTTTCCCCCCTCGGGGTTGTTTTGTTTATAGCTTGTTTTATTTTGTATTATTTAATAAACCTCATCTCATCCTGCTCTTGTATCCTCGTCTCCGTTCAACCGTTCCGTGACACATTGGTTAAATATGTAAATACAAATAAATAAATAAATACAAAACCCACAGACAGACATGAAAGGTGACCATAGTAGAATTAATGATTTGTGAGAACCCTCCCCCCCCAAAAAAATATTAAAACAAACAAGGTTTCTGGCCGACAGCAGCGATATTTTAAATTGTTTTGATTTATATATTTGTCTTACAGTGTATTAGCATTAAAGTGAAATAATATTAATAATAATACAAAATTGTAAAATATATATTATTTCTCCTCATTGTAATTGGTCCCCCCTGAACGTACAAGCATAAATCTGACCCTGGAAGACCAAGACACTATTTTCGGGCAGCATATGGGTATGAAAACACATGTTTACGCCTACCTAGACAGCATTTTTGGCTATTATAGGCACAATCAAAACTCATTTCTGACTACCTAACTTATATAGCATTTTTGGAGCATCAAAAATGTTCAAATCTAGTCAAAACCTGTAGACAGTCCTATATAGACAGCATTTTGGCCATTATATACACATTCAAAATAGTGAATCACCTACCTAGACTGCATTTTTGGGAATAAAAGGCATGTTAAAAACCTATTCAAATCGTATAGAGACTCCTCTCTAGCATTTTTGGCATCATACACATTCAAACCTAGTCGATAGTGAGTCACCAACCTAGATTACATAGGCATGTACAAACTAGTCAAAACCCAGTAATCAATTTCAAGTCTAGTCAATATTCTGTTGTTTCAAAATGCATATAATACCCTTGCATACTGTAATATCTGTGCCAGATTGATAACAAACTTAAAGGGAAGTTATAAAGATGGGGGATGGATAGGAAAAGAGACAGATCACCTAGTCAAAGGCTACTTCTCATAGTCAAAAGCAGATCACCACAGCTGTCTAAATCTCTACTGCTTCACTATCCTTTAAAACCTTTGAAAACACTGTTGTCTTACATTCATCAAACCATGTAAGTCACCCCGGAGTGAAAAAGAGAGGCTCAAATTCTAAGCAGGCAAGAATTCCTTCCCGTACAATGGAGATCAATGCTATATTGACTCACACTCATCATAAATTATTTTTCTTATTGATTCTGCTGGAAGACTGACATGTGGAAGCCAGAGGAGTTACGCTGTTTTATTGGTAAGATCTCTAAGTGCATTTCTGTGGATGTAAACAATCGAACATGCATGGTCATAGGTTATCTATCCAAACACATTTCACAAATATCACGGGTTATAGAAGCACATGAATAATTTTGGAATAGGAGTCAATTAGTATAATCTAATCAACACTGAGTAATTTGAGATGCATGAATGTGTACAGTCTATATTGGGTTGTTGTGTGCTAAAGTCTTATTTTTTGGGTCTGAAGTGTTGAGGTGACAATAGTAAACTGCAGTTCAAATTTATGATAAAATTGAAGCATTTCTTTAGGATTTTGTTTTTTGAAAGGCTATTGCTTTTTCCCCGACCCATCTTTATATTTTTTAAGTCAAAAATTTGTATCCATTGCATGGATACAACTCACAAACAGAAATATACCATCGATTCCACCATAGCTATTTTAAACACCAACATTATACAGAAAAAATATACATAATTTGTTTCACTAAATAAAACAATATAAATAAGTGGAAAGGAACAGAAATTAGTTTCTATACACTAAGTGTTAATAGTTGTTAGATATACTGAGTGGAAACAGTGCTATTTGCACCTCAGTGTATTGTAGTATATATTGTAAAGCATGCAGTTTCATTCACACATGCAAAAAGACTCTTTTTATCAAACCTTTACCCATAAATAAATAAATAAATGAATGAATAAACACAATATTTATTGTGATATTAAGCATTTTTCTCCCATTTCTCTCCAGTGAGTCTCTGTTAATCACATACTCTACTTTTGGAAAGTGGGCCTTTATATTTCCTTCATATAAAAAGCTCTTCCCTTATCTGCAGATGTTCTCCCTTTCACAGACGTATGGAATTCCTCACCCTGTGGTCTGGAGGGAGGGAATGCTACGGAAGAGACCCATCTGGAGTGGGAACAAGGTGGGTAATGGAAGAGATGAGGCCCCCCTCTCTGCCAGGTTCTCTGGAGAACCCTTGGGCTTGTCTGGAAATGCATCAATCGGTCATACACAGCAGGCCGATCCAAAGCCTGTCACCGGATAGCCCAGGGAGGGGAGTTAAAACTACAATTGGTTCTGCCGTTTAATGATAGAAGCTACAGGCCACTGGAGACCCGGCGAGTGCTGAAACAGACAGGCTTAGTGAATGCAACTAAAGGATTACGGCAGATTTTGGGTGATGATGGAGACAAGTGGTTTTGAGGCCGTGAATAATCACACGCAGCCAAACTTGACCACTTTCTGACATGCTTATTCAGTCTGATTATTGTACGTAAAGTGCAAAGAGCAGCATTAAAACCTTTTCACGTGTCAGGACTTCAACACAAGTGTAATTCGCTATTTTGACCTTCATACTAAAAGCACTGCAAATAGCATTACATAAGATGATTTTACGAGGTTACTAGGTCAAAAGAAAGTGGTTTAACAAGTTAAACAGTGTAAATCAACAAACAAACAAACAAACAAACAAGGTAACGTAGATTAGCATACTTATCTGTCCCGCGTAATTGGAGTGCTCTGCGCTGGATCAAAGTCTTTGGCTGCAATGGCTGGATGATGATGATGATGATGAAAAGAGGGGTACCAAACTGCTTTTAACTGTGCTTTTATTGTATATATAAATGGCAAAAAGTTCTTACCATTATTTTGTAACTTTCTCCTACTCAAGAACACAAGACGTACCTCCGTCAGAGCGTTGCAGCCGGGAGTGTCGTGCGGTGATGCGCTGCCAAGATGGCGACGGCTGGCTCCGCCCACTTTAGGCTTCAAAAAAGCTCTTCAGAAACCAACTTACTTTGATGTCATAAACCGATCGGTCTGTGTAGCATTACCGCGTAACCATTAATGGTCGTTATAACGTAGTTCAAACGACTTATATAATAAAGTGATTTATTGGGATGGTTGGGCTGCGGAGAGATTGTGAGATTGTGGTTGGGTCTCAGCAGCAGGAGGGATGTAGAGGTCAGTAAGCAGGGCTGAGTTGAGTGGGGGACGGAGGGGGGTGACTCTGGGACGCAAGAATCACTGTCTTCATGTTTTTTATCATTTACGCCCCTGTTATGGAAATCATTATGAACAGCAGCTACGCTAATTATTTTCCCTTTTTGCTAGTCACGCGAGTCCCGAGAAAAACGGCGTTCGTCAGCTCCAGTTTGTATCCAGCCTTTCACGGAGACTTCAGATACCCCAATCACAAAGCCTGTGAAGAGACGACTCAACACCGGCGATATGGACCCTCTATGGTGGACGGCACTGATCCTCAACAACTCGTCTCAACACCGGCGTGATTACTTGGACTTCCAAAAGATGGAATTGGATAAATATTCTAAATGTTCTGATCCAATCTGCCTTGTAATGCTGCCCGAATCATAAATCATGCACTGTTCCTTCGTTGGCCAGAGGAGAACTGGCCCTCCGACTGAGTCTGGTTTCTCCCAAGGTTTTTTTCTCCATTCTGTCACCTGATGGAGTTTTGGTTCCTTGCCACTCTTGCCTTAGCTTTGGCTTGCTTAGTTGGGGACATTTAATATTCAATAATATTATTGATCTGCCTTACTTAAGGTGGACGTTGACTCAATTTTCTTTTAGAAACCAACTCTGTTATATTATTTTCATGTTATCACTGTGAAGCTGCTTTGATACAATCTGTATTGTAAAAAGCGCTATATAAATAAAGGTGACTTGACTTGACTTGATATCTGTCACCAGGCGCTAAAGTGCTGTGAATAAGGTCAATAGCTGCTATAGCCATAGGAGAATCTCTTAAGTGACAATATTAGTCACCTTTATTTATACAGTGCTTTTTACAATGCAGATTGTTTCAAAGCAGCTTTACAGAGATAAAAGGAAAATAATGTTGTAATAATATTTTTAAATATTAAATTAAATGTCCCAAACTAAGCAAGCCAAAAGCCGATGGCAACAAAGGCGAAGAAAGGCAAAAAAGGCAACAGTGGCAAGGAACCAAAACTCCATCAGGTGACAAAATGGAGAAAAAAACCTTGGGAGAAACCAGGTTCAGTTGGGGGGCCAGTTCTCCTCTGGCCAACGAACGAACAGTTTATGATTATGATTCAGACAGTATTACAGGTCAGAAGTCAGATTGGATCGGAACATTATATTATGCTGTTCATCTGTTTGAAGATCGGAGTCATCACGCGTATGGAGACGAGTTTATTGAGGATCAGTGCCGGTGGCTGTCGTGTCGATGAGGCCTTCACAGGGGAGAGTCTAGTTGACACAAGCTCTGCTGACACTTCAAGGATGCGTTGTGGTCGTGTCTAGGCGCAGATCACCATCTGATCTAGATACGGCCCGGATCCGGCTGATTACATCATGCGTTGTGATCGTGTCTAGGCTCAGGTCCACCATTTGATCTGGATACGGACCGGTTCCAGCTGAATACAGTAAACCTCGGAATAAACAGAAAGACTAAAATTAGGGTAGATGCCATTCTTTTTATGATGTAACAAGTACATCAGGTGAAATAGGAAGTGTTCCCGGTTCCGGCTGACCTAATTTATGCAGCCTAATAATCATAAATCAATTATCAACTGATTTGAATAATAGGAATGTATAGTGTTCTATGTGTATGCCAGGTTGAAGAGATGTGTTTTTAATCTAGATTAAAACTGACAGAGTGTGTCTGCTTCCCGGACAATGTTAGGAAGACTGTTCCAAAGTTTAGGTGCTAAATAGGAAAAGGATCAACCGCCAGCAGTTGATTTTTATATTCTTGGTATTATCAACTGGCTGGAATTTTGAGATTGCAAAAGACATGAAGGACTATAATGCGTTAAGAGCTTGCTCAAGTACTGGGGAGCTAAACCATTTAGTGCTTTGTAAGTAATCAGCAATATTTTAAAATGTATATGATGTTTAATAGGGAGCCAATGCAGTGTTGACAGAACTGGGCTAATATGGTCATACTTCCTGGTTCTGGTAAGAACTCTAGCTGCTGTGTTTTGGACCAGCTGTAGTTTGTTTATTAAGGGTGCAGGGCATCCACCCATAATAGCATTACAATAATATAGACTTGATGTCATGAACGCATTAGCTAATTGTTCTGCATTTGTCATTGAGAGCATATGACGTAATTTAGATATATTTTTAAGATGGAAAAATGCTTTACAGATACAAGACACATGACTTTCAAATGAAAGATTGGTATCAAAGAGCACACCCAGGTTCCTAACCTACTGCGAAGACTTGACAGAGCAGCCATCAAGTGTTAGACGGTATTCTAGGTTATTACAGACTTTTTGTCCAATAATTAGAATCTCTGTTTTTTTCAGAATTAAGTAGAAGGAAATTACTAGTCATCCAGTTTTTTATATCAGCTATGCATTCCGTTAATTTTGTGAATTGGTAAGTTTCGTCAGGGCATGAAGAAATATAGAGGTGAGTATCATCAGCATAACAGTGAAAACTAATGCCATGCTTCCTAATGATATCTCCAAAGGGTAGCATGTATAGAGTGAACAGCAATGGTCCTAGTAATGAGCCTTGTGGTACGCCATACTAAACTTTTGATCGATAATACATCTCTTCATTTTCTGCTACAAACTGATAACGGTCAGATAAGTATGATTTAAAACAATTTATAACTATTAAGTAAGCCATTCATAGGTTAATTTTCTCAAAACAATAGGCTACTATCGTAACCCCAGTTCTCTAAAACATCGAGTGGAGAGATCCACCTATGGGAAGGGCATCCGTATCTGACCTCTGCAGAAGCATCCAATTGCACCAAGACGAGGAAATAATGAGAATAAAATCCCTGACTCATCAGATTTGGGGGGCACCACCTGAATCGCTCCCTTGTTTAGAAGGGAAGATATTTCCTTTTCAGAATTTGTGCGGCACTCTTCTCCGTGTGTGAAGAGAGAACGCCGTTGAAATGCGGGGGTTTTATTGCAAACTGCAGTCTGTAGCCATGCATTATTGTACGCGTCACCCACTCGGGAGCCGAAAAAGTTTGCCAAGCCAATTTGTGACTCGCGAGAGAACCGACCCATCCATGGGAGACCCTCAGTTTTTGAGGAGCCTTTCCTTGCCCAGATGGAAATTTCGTCCCATGACAAGGGGGTTAGGTAAACGCACAGGGGGCACCTGGCGTGGGGCCGCCTTCCTAGGAAGGCGTAATTTAAAGGCCTCATCCTTCTTCTTTTTGTCGTCACATCGTTGCTGCATCAATGCGACGGCAGGGCCAAAGAGAGCCCAGCTGGGCTCTAACGAAGAGCCTGCGATGCACCTCTTCTCACTGTCAGGACGGCCGACAGGTTAAGCCAGAGCGCGCGCTTTCCCACCACAGAAAGCGCCATAGAGCGCCCGCAGGCTTCAACGGTCTGATGAGCGTTACGGAGGACGAGGTCGTTAACCGTAAGGATTACGGTTACGGCCACTCGCCTATAGGACAGAATAGACTGAGGCAAGGCCGCAGGGGCGTAAGTCTAGGGAACGCCAGAGGGCGGGGTGGCCTCCTCATCCTCTGAGACCCCAAGAAGGGCCGGAACTGACAGGAGGGTTCGTCGATGAGCGAGAGGTTGCCTGCGAAGATGTTCTCTCCGTGGAACGCATGATTGGGCTGGTCAGCCCAAATAAGTGAAGTAGCGCCCTGGGAGGCCCCCGGTAGCGCATCGTCGTCACCGTGTCCCCCATCTGAGTCAGAAAGGCAGAGCTCGGCATACTGGGTCGCTGCGACTTTAAGACGCCATCGCAAAAGCTTCTTGGGCAGCATAAGGAACTGACTGCATTTCTCCGGGTTCTCCAAGGCTTCTTGAGCATGTTTGAGGCCCAAGCAGACAGAGTGAAGGTCAGAAAAATCTGTGGCGGGCAGCCCTGGAAGGGGGAGCAGGTGAGAGAAGCAAGAGCGCGGGCGGCTACAGATGCAGAACACAGCTAATCAGGCTGAATAAACGACTGTCATGTCTGGCGGAGGCTGACCAGGCGATATGTCCTCCAGAAGACATGCAAGTGTGCAGTGTAAATCCAACCAAACTGTGTAAGTGCAGAGATTGCGAGTAGCGAATGTCAACTGGAGAGTAGCAGCGCTTGCAGGCGTAATATGCCCTCAGGTAAGGGGGTGGGGCCTTACCTGGCATTGGCTGAGCGCCTCTGTCTGTCTAGCCAGACTTGGTGCAATTGGATGCTTCTGCAGAGGTCAGGTACGGATGCCCTTCCCATAGGTGGATCTTGAACAAGAAATGGTGCAGAGACTTTCAACACTTAAATGAAAATGAGAAAAGTTTAAGCTGAGGTTCTAAAATTCCTAAAATAAATAAAATATAAATAACAATACTAACAAATTACAAATTGAAACATGAAAACAATGTTTATTTTTGCAGTCCCTTTTCAGTGGCACTAGTGGCACAGAAATGACACACTTCAGCTTCAATGTGACTGACACATGCCTCTCTTCCATGTCTTATTTATGCGACACCAGACATAAAAATGTATCATGCAAATTGACTGGTAATCATTGCCTGTTTCACAAGTCGCCAGCAAACAGCAGTTGAAATGATTGAAAGTTTCAGCTTTGACCAGCCTGCAACACGGCCTCCAAATAGTTCAATGGCTTGTAGAACACTGATGCGTCTCATTTAGCCAGAGGAATAGAAAAGGAGCTACATTTCTTAGTAGGGTTGAAGCACTTGGTTTGCTCTGGTCAAGTGTCAATGCTTTGCATGAAGGGTGATAGCTCTACTCTGACATCTCCTTCCCAGATGAGACAGCTCCCAGCATGCCTCAGGGTACCAGGACTCGCTATCAGAGCTGCAGACATCACTCAATGTGCTGAGGAGAAAGCTTTTATTCTGCATACCAAATTATTTGCATCAAAAGCTATTAAAGGTTATCGGTCAAAACAATAGTATCGAAGCTCTACAGTATTTGGACACTTCAGCTGCATTAAATGTCATTGGATTAGATAACATATGACATTTATTTTAAAGAAATATAACAGGAAGATATGATGAATTAAATGGATTATTTCCTGGTCTAAACCAACCTTGAGGTCAGTTGGACAAGTGTCTAATTGCATTTTGGGGTCACTGTATTTGAGAGATATTTTAGCTTTGGGTGTGTTGAAGTACAATTGTATGAAAAAGACCAAAAACATCACGTTAGATAAATTGAACATTTTATTTGTGGAAAAAACACAAGCAAAATGCATTAATAGACATTTCTACTGGAAGCATGGGAACTGATAAAGAAGTCTCTAAAAGCAAAGTCGTGCACATGCCAGAAGTCTGTCGAATGTTAGCATTGTATCAGCTATAGACAAGGAGCAGTGATCAATTAAAAAAATGAAGAGAAAGGGCAGTAAAATTTACATTTACAATTAAAATAATGAGCTCAATACAAAATTTACAAATAACAGCAACTAGCAAGAACAAAACAAGAAAGAAAAGATTTTTACTAACAAAATTAAAAATTATTATGCAGAAGAAAACTGTAAAAAGCATTTTACACAAGATATTGACAAAATTAAAGGAGCCAGGACTATACAGGTAAACTGAAATTTCACAAGGTTAACGCTATAGCATACGTAAACAAGCATTCTATATTTGGGTTTCTGAAAAAGAAAAGAAAAGAAAAAAAAGCTAAAAAAAATGTAACCATCTTTACACAGTAAATTAAGGTTACTGGTCGTACACAAGAACAGAACTGCTTGCGCGTTAAAAAACAAAAGTTTAGCTCCATTGCTATTCCATTCCTATTATGTTGGCTTTTGCACCATTTTGAGTTATACATAAGCAATTTAAATTCAGCAATTGTTTTTTCTCCTCAAATTTGAATAAATCAAGATACAATTCATCGTTTGTTCTTTTTTTCCTTTACAATTTTACAAAATTCAGGTAACCGTTTCTGACTGCAGATAAGGCAAGTGAAAAAATGGCTATATTCATACATTTTACGAAATGTTTTTTTAAGCTGTACATTGCAAATTCAATAACTTTGTAGGGGTTAAAATGTAGTAAAATCTCAACAATCTGAACAATGCAGAATAATTAAAGCCCCAGTGATTTGTGATGTCAAACATCTCCCATTCTGGTTATTACTTTGCATACTTTGAGTAAAAGAAAAGATTTTACGAATAGTGTCCATCTTGAATTGCACTGATCTAAATGGGTAACAAAACAAAATCAATATCAATAGAACTGAAATGCTTTGTATTCAACGATCAATACCGGTTTGGTTGGTTAACATCACAAATACAGAAGACACACATTTACCCTCTCAAAACAACCCAGTTAAGCCTTCATTTATACAAGATCCTTAGTCTGTCTACTTCTGCTAATGAAGGTTGTTAACAGAAGCAGATTTCCATTCAAAGCATCAAAGTGTCCATTTATCTCTTCATTTCAAAACATACAAAAGATTAAAAGAACAATTCAAGGAGGGAAAACAGCTTGATGGGAAATCACTGTAATAATTCTATGCCATAGCAGAATTAACACGCAGTACAATGACAGAAGTCAGTGTTGTCTTTACAGATTTGACTTGAATGTCAATGAATTTACAAGTATACAAATATTCTGCATATATCAAGAGGACAAGAATTACACATTTGAAATGGATTATATTAGACTTTATTAAAATGTTATATATCACACATATGGAAATTACATTTTGAATTATTCATTTGCCTAGCATTTCATCAATATCAAATTCCTTTGGTCCTTCAATAAATAAAACTCATATCATATACACATACTTTGTACAAGTTTAATACAGTTCAAAGGGACGATTTGCTGACTTTTAGATTTGTGGGAAACACCAGCTAGACAGCTTGTGTATTTTGAGTCAATGGGGATCCGTAATGTTGAGTGAAATCATGCTTGTGTCAATTTTTCATGACACTCAAGTAAACAAATGAAAAAAAAAAATGTTGGTCCTGAATGCTTGTTAGAGTTCCCGTTCATTCAATGACAGTTTGAAGCTCATGTTCAGCATGTCTCTGATTTCTAGCGGTGGGACTGTTTTGGTAAATACAGCACTGCTCTCCATAACGTAAGTTTCTGAAAATAATGGGGAGAAAAATCACACGTTTGGCTTCAGATTAAAACAAAGCTGAATATAGCCCTAACATTAAAATGGGTTTCTTTCAAATCAAAATTGCAAAATAAGTTCTTCAACGTTAAAGGCCTACGGACCTTTGAGAAGTCAAACCCTTTTAGTGTTTTTACAATACATCATATGTAGAACATGAAGGACATCAAAAGCTGTCAAATAAAACATTTCAAATACATTTGCAAAACCAGACGTTAAGCCAAGTGAGCATTAAGAAAGCTCAGTTCTGAATGTTCAAATCCAAAGCTGACGTCATGCTTGCAATGTCTCCTTGCAGTTTTTGAATCCCAGCTGTCTTCTCCATAAAGCGGATGCAAAACACCATCCGTTTAGTTCATTGACAAAACCAGATCTAGGGAACCCCAGTGCACAAATGTTCAGACCAGTCTCGCAAAATGAAAAAAACAAAAATCCCAAAACAAAGCAACAGAAGAATGCAGCCTGACACCAGGACACAAGCATTTCCATTGTTTTCAAGAGTCGAGGGATCTGTTTCTATGGTGTGAACGTCAGTCTGAGGACTGAAATCATTTCACAGTGTATCTAGCACCATTGCGGGAAGTTTCTCAGGAATCTCCGGCAAGATTGTTTCAACACTAAAGGGGAGCCGTCGGCTTGAGCTACTTTAGCTGTGTGAAACTGAAGTAAAAACAAATCTCTTAAAGTAGAAAGATGCAACATAATAAATAAGAGCAATAATGGTCCAGAATAGTTAAAATGTCGGTGGTTATTGTGCACAGTGGACATTTACAAACATTTTTTTTTTTTTTACAAAAAAAGAAAGAAAAGTTGATTCAGCTGCACATCCACGTACAAATATAAAACAATACATACAAGAGTGGGATGTCTCCTGAAAGGGAAAGGAGGTACAGGTCGCCCAACGACCCAATACCATGGTCCAGTTTGCACCATTCACACAAATGTATGTGTACGCATGTAAGTGTGTGTGGGTAAGAGGACCATAAATCCCCCTTTCGGTAATGGAAATGAACATGAGTTGGCTCAGGGCAAGGTGAGGGGAAAATGGAGGCAAAGTACATCCCTGCGGTCTCGACAGCGTCCGTGGCGCTCAGAATGACTCATCGTGCCCGACCGAGAGGTCTCCCTTTGGGGTCGAAGCACGGGATGAGCCCTTGTCCATGCTCTCGGAACCGGAGCTCTGGTGCTGCAGTTCAGAGCCGGCGCTGGAGGTGACTGTGGAGGACGAGGTGGAGGAGGAGCGGGTCTTCTCCTTAAAGTCTGTTATGATCACTGTGACGTTCCCCACGGTGATGGCCAGCTGCTGGGCTGTGCTCCTGTCAATGTTCTTCAGCTTGGGCCTGCAGATGTGGGGAGAGAGAGAAATATTCAGGGGGGTAGTGCGACAAAGAACGCAATTTAGATCACTTTTGGCAAGCAAAGATAGTGAAGTAACATTCACCTGTAGAGTCATGGCTATCATTTTTAAAATGAAGATAAAATAATGTTTTCATGTATGCCATTGCTTTCCCTTTGCAATTTACGAAACCAAGGTAACTTAATTAAAGTAGGTAATTTTTTTTATATGTATATATATATATATATATATATATATATATATATATATATATATATATATATATAGACTTTAAACGTTAAGTTGGGTATACAATACCATTCAAAAGTTTGTGGTCATTCAAAAATAGTGTTACTACATTTTTTTATTCTTTTTAAAGAAAATAAATTTCTTCAGCAAGGATGCATTAAATTGATCAGAAGTGACTTTCTATTAAAAGAAATCCTGAAAAATATTCATGGATCATGGTTACCACAAAAAAATTAAGCAGCACAACTGTTTACATAGATAAATATAAGAAATGCTTCTTGAAAAACAAGTCATCATGGAGTTATGGCTGCTGAAAATTCAGCTTTGCAATTCTAGGAATAAATAAGATTTTAAACTAAAGTAAAATAGAAAACATTTATTTTAAATAGCAAACATGTTTCAAAATATTCCAAAATATTCCTGTATTTTGATTAAATAAATACATTTTTAAACAAATTATTTTTAAATTAAAATTATATTTTAAATGAATTAAATTATATATATATATATATATATATATATATATATATATATATATATATATATATATATATATATACACATATACACAGGTCCTTCTCAAAAAATTAGCATATTGTGATAAAGTTCATTATTTTCAATAATGTAATGATAAAAATTAAACTTTCATATATTCTAGATTCATTGCACAACAACTGAAATATTTCAGGTCTTTTATTGTTTTAATACTGATGATTTTGGCATACAGCTCATGAAAACCCAAAATTCCTATCTCAAAAAATTAGCATATATCATCCGACCAATAAAAGAAGTGTTTTTAATACAAAAAAAGTCAACCTTCAAATAATTATGTTCAATTATGCACTCAATACTTGGTCGGGAATCCTTTTGCAGAAATGACTGCTTCAATGCGGCGTGGCATGGAGGCAATCAGCCTGTGGCACTGCTGAGGTGTTATGGAGGCCCAGGATGCTTCGATAGCGGCCTTAAGCTCATCCAGAGTGTTGGGTCTTGCCTCTCTCAACTTTCTCTTCACAATATCCCACAGATTCTCTATGGGGTTCAGGTCAGGAGAGTTGGCAGGCCAATTGAGCACAGTAATACCATGGTCAGTAAACCATTTACCAGTGGTTTTGGCACTGTGAGCAGGTGCCAGGTCGTGCTGAAAAATGAAATCTTCATCTCCATAAAGCTTTTCAGCAGATGGAAGAATGAAGTGCTCCAAGACCCTGCCCTTGATAAAACACAGTGGACCAACACCAGCAGCTGACATGACACCCCAGACCATTACAGAGCAACAGTCCAGTGCTGCTTCTCTGTAGCCCAGGTCAGGCGCTTCTGCCGCTGTTTCTGGTTCAAAAGTGGCTTGACCTGGGGAATGCGGTACCTGTAGCCCATTTCCTGCACACGCCTGTGCACGGTGGCTCTGGATGTTTCTACTCCAGACTCAGTCCACTGCTTCCGCAGGTCCCCCAAGGTCTGGAATCGGACCTTATTCACAATCTCCCTCAGGGTCCGGTCACCTCTTCTCGTTGTGCAGCGTTTTGTGCCACACTTTTTCCTTCCCACAGACTTCCCACTGAGGTGCCTTGATACAGCACTCTGGGAACAGCCTATTTGTTCAGAAATTTCTTTCTGTGTCTTACCCTCTTGCTTGAGGGTGTCAATGATGGCCTTCTGGACAGCAGTCAGGTCGGCAGTCTTACCCATGATTGCGGTTTTGAGTAATGAAACAGGCTGGGAGTTTTTAAAAGCCTCAGGAATCTTTTGCAGGTGTTTAGTGTTAATTAGTTGATTCAGATGATTAGGTTAATAGCTCGTTTAGAGACCCTTTTCAAGATATGCTATTTTTTTGAGATAGGAATTTTGGGTTTTCATGAGCTGTATGCCAAAATCATCAGTATTAAAACAATAAAAGACCTGAAATATTTCAGTTGGTGTGCAATGAATCTAAAATATATGAAAGTTTAATTTTTATCATTACATTATGGAAAATAATGAACTTTATCACAATATGCTAACTTTTTGAGAAGGACCTGTGTATATGTGTATATATATATATATATATATATATATATATATATATATATATATATATACGTATACAAACAATGCCATAACAAACTGCCATAACAAACAATGAGTATTGTATGGTAAGAAAGGGGAAAAGTCCTGCTTTTCACCTTTTGCAGTATTTGCATGATTTTTAGTTAAATGCAGAAAAGGATGGTTGTTTCATGCAAACCACGTCGAGGGGTCAAAAACACTTGTCCACAGTAAAAACAGTCCACCCACACAGCTTTTAATGCAAAAGACAGAAGTAACTAAAATGTTACTCTCTGACTAACGCTAACATTTAGAAGTAAAAATCCCTAAACATTGCTTGGAATGCAGAAATGTATGGTCAAAAGATGGGTTTTGAGAGAAAATAAGACCAGGTTCACATTTCCTAAACATTCGTCTGCTCACAGTAGACAAATATAAACAGAGATCAGCAAGACTAACACTAAACAGCAGACATTTCAAAAGTTAAACATCACCAAAACTGACATTTACACAAAAAGCCAAACATAAAATCTTTCAAAAAATGGAG
This sequence comes from Siphateles boraxobius, assembly GCF_051911475.1. Classification (NCBI taxonomy): domain Eukaryota; kingdom Metazoa; phylum Chordata; class Actinopteri; order Cypriniformes; family Leuciscidae; genus Siphateles; species Siphateles boraxobius. Next base: position 8,224,159 of record NW_027509042.1, on the reverse strand, counting down.
ACATATTTCCTGGGTTGTGTGCATAGCAAAAGCACAAAGCTAAATCTCATTGATTGGCATTAGCCTCAGTTGTTAGTATGCCTCCAAGACAAGGTGACACAATGAGCTCTGCTGGCAGAAGCAGACAGAAACAGAATGGTGGGACGGCAGCCAACAGGGCGTGTGGGAGTAAAGCTGTGCTGCTCATTTAAGATCAGCCTACGACTCGCTCATTCAGAGAGAAAGGGGTTGAGACAGAGAGAGAGAGAGAGGTAGAGAGAGGTAGAGAGAGAGAGAGAGGTAGAGAGAGAGAGAGAGGTAGAGAGAGGGAGAGAGAGAGGGAGAGAGAGAGAGAGAGATAGAGAGAGAGAGAGAGAAGGCATTTGTGAATCAGAGCAGTTTCTAGAGTGATTTTCGTCGCTGCTGACTGCCAGCTTTGTTCACTGTCAGAGTGACTTACAACACATTCTCAAGTCAGATCAGTTTTTATTATTACACTACCATTATTTGGGCTTTTAAACAGCAGCATTAAGCATGCTTCTGAAATTGTATGGCAGTGTCTAGTGCTAATAGAAGTGTCTTCGCCTTTCCAGACTATGTGAGCATTGCTGAGGGGCAGGATGCAGGCACCTGTACAAGCAGTTTATTTGGACCGCCAATAGTCTTTTCTCCAGGATTCTTTGATGAATATGGTTAAAAAAGAACAGAAAATATTACTTTCAAAATTGCTGTAAAAAATGGCCAAATTCTGACAGTAACGTACCGTTTTCCATTAAAATGGTAATGTGCTGTAAAAAACAATGCATTCTGGGAAATATTCTTCACGGTAAGCAACTGCTGTTAATTTACAGCTCATTTTCAATATTAATCTACTGTATTTATGTATTATGGCTTTGTACTGTAGTGCCCAATGCATTGTGGGCTCTTGCATTTTTGAAGTATTAGCATAATGGCGCTGAACGGGTGTTTCACAGGAGTTTGAGTACGAGTAAGTCCTCCTATCTGTGATCGTGGTGAAAACTAAACGAAGCGGAAAGGAGAGGGTACTTTGAAACGGACTGCAGCAAGGAGTGCGTTCTTTTAAAACTGGACCGGTGACTGTGGTGAGCAGGAAGAACTTAAACTGAAAAAGCGATGCCTGAAACTAACTTGTTCGTGTTTGCGCCAATTATGACACTTTGAATCTCGTAAGAGAGAACTTTGAAACTGACTGCAGCGAGGAGCACATCCTTTTAAAACTGGAGGTGGTCAGAATATTTTCTCTCACATCCAAATCACTCGAAAGGTGACTGATGAGCTGGAACTGAACAAGCCGGAATAACGTTCGAGTGTGCGTACAAGTGAGCGATTATAAACGCCTTAAATAGAGAGGGTAAAATCCTGTCGATTTACTGAAAAACAATGAATTCCCAAATGTCAGTGTTTATTAAGGCTTTCAGACTGTGTATTTCTTAGTGGCACTCAGCCTGGTGGTTTTAGTCATCTAGTGCTTGTTGGCGAAAAAAAAGAAAAAAAATGAAATAACCGGTCAAAATTGGTCATGCTTTTAAAACCGAATTTCATTTAACTGTATAAGCTATACAAAAGTGTGAGTTTTTTCTCCACTTTTTCTTACAAACGTTCACATTGCTTTTACTATATTTTTGTCCATTTTGAGTGTTCTTGCTTGTAAATAAATGTTCACCTTTTTATTAGCCTATTACTGTAGTAATTACCTGTGTGATTTTAATTCCCAACCTATTTTGAGGTTCCCAAAAATGACACATTTGGGTTGTTTTTATCTCACCATTTTTTAGAGCGTGTAATAAATTAAAAAAAAATCACAGAAATGTACTGCATGTATTTTTAGTTAATACGGTAGAATTACAGTATATTGCAGGCATCTCTGCTGCCAGTATTTTACTGTAAAATAAACAAATACTGGATTTTGTTTTTACAATAAGCTGTAAAGCAATTTCACAGCATTCATACCATATAATTACAGTAATTGCTGGCGACTCTGCTGCCAGTATTTTACCAATAATTTTTTTACTGTACTGTCAAATGCATTGGCAGATTTATGTTTTTGAAAAGTAGTGTATGTTAAACAAAGTTGATAGACTATCTAATAAACAGCAGGAGTGTGTAAAAAGTAGGGATGTAACGATTCACTCAACTCACGATGCGATACGATTCACGATACTGGTTTCACGATACGATTTTCTCACGATTTTTTTAACAAATGATTAATTTAAGAAATTATAAATGAAAAAGTGTCCCTTTTATTATTTCTCAGACAAAATGCTGCACATTTCTTTTTCATTTTGAAATATATTTGTCAAATAAAAAAAACTACATTAAAATTTTTAAAAAAATCCCTTCAAGGTTGTTTCAACTCTGTCTGTCTGTCTGGTCAAGAGGGTGGACACTTGTACCTTCCCACACTAAGTAAAAGACTATGTAAAATTAGTACCACATTTAGATGGGTTTTAATTTTGTTATAATTTGTAACATTACACTAGCAAGAGTGAAAAAAAAAAAACACATATAGAAAAATATGCCATAACCATCAATAAATTCTATATATATAAAAAAAATATATCCATGTACACATTTAGAGAAAGAGATGTAAAATAAATACAACACCTGGTTGCCACGGAAACACTAATGCACCTTGTGATCTCCGTGGCTCTCGCACTTGTCGTATTAATGCCTTTTACATGAAAACGGAGGTGGCTTGTGCTTCTCAAGGTGGTGATGATTATTATTATTAGTCTACGGAAAGTCAAAATGCCGCCACACCTCCGATTTGATGAGTCAATATCTACGCTTGCCGTCGTCATGTGTTTGACGGCGCGTGCACACCAGTGAGGCACACACTAGCGCGGCGCGAGCGGAGCAAACCGAGCGTTTTCAGTCCATTCCTATAGAAGTTGAGCTTGGCTCACACAAGCTCAAGTTCCATGAATGAAGTGAAAACACTCGCTAGCTTCACGCCAGTGTGTGCTTGCTGCTATTGTGCCTGTAAAGCGAGGTTCACAACTTCACAGTAGGCTACAGTAAACGCCCCTGCTTAAAACGTGTATCGCGATTCGTTTTAACATTTCAACCGACTTGAATCGTCACACATTTTTATCGATTTTCAACCGGTTGCAAGTGTATCGTTACATACCTAGTAAAAAGTACTGGCATTTTGTTTTATTGGTAGGCAAGGAAAATAGGCAGTAGGCTTGCTACGATAGTCAGTGTTGACTGTGTTACTGGTGCTCAGAAGAAACACCGGTTACATCACTTGCCCATCACTTTTGTTGTTGTTGTGTTTTTCATTAAGAGTAATAGGCTAATGAACTCACCATTCAAGCAACCCGTCCCCAAATTGCCGCTAATTTGAAAGAGAAACTAAAATGCTCACGGCCGCACGTGTAAGCGGGTGTGGAGCGAGCAAAACAGAGTAAAATGTAAAAAGTACATTCATAAAGGTGCGGAGCAGAGCGAGCATTTTTCCATAGGAATGAACTAAAAATATCTTTACTGTCATATCCCTAGTAGGCAGACAGACTGATTGACTGCTGATCCTGTCACTGCTTAAAAAAAAGAAAAAGAAAAAAAAAAGGAATAAATACAAAAATTTAGGTTAGATACCTGGAGATGTGAGAGTTCTTAGTTTTGGTTGTGGATTTGCCAGATTGAATGCTGTTTTGCTCACTGGGTGGGCTTTGATGGCTGTCTGACTTGGGTCTGTAAAGAGAAAGTCTTTTGATTACAAATGCCATAAAGCATAAATCAGATGTTTCTCAAATTCTTATTGGTGATTAACGGACTTGTTCTTTTTGCTGTTGGGTTTCTTGGTGATGGCTGGGGTAATTTCTTTCTCCCGGTCCTTCTTCTCTTTGTCAGGTTGATCCTTCTCGCATTTGTCCTTGTCCGTGTCTGTGCGTTCGATGTCGGGTGTATTTCTGTCGGGACGCTCCCCCTCGGCCCGATCTTTCTCAAGCCTCTCTGGCTTTTCCTTCTTCTCTTTCTTTGGGGGAGGAGGGGTAGCATACTGCTGGGCCACCTGCTGTGCCACCAGTTGGGAGTTTATCCGGGGTTTCCTGTGGGGCCAAACAGAGTAAATAGTATCAGAGTGGCACAAACCAATAGAGTAAACTTCACTCATCTGGTGAGCCTTTAGGTTATCGACAAGTACAAGTTCAATATCTATTTTAAAGTAATATAATGTCCTTTTCAAATGAATGTTCTTGGTTCAACACAAGCTCAAACATCTCTGCATTTGATTACCACAGAAAATAACCTTGTTTTGTCCCTCAGGTTTCGGGGGAAAAACCCATTGCATTTAGATACACTTACAACAGAAATTTGAGGTGAAATGCACTCAATCAGGATATAGGCTATATCAGGCTATATCAGGGCTCGACATTAAAGCTTGTCCGCGACAAGTGGATTTTTTTAAGGGACAAGTAAAAGAGAATTTACTTGGCTGACCGGACAAGTAGCATAATTGTTACGTCAATAACAAAAAATTTTAGTAGGGTATCACCAAAACGAGAGAATGGTTTTGGTTTTATTACATTTATTGTAAGTTACGATTGATAGTGGATAATAAATGTAGGCTATTACTGACGGTAACAAGGTTGCGCTGTTGAGGCTCGAGGAGAAATAGAAACAAAGAAACTCAAGTTAACAACATACTGCTGATAAAAATTCTAAATGTGGAGTTTTTATATTTTTAACATATGATAGTTAAGTAACCTCACAAGACGAGTGTTGTTTTCTTGAATACCATCACGATTGAAAATGTGACATGATTTCATACCACAGTTCAATAAACAGTTCAAATTAAGTCACTTACATTTTAGACACAATATTGAGTGTTTTTGTTCTGTTTTAGCAGCAAATAGTTCCAAACATAGATCACAACAGAACGCGCATCTGACAGCAACACTGAATGATTCAGCATTTTGAATGAATCGGTTGAGTCAAAGATTCAATGGTCCATTCATAAACAAATGCCTCATTCTTGAATGATAAAAAGCAGTTCGAACAAATCGTTTGAATGAATGACTCATTGACTCGCTCATTAAAATTCGCCTCCCACCACCCACTGGCGGTTTAGTGTTATGTTTAAAAGTATCATTCTTTCCAACATTTATTATTTGTATATTCAAAAATATTTAAAACAATCTCATAACATTATTTAATGCAGTTGTAATTTTTCAGTGTAAATTATTTAATTTGATCAGCCCAACCTAGGGTAACAGCCCTATAGTGTCTTCTTATTTTTAAATATTAAATTTATTCATCAAATTTAGGAATTTGAAATGAAAGATGAAGCATACATTTAATAAGATTAGGGAGGGAAATGCCCTTTAAAGGTGCAGATATGACAATATGCAGATTTAAATATATAAGCTGATTGAACACTGATGAGGATATTGCTTCAGAATAAATTATATTTACAATACTTTTTTTTTTTCCTCGGACAAGCAACTTTTTTTACTCGGACAAGTGATTGACAAATTTACTTGAAACACATGAAAAGGCTTAATGTCAAGCCCTGTGTGTGTGTGTGTATATAGAAATAAAATCATTTTATAATGAGTATAATACCAAATCATTTTTAATAATTATTTAATTATGTATATAATATGACAGAGTTGAAATATTGCATAACTATAGATAAGTTATTTATAAGTTCTAAGTTTAGTTTTATTTATATTTATTAAAAACGCTCTTTGGAGCAAATATACAGAATCATGTTAATAACATTTGACCAGAAATTCATTGTACAGCAATGTACAGCATCAAAAAGTCTCCTCTCCATCACATGTCTGGATGTAATCCACCTCAGTCAGTGTTTACACAAAACCATTTTAAAGCACAGATTCAGCGAATTGTGAAGACTTTAAGGCATACCTAGCCAGGTAATGCCCCCTGCAGGGATTTCTGTGACTAAAACCCTTTCACTGGTCCCCGAATGTGATGACAGCCCATCGCCAGCTGTGTGGGTCTGCTGAATGTGTAATCTCATTACTCTACTCTAATAAATGACTGTGAGGATCATAGGGTGGGACATTTGCAGCATGTCATTGTCATGGGGACTAATCAGATTAGCTAGCTATAAGGTTTGGCCCCATTTGTCACAAACCGGATAGAAAGTGGTTTTCATTCTGGCTGTTCTCTCAAACAAACAAGCTATATCAAAACTTTGGGTATATAAAAAGTAGCACAGAGTGGGAAAAGATTATTAAAAAATGATGGTCAAAAACACTATTAATATTATTCACAAAAGCAGAATATCTGGGCGCTCAAAAAAAAAAAAAAGTACCATAAGAGAGCCATAAAAATAGTCCATACGACTTGATCTCAAGTCTTATATAAACATAGGCCTACAATAGCTTTGTCTGAGGAGTAGATCCAAACATAAGTTATTTAGTGAAATCAGATATTATATAATGTCTTGCTCTCAGACTTACGTTATGTGCTTGAATGTTCAAACACAAGAACTTAATTTACAAAAAGTGCAAGCCTGAAACTGCACAATATTCATCTGTTCTCATGTGCATCATGAATATACCAGGTTTAAAAGTTACCAGGTAAGAAGTGATTTATAAATCTGAGAATATGAATTTCTTTACAAAAGAATAGTATCTATATGGGTGAGGAAACCTTTTTGCTTCTGTGCGCACACACATTCTGTAACGATGGAAAGCTGGAGGCTCTCTCTCCTCGGCGCGGTGTTGAGTTAATTAAAAGCCAAGGGGCTGTCTTAGATCTGAGGCAGCGCGCCATGCAGCCCGAGCCAACTCACGTTCCTCAAGCATAATGGCCAACATCTGGCAGCAGCTGGGGGTAACAGAGGATTTCAACTGATCATGGGGCTGAAGCTGAAGCCCACAAGTGTTTTTTTTTTTTTGCTTTGTCTAAACATTTAGACTCGGGAGTCCTCTTCACCTCAATATTTCAGATCAGTCGCAGTTGGGAATGTTTAGCTGTTTAGATGGCGGTTAGATTCTTAAAACTCATGAATGAAAGATTAAGGCCAGACATACTCAATATACTCACTTAAATGCACAAACATGAAGGCTTAGCCAATGTATTGTACTGTCCCGCTTAACATGTGTTCCCACGGAAGGTAACCACAGAAAATAAACCCGAGAATACTTTTGGAATGTAAAATCGAGACTGAATCATTGTGTTCACATATTTGTGTAGAGGACATTTATGACTGCAAGAAAGCATGCATAATAACAACTCATCCACACATTGCACTGACTGGCTATGACTGTTGAGCTGCACAACATTCGTCGCAAAAGGTTATCACTAGAATCATGTAATGTTGTGTCTGGTTAGGAGTGTAAGACGTCACAGAATAATAAACAAGGCAGAATGCAACTGAAGCACTGATAAAAGCAGTTGCAGTGATCCCAAGACCTAATGGTCCTGTTGATGCCCTTCAACTCAAACCAATATATAACCCCGGATAAAACTAACAGCTGTCTACTAGTGGTTTGAAGAAAACATGTGGCCCTTAGATAGCGGTGGTTCTTTCACACCCTATGACTGATGTGATAGACGCCTTTTTCACAGAGACCAGCCAATGTGAAGCCAATCAATCCCTCATAATGGGGAATCATGTTCAAAAGGCCAGCACAACTCCAATCAATACAACCTCTGCAAGGAATTAGATGAGCTTTAGGGCCCACTGGCAAATGATACTGAAGAGCATCTTCTAGACCATGTGGGAATAGTATGCATCAGGTCTGTGCTGGCCAATGGAAGAAAAAAGAGAGATCAGGAACTAATACACTGCAGAATAACTAAGGAAAAGCAAACAATTTTAAGAGTTATTATTTATCTTTTTACATTAATGCTATTAAAGGCAACATATGCATTGCAGAGTATGATTAACACTGTGTTATGATCTTCTATAATCGAATTTACTGTTACACCACATGCATTTTCTCTCAACTATTTCCGTTCCAAAACTGACTGTATTTACTTGAACACTGGACAAGACGGACATTGAGTAAATGGGACGGGACTGAAAAATTACGCACAATACCTGTAACCACGCGCCGAAATTAAGCCGTGCCGCTGGTATCAGTGTATCGATATTGCCGAAAAGGAGTATTGGAACCGTTTCAGATATTTTAGTATCAATACATATTGAAATATCAATATTTTTGACAAAGATACTAAGACATGCCTACATGCTTCAGATGTGCACTCAGAAAACTTCACACAGCACAAGTTGTCATGCGCATCTTCGTGCGCTTGTTTAAATTGGCAAGCCTTAAAAACACGCACATTTCCGTCAACTGTCTTTCATGCTTATGAAGCCCTACCCAGCGCTTTCGTTAGTGTTTTGATTCTGTCCGAATTAGCACCGAGTGTGCAATGTGTGCTGTTTTGGTCTCATCTGCGCATGCGCACTATCAACACCTGGTTGATGACACATACACGACTGGTCATATTACATGAATTGCCTTAAGCAGGGGTCTCCAACCTTTTTTCATTTGAGAGCTACTTTTTAAAAAAGACAGTGGCCGAGAGCTATGTGAGCTTTACAATACTTAAATCTCTTAAATAATGTCTCATAACTCTCATATTAATAAATTATCTAAACTGTTTTAGACCTAAGAGTTTTTGTAGGCCTATATCACCCTTAAATGTCAGAGAAAAGAACAGAATCAGAGGTTAATTTTTTTAAAGATAATTGTACTTTGCATATTAAAGCCTACTGTACAAACACATAATTATAGTTGATTTTATAGTGTATTTTATATAACTAGAGATGAAATGGCATGAAAATTTGGCATTTCATGATTATAGTGACCAAAATGATCAAACAGAATCCTGTTCAAAAAGTACTAATACTACACAATAAAATCAATTCACCAAGTTTTATGTCGAAAACCAGCAAATAACAAATATAATTAGCATTAATATGCACTTTAACATAAACATTAAAATAACAACATTAAAAATGATGGCCAGATGTCTTGCGACATGTTATCTACTAACATGTAGCCTACAAGTTCAAATAAAGTTTTGACAAAAAAGATTTATAAAAAGTAACCTTGCATATTTTAGCCTTTAAATCATATTTATAAAAAGAAGGAGTCAAAAAAGATAAATTACTGACGTTTACAATGCACATTAGCTTATCTTTTATTAATAATAGTAAAATTAGGTCAGATTTTCCCATGGCGTCTGTCGTTGCTATGCAACCACGCACTGTTCTCTCAACAATGACAGAAGTTTTAGTAGCTAATGGATTTTTTCATCTCTCTCAGCCTGGCAAAAATGAGCGTGTCGCTTCAATTATGAGCTTCCTACATTTGAAATAAACTTGAGCGCGCAAAAGACGCGATATGTGAACGGCCCCTTTGCAAGCTACCTCAAATCATGCCACGAGCGACTGGTAGCTCGCGAGCAACTGGTAGCTCGCGAGCGACTTGTTGAAGACCCCTGGTCTTAAGCATACGGCACTCGCATTGAACAAAGTTTACAAAGTGTATACATTTTTTGACCATCACAATTATAATGAATTGGGAAGCCAGAATGTTCCCAGACAAGAGATGTTTATGATGCAGGCAGCTAGGACTGTCATGATTATGAAATTTGGCTGAGGATTAACTGTCTAAAAAATTATTGTGGTTATGGCGATTAATTGTCTGTTTTATGGTGATTAATTGTCTGTTTTATGGCTTTGACGATTATGCCGATTAATTAGTCTGTTTTAGGGCTTTGTCATAATTTTTTTGTATACTCCATTCATTAAATAAGTCTGATAAATTTAATCCTTTGTAAATTATAATTTTGCAGCATAACATTACAGGCCAATCACAAACTGGCCAATCACAGAAAAAACCATAAAATGTATCATTCATATACAGTATGAATTAATGGTCACTTTTTTATTTGTTTAACACAATCCAGAATCCACTAAATACACACTACTTCATTATAGAGAAAACATGTTAATAAAAATATATAATCATAAGCTATGGCCATTTTTTATTAAACTTAGTGAGTGTATAAATCAGCAATAAAAAAGTAATTCTTGAAAAAATCAGCACATATATTTTTATCAAATCTAAACATACATGCATGCATGCATACATACATACATTCATACATGCATGTATTAGGGGTGTAACAGTTCACAAAATTCACGGTTCGGTTTGATACGATACAGTGGTGTCACGACTCGGTTCGGTTCGATACAATACAGCAGAAAAGAAAAATGCCAGAGAAACTTCCTATTTATTAAAAGAAAACATATTTTTTTAATAAGTGTGAGTTTTCCTACATCTTGAAACTTTTAGTTTTATAAATGGGGGTAATCTTGAAGGATGAACAAATAATGTTTTGGTCATCACATTAAAAATAACATTTAAATATAATATACTCAAAGATAATATTTGAGTTCTGAAGTGCTGGAAAAGATGTGTGATGTACTTCAAAGCATTTTACTATTTCTGCCAATCTTCCATGGTTACAGTGAGTGTTACTACAGTAAATCCATGGTGATTGTTGCTGATCTGTGGACTTAAAACCTATAACTAGTTCATTCATGGAACAATGTTTCTCCTGGTTTCCACGTCAGCGCTGTTTGATCCGTTAATAACGGGAGAAATTGTAATGCTTCTCACTAGATCTCGCAGTCATGTTATTACTTCAGTGGCGAATTCAAATGCTTTGTTTACTGGATCTCTCAGCGCTGTATAACAGTGTCGCTTAGTGATGCTCCGATCGATCGGCATCGGCCGATATTCACATTTTATGATTCGTCCGTACTCACTAAACTTGGCGGATCTCACAAACCGATCACAATTTGATTACGTCAAAACGTGAGAAGGTACATGATGCGTGGGAATTTAAATGATTGGGCAGTCATGTCATCACCGGTGTGGAATTACTATGATGTGTCGAGAAACAATGAAAAAAATGAGCTATGTGCCATGTATGTTTCAAAGTAATCTCATGTGGAGCAGCATTGTCCTCCAGAGAGATCGGCTTTCTGAAGAGTAGGCGCTTCGCTCGCTCAGTCCACACAGCTCCGCCCGCTCAGAACGCCTCAGTGACACGCTGGTTAGGAAATATGTGAAATAAATTGGGCTGCCCGTGCAAGACTAAAGTTTTTCTAGTTGACTAGTAGTAGTTCATTTAAGCCATTAGTCTAATCACATATATTAATTTAATTACTTAAATTTATATGGGAGAAAATACTAAACCATAATGAGCGTTATCGTAATATTGCCTATATTCCGCATATTGATGAAACATTGATTGAAATTAAGATACAATGTTTACAAAATCGAAATTCACTTTAAAGAATGGCTTTCTGCAAAACAAAACTTAATTAAGTGGTCAAAATCATGTCTGACTCACTCCAAATGTTTCCTGATATATTGGACATCTTATGATCCTATCTTAGCCATCTCATGCGGTTCCTTTTTCATATAACCAACATAGATGAAATAAAAAAAATAACGTTATATAAAACAAATATGAAATATTTACGTTTTTAAGTTATATTTAAACATCAGACCACTCCGCTTTTCTCGTGTGTGGCCTATACATGCATGTGGGCGTGCATATGGGGGAGGGGTGCGATTTTCGAATAATAACCAGCTATCTTCGAATATCATTTTTCCTTGAAATGCCCATCCCTTCTAATGAGTAGCATCAAACTGCTTCAATTTGTTCTTTTAGGAGTTTAAATTATTTATTTAATTTTTGTCCTGCTCAGACTTGTATTGGACAAGGTTTAAGTTTCATCAGACTTCTCTATTTCAGGTGATTAAATGTTTATGTTGTCCTCCAAAGTTTACTATTGGACAATGTTTAATTTAAGATTGTGGGCTGCATCAGACTGCTCCATTTTGTTTGTAATTATCTTTGTCTTATATTAAGTATATTAAGCATCGGTGTCGGGATCGGTATCGGTTTGTTTGTTTTATTTTAAATAAAAGTTTCTTTGATTGTTCGTCGGTTCCCGCCTCCTTCTTCCCTGAACATTGCTACACTGATGCCGAAAACCGGGAAGAGGGAGGAACGCACTGTCAGAGAGTCCCCGTTGTGTGGGGAATCCGCGGTGCCATCGAGCATGGTGCGCGAATCGCCGACGCTCGCCGTGGGCCGGAGCCTGCTGCCATCCGCCGAACGAGGGGAGGAGCAGGGAGTGGGGGACTCGCAGCCATGGACGCTCGAAGCGGTGCGCTGGAGTGAGTTGCCGGTGGGAAGGTCGAGCTCGCTGCGGCCGCCTGGGTATTGGAGGGGCGGCTGCCATCCGGGAGGGAGAGGAGTCGCCGCCGCTCGCCGCGGGCCGGAGCCTGCTGTCGTCCACCAGTGAACGGGAGGAGCAGGGAGCGGGGGACTCCTGCCGTCTGCCCAAGAAGATGGCGATACTATACTCACGCTTTTAGGAGTTGGGACATGACGGAATATTCACTGGCATATTCGGGCGAGCATTACATTGTCACTTAAGTTTACCATTCGCTCGTCTTTTTAAGTCTTACCACGCTAAACATTCAAGCGATTTTAAACTATTCAGTACTCGCACGCTCTCTGACAGATGGTTTTCTCTGCATTCATACATAGAGTAAAGCCGCCTCACAAATAGCCTGTGAGTAACAAAAGTTCTTTTTCACGGATTATATCACGTTTACAGACAAAAACAAGCAAAATGATGTCTTGGTGGGTATCCAACAGAGTCGGTTATGCCTTAAATAAGCATAAAATGCATGTGACAGTATAATGAAAACAGGATCCGTGCACTAGCTCTTAAAGTGACAGCAGCCATATGTGTCTGTGATTAATATTGTTGTCAAAACAACAAAAGATAGCTTTAATTATAAGGAATCTGGATTTATAGTCGATGTATTTAATTTAGTCAGGACTAAAATACTACCCTATGTTATTTTCGTGGGTACTTGTGGGTACCCCCCGGGCCTGTGAGGGGCGATGGGGGTATGTGGCGAACAGGACGGCCGAGGGACGTGAGAGAACGGCGCGAGGCTGGTGGTGCGATTGCTAATGAGCAACACCTGTGAAGCACAACGGTCTCGCATCTCTCACGGAGGAGCGGAAGCATAAAGGAGGAGCTACGACGTTGATGATCGAGAGAGGAAAAGGCCTGTATTTTAGTTGTGTTTGGTTTTTGTATTTTATTTTAGCCAGCAGTCGTCCGCGAGGGGCTGCTGGCAGTTCTTTATGTTTATTTTCGGTAGCCAGCAGTCGTCCGCGAGGGGCTGCTGGTGGTATTTTGGTTTGTTTGCTTTATTTTAAATAAAGTTTCTTTGATTGTTCGCCGGTTCCCCTCTCCTTCTTCCCTGAACATTGCTACAATCACGTTGTCAGCATTCGCTCAAACTGATTTGCTGAAATTAAAACTGGGATGAGCACCATCCAATGCCGTTTGTGCATTAGCCTAGTTCTGCCCACTCCCGGAGAAACCAGCATATTTTCTGCTTGTTCTTAAAGGGGTCATATAATGGTACATGCACTTTTTCAAGTTGATTGTACTGAAATGTGTGTTGGCACTGCCTATACACAACCATCATATAATGATAAAAATCTATCCAGTGTTTTTGTTTTAATCTCCTTATATGTTTTCCCCAGCCTCAAATTGAGCCGTTCGATTTTGTGATGTCACTAAATCGGACGCCCATCCCACGATTGTTGATTGACAGCAGCGTTTCAACAGATCCCTGCCCTGAGCGTGCTGTCAGTCATCATAGTCCGTCATTGTTGATACGCTGGATCAGAATGGCGTCTAAGCGATTGTGGTGTTCTGTTCTTGGGTGTAATAACGAACACAGCAGTAATTTTGATGTTCCTAAATCCGAACCGCTGAAGACACAGTGGCTGAGTTTTGTTTTCGAAGGGAATATTCCCCACGAGCAACGTCAATGCTTTCATGTTTGCGCGATTCACAAATCTTTTCTCACCAGACTGCTTTATTAACGAAGGAAGTAACTTATAAAGCTGATTTTGATAAGAAGCTGCTCCTGAAAAAAGAATCGTTACCAACTATTCTAATCTCCCTGCTGAACCTCCAGAAAAAGTAAGTGTAAAATTGTATTAACCTTTATATTAATCTTTGCAAATCGCTTCACGATGAATGCGGCTAAGGGTTTACACTCAGGGTACATACGGCATGTTTTCTATGTACGACGTTCTCAATAGAATTCATAATCCCACGTTTATAATGAACAACGCGTTATGGTTATTGTGTTATTACAAACTGAGTATGTATAACTTACATCAGTAAACACATAGCGTTCGTACATCTCAATAAGTTACTCTACCCTGCCAGTACACAAAGATAGATCAAAGTGACAATATAATAACCAACCATTCAGAAACGTCATGTTCGAGCCTTAATTGTCGAACTTCTTCAGGCCGTCATCTTGTTCCGACTCCGGTTCAAACTGATAAGGTTGCACAGATGTGTCCTCCTCAGAGACTCCCGCTGCCAATTTTTTCCTATACCCTCAACTGCTGTCAAGGAAACACTCCACGTGCGGTGTGGTCATAACGCTGTTATGAACGCCCGCAGAACAGAGGGGTGGAGTGAGCGAAGCTCATTATCATTTAAAGGAATATGCACTGAAATGGCGTGTTGAAAACAGAGCTATTTTTGACCAGGTAAAATTTGTGTTTTCTTACAATACTAACAAAATTTTTTAATTAAAGTATATTACAAACTTTTCATTTAGACCCTAAAGAATCAAATTAACTTGTATGAGAATGGAATTATATGACCCCTTTAAGAGCTGAATAATTGCAGATGAACTCTTATTTTGACAGAAAAATACAAACAAGAATATAGTTTACATGTAGCGCGCCGATTTTGCGTGTTATGTAAGACTCTCGCTGTCTCTCGTGTGTGAGAGAAACGCGACGTCGTGCGCCTTCACACTAGAGTTTACGGTATGTCAAATACAGGTACAGATCGCTTGACGGAGAGCGAAACTCTCACAGTGTGTTCAACGAGTGAAAATATATCTATGCTAAACTTATACTAGGCATCTAACACGCACTGGCTAGTAAAGTCTAAGAATTTATTAGCCAATGATAGGGCAAAAAAAAAAAGTTTGGTTCTGGTTGGTTGTCAGTTGAGGTCATGGGTCGGTAGGGACTTTTTTTTTTTTTTTTGTCCAGTGACAGCAAGGGATAGGAAGGAAATTATTATTATTATTTTTTTAATTTTTATTTACAGTAGCGATGGAAAAGCTACTCTATTTTTTCATAACATAGCCTACCTGTAGCATGTACTCTACAACCTTGTGTGTCCCAGCATGTTACACACACACGCTGATTTTAAATGTGTGCGCGGGGGCAAACGGGACGTCAGACGTCTCGTGAGTTCAGTGTTGGAAAGATCAGTTGTTTTAACCATTCATTAAAACGAATCGGTTCAAATGAGTCATTAGTTCGCGAATTGGACGAAGCCTTATCGGACGTGTGCGCGTTGTGTGATTATCCCGGCGGTTAGGACATCCCACAAGATTAGTGTCATCACAGAAAACATTTCATCACTGGATAGTTTTTTCGTTTATTTAAAGTGTGGTTTATATGTTAGCTGAATGTGTGGAACGCTTTTCAGAGAAGATAAGGCAACGTATTTTAGCACAATTCCAGCGGTAATTCAGGAAAAAAGAAATCTCCGAATGCTCTACATGAAACTTTAGTCTTCCGACCTTGCCATCGTGTCGATTTATTTTGATTAATATGTGCGAGGGAGAGAGAGCAAGACAGGGCTTAGTTTTGAGACGGTGAAGCCTATACTTTCGCCTGCAGCAGTGCATCTATATGACAACAACGATGTGTGAACGCCCGTGGCTGCCTCGTTTGTTAGCATTGCTGGAGGACAACAGGCTATACAAATACGGTGCTGTACAAAAACATAAATTATAGTTCGCCTCAAAGTTTTTTATTTGTGTATTTATTTAATTTGTATTATCTCTTCCCCAAGCTCATAAAATAAATTTGGGTCGCACATAAATTGACAGGGTCGGTCGGAAACCGGAACCAATCTAATTTTTTTCTTATGCCTAGACATTTAGTTGCCCAGAGTGAAATTTACTCGCATTGTAGAGGGTTGAATTACTATTAGTACTCTTATACATTTAACAATTTTTATATTTATAGGCTATATGAATCTAAAGAATATCAGTGGCGGGCCGTGCATTTCACACCTAGGCCTTCAGTGGTGTCCAACCTGAATTAATAACTTAGTGTAGCAGCGCACAGACTCTCTATAATTGTTGTGAAATTATTGTTTTTATGTTGCACCGGCAGTTAATGTGTTAATGCGGTCAGTTCGGAAAAGGCCGGTAGAGAGAAAGGAGCGAGTGAGTTCGGCTTGTGCGTTAGTGTTTTTTTTTCACAAAATCCATCCTAATTTCTTGCCTAAAAAAAAAAGACTTAAATTACTCAGTTGTACAGGTTATCTGTGCGTTTCAGTCCCAACAACCATTTCTATCGCCATCGAGGCTAATGCTGAAAGTAGAGTCTGTCTCGTAGTTCTGGCATAAGTTTTACTTCGCTTTAGGGCTGAGAGTGTCCACTCGACAGAAGCAGTGGACACAGGGAAAGCCACCACAACACATGACGATGTGTATAGGTGACCCATGCTCTCACACAAAGTTTTGAACGAAATCAATGAGATCAGCGGGACTTTTGCCTTCAAAATCATACCTGGTATACAATACAGTCAGTTCTGTTTTTACCCGGACAGATCGAACAGTGTGCCGTGACTCTGCGTTAAGCTGGATATGGCTGAATAAGGGATTTTTTCCAGTACGTATGAACCTGCCGGGGGTCGAGGAGGGAAAGAAATATTAATTTGTGGGTTGAAAAACTATTAAATCTACAGGAATATATTTTAGTTTATGCAGTTTGCTAGCTTTGACTACCAGTAAAAGTACGCACTCTGACCATCCAATCAAAGCATGTGAAAATGCTGACGTTATTGTACGCCTGCCAGATGGCTCCAGTGCAGTCAAAGCGAAATCTGATTGGCTGATTAAATCTGACTGATTATCTGATTGGTTAAAGCAACAGTTTCATTGCCATTCGTTGTAAGCTACAGGTGCCGCACTATTGACTCTGAAGGCATCAAGGCAGATTTTTTTAGCCATGGCAACACATGACGGCAGAAATATAATTGGATAAAAGCTCTAACATAAACATACACTGCTGGAAGCAGCACAACAAGAGAAAAGCTATGAAATTAAGAGAATGGACTATTGGGAATAATTTAATACTCATTCATGGAAAAGATATATTAATTTAATACTCATTCATGGAAAAAATATATTAAAGTGCAAGTCAGTGATTCTGATAGTGTTTAGGCCAGCACACAAACAAACAAACAAACACACACACACACACACACACACACACACACACACACACACACACACACACACACACACACACACACACACACACACACACACACACACACACACACACACACACACACACACACACACACACACACACACACACACACACAAATAATATTAAATTAAAATATGCTTATTTGAATTGTATTGTGCAGCTTTTTAATGGGGCAACAATATATGATAGATACGACAGAACAAAACAGGCTTTTAATAATCTTTCGGTTCGCAAAACCGTGATAATATAAATTAAATGCTTCAAAACAAAGCGGCACAAAGTGTGTATGCGCATCGTGGGTGCAGAATGATGTGCTTAGAGCAACATGGAGTCATAGTGCGCAGCGCAAGTGTGCATTTAAAAGTTCACGGCACAAAGCGAAGAAATGTTGAGCGCACAAATCCTAGTGTATCGGTCCAACAGTTTATTGATCATTTGGTTATTCATAGATTTAAATTCCAGTAATTGTGCGTTTGATGCCAATTCATAGTCCTTGTGCTATGTGGGCTCACGGTAGAAAGTCGTTTAGAAACAGCAAACCCCAGCATATTAAAGTAATTTATGCAAATCCACAGCCACTTTTCTATAGATCAAGCATTATAACGTGAATATATCATATTGGAGAGTGTATTACCGTGCACCCTGTCGTAACCGGACGAGGTGAGCTGTTTGAATGCTGAATGGAGAATGATTGACAGCTGTAGAAGAGGGAAGACGAGTTTCCGTGAACTTAAATTTAATTATGTAAATATACTTCTGTCCCTCACACTAAGCTATGAAATGCCTTCAGATGACTTTGAAAATATTGCAGGAAAACTTAGTGCTTGTCTATATCTTTTGGTCCATGGCTCCCCTATATGCCGCAGGCATATAAATGAGTGCAATAATGGTGGTTGCCTGAAATACTGCGGTTAGATCAAAGTAATCGCGATCAGACGGTTATTTATTTATCGTGACAGGCCAACAGGCAGCATTTCTATCAGCAGCGTATCTCCCTCACTTGCCATGCAGATCAACAACACACCAACATGAGGAATTGTGATGTCCACAACAGATTAGGCCTAAGTTTTACATACTTAAAAGTTGACTGGACAGCTAGTCTGACGTGAAACCCATGCGGCACATATCCATTGACAGAAACATACATTAGCGGAACTCTGTACGTGTTTTTTCTTTTTCTTCACCAAACCATATTATAGATGTATCTTCTGATTTGAGATTAACCGCGGTGTAAATGTGTGCCAAACCGTGGGTGGAGAACGGTATGTTTTTTGTTTTGTTTTTACAGAGAACCATTACACCATAATAACATATATATGCATCCATTCGTTCAGTCTATCCACTGTAGTACCTTTAGCACTGGGTAATTTGCTCTAATCCAGACTGGAGTTCTGTCAAAAGTGCACGATCCTCCACTTAACAGGTACTTGGCTTAGTTTACCTCCTGAGGGGGATCCAGAAATCCCTTCCAACCTGAGGTCAGCCCGGGAGTCTAGCGGCAGACACGCCTGTGATTGATTTGATTAACCTTCCCTTGGTGGATCTCCTGCCACGAGGGGAGATTTGTATCAAGGGCAGTTTAGAGAGACAGAAACAGGCTGAGTGTTTGAGCCATGAATCAGTGCCAGCTGTAACTCGGCCACGAGAGCTCAATGGCATGTCAGGACTGCTGTCAACTAGGGTTGTAACGGTATGAGATTTTTTTTATTTCCTCAGAAACTCTGGGTTGTCTGGTATAATTTATCTGGATTCTATGATTTAATACAAACAAACTATAAACTAAAATAATAAAAATTTAGACAAAAAAACTATATTATTTCTTAAATAATGTTTACATAAACTTTATTATTATTGTTGTTGTTATAATTTTAAGTTGGCTACATTCTATTGTATAATAATAATAATAGTAATAATATATTTTAGTAATTATTTCTTTAAAAGGGGCATTCGGCCCCTTTTAAACACACTGGCCGCCCTCAATGTGTTTGATGTATTACCCACCTCGGTAGACATAGCTCCACACGATAAAGTTGGCCGGCTCCGATAATAACAAATGCACATGAGCAGCGGTAGAAAGGGGGAGGAGGGTGCCGCAAGTGAGTTTTTTTACGACATTGTTGTGAAATATACGCCTCATAGCTGTAGGGGTAGCTCGTTGAGAAAACACACGACAACAAAAGTGAAAATCAGCGATGAGATGGCTAGAGTTGCCGAATGCCCCTTTAAGCTAAACCGAACTTATTTTGACAGGTTGTACTAAACATCTATGAGTTTCAGTCAGAGTGTATTTGACGATGATTCTTTTAAATAAAATTATGAAATGCAGTGTTTCCCCTAGAAATTTTTCCAGCAGAGGTGCTGTTATGTGCCCGAGGTTGTTACCAAGCCGCGCGTGGTGGGGTCCGGGGGCATGCACCCTGGAAGATTTTTTTTTAAATAACCCCTTAAACCATGACATCTGGCAAGTTTTGTCGATAGAAATGGACATTTTGAGAAAAACAAATATGACATACCATCAACTGATTCAAGGCATGATTATTGCAGCACGTACCTTGAACTGCAGTCACAAACAGATACCTTAATTTTATAATTTTAGACAGGATTGTTCATGTTTTCTTTTGTGTTCATTTTCAGCTTGGTAGAAATTGTTTAGGGGAAAAATGAAACAGCACAACCCAGAAAAAGATTATTTTTAAATTTATTGAAAATTTTATCTTAATGGGAAAGGCCAAACCCAATCTGTGAGCACTTAATTTTTCTGGGCTTTTTATAGAAGATCTCTAAGGCTCTTTGGTAATTGAATGATATTGTGGGGGTATTTTTTGTTTTTGCAAGAAGTTTTATGCTCATCTAGCCTGCATTTATTTAATCAAAAATACAGAAAAAACAGTAGCCTAATATAGTGAAATATTATTACATGATGTTGTTTTTAACTTTTTATTAAATCAAAGAATCTTTTAAAAAAAAGAAGAAAAAAAGAAAGAAAAAAAGAGCATCACGTATCATCATATTAGAATGATGTCTGAAGGACACCAACAAGTTTAGTAGACTCATCTGAAAAATTAAATATGATTTAACGTTAACTATCAGGACTATGAGCAGTAGGTGATACTTCCTCGTCCTCATGGAGAGCGCAGTTCGTACCGCTTTCTCCTTTCCACAAGCGCTTGCTCTCCCGTGGCGTCTGTCGTTGCTATGCAACCATGAACAGAGGCGCGCTTGAAAAAACGCGCGCGCCGGCCGCATTTGAAATAATGAATTTGCACGCGCAAAAAACGTGCTATGTGAACGGCCCCTTGTGGCAACGTGACATTAGACTAATCGAAAATATTTCCATATGTGGCTCTTTCCTCCTTGTTAACAAGGGGATTCAGAGCCACCGCATGCAGCGCCGCCGGTCGCCATGACAGTGTTTTTGGGTGTGTAAGTGAATGAAGTGAATGTCGTGATTTTGCAGCGGCGCTTAAAAACCAGCGGCCGCGCTGCGCCGCTACTGAATACATTGTAGGGGAAACAATGAAATGCTCATTCAGTTCTCTCAGAGCAGCTCTGGATATGTTTCTTGTGTTTGCGTCCTCATACAGTGAGTGAGACGGCAGACAATTCAAACACCATGAGCGTCACACATACTTGAGTATGTACTAGGAGAAATGGCGCTGCTCATTCACTCAGACACGCAGAATATAGATTTACAGTATATACTCATATAGCGATCTGATTTATTGCACAGCTACATTTTAGATTTATTCATCCATCTATCAAATCGTGCATTTTATGTGACATCTGCGTTATAATGTAAATTCCCTCAGCAACACGGAAATAATATGGCCTTAAGTTATAAATGGAACTTTATCTGCAGGGAGGGATGGTGTTCGCGAATATGGGAGAACATGTTCGATGTATTTCCTCCTTTTGCTGCCACTCTTTGTCCACATTTCTGAATAGGGCTGGACGATTTTGGCTAAAATCATAATCACGATTAATCGAACAAGTTACCTCGATTACGATTATTAAATGATTATTCAAATAAAATTCTTTCTCATGTGTCACTGGCAAGGATTATACTGTAAATATGTTCACGGTTATTTTTTTTTTAATGAAAGAATGCATAATCCTATCTTTGTGATTCTAAAATAAGGAAACGCACAGATAGCTTTTAATGCTTACTTATTAAATATTTCAAACAATTGAATCAAACAAAGCATACAATGCCTGAAATTAAAACGTCTTATAAAAAAGTGATTAAGTTTTAATGCAAAAAGAAAGTTTCCTATAAATGTAGAAAATACTTCTTTTTGTAAACAAAATAAATTATTGTAAATATTGCCATCTTAAAAGTAAAATATAACTTGTATAAAACTAAAAAAACGAATCCTTTTCATATTATGTAGCATTTGTAAATGCTTGTGTTATTGAAACCTGCTTTGTGGAGTGGAGGCACGTGTTGCTGGGCGTTTGTCAGTCTCTCTTTTTTTTCCGCGTGTTTCTTTGGTACAAGCGGCTCCTGTTGCTGAGTTGACTCAGTGTTTGAGTTCCCTTTCACACAGAGATTCCGGAAAATACACGTATAAAGTGGCCCGGGATTTGACCCGGGTTCGTTTGACTTTGGTTCATTCACACTGCCAGTGATTTTCCGGAATCAAGAGAGTGCGTTCACACAGACACACACAACCCGCAAAGACACATGACATGTCCCAGCGGCGTCTATAGTCTGCTTATGAGCTGCGATTTCTCTCGAGAAACCACGCTTGTGCATTTTTTTTTCTCTGATTCGATCATAAACTAGCGCATAACGAACCGTTTCACACTGGCGAACGATCCCGGCTTAGCGCCATCATTACGACACGGCATTGATTACGGCTTTTGTTCACACAGCGGGCGTTCCGGGACTGAACACGGCAATGTTACTATGTCCCCAACCTGGCATCAATCCCGGGTCGTGTTTGCGTTCACACAGAAGGTGTTTGTTCTGGCAATTTCCCGGGATCAACGCGCTGTGTGAAAGGGGCTCATGTTGCTTCAATCTCACAGACTGGACGGGGTGGAGACAGTTACGTGACTACGCGGTAGTATGTTTTAAGGGGAAAGTACATTAACACACAGTGGGCGGAAATATTAATAGGATTAAAATAACGAAATAACCGACATGGTAAAATTACGTCGGTTATAGGCTCTGAATTTCGGTTTCGATTAATCATCCAGCCCTATTTCTGAACACAACTGGATATCCATCTTCAAGGACAACCCTGCATTTATTGTATACCCAAGTATTCCCACACTGGAGATTTTAACTCAATTTTTTCTCCGGCGGGGGATAGAGATATTAGAATTCGCAGCCTCTATCTCAGACATTTTCTCTGCTGTACAGGTATGGGTGGAGTCTAAGCAGTCAAGGGAAAAAAAGTTACATATGCACAGGTGAGATCTGGTTTAATTTTTGTTAATGTTCAAATGTTCACGATATGATAATCGTACATGTCAATATCGTGATAAACTGCCATACCATTACAACCCTACTGTCAACACTCACTGAGCACGACAAAACACACACAATGCATTATTTATTGATCGACGCATGATGCCTCATCACAACCTCACCCTGTTGACTGGGACTCGAGTATGAACACAGGTGGCACCTCTCCAATGGAAAGAGAGAAATGGCATACAGTTTGAGATGGACACTGACCAAACTCACATTAGCGAACAGATGTTGGTTGCCAAGTCGAGGGAAACTTGAATGGAGTTGGATGAGAGAGTGGTCATTGTGGTTGAGGGACTGTGTTTTGGAATTTCATACTACTCTTATGGATTAGTCAGGGGATAGGCTATGCCACATTTAATTTCACTTGAATGAACACAACGCTGTGAAAGACAATTTACAGTTGTAGCCTATACTTTGGTGTCTATCATTCAGCTGACAAAACAGTACGTCTTTTCAAAACATTTCCTGTTGACAAAAATCCAAATAAATTTGCTATCTAAAGACAAACTGCTGTACCTCCCTCCCTCATAACCTTATTTTCATTTGCATTAAATTAAATGTTGCCTACCTCTAACTAAGGTCCATTTCTGCTGAATAGAGTATTTATACTGACTGTGTATTGAGCATTTTCTTTATGCATGGAACATCTGGATGACTTGCACTTGACAAAATCTGCAGTACACAAAATAGCGCACTGTGTAGAACACTGTATCCCAGGGCTGCATGATTAATCAAAATTAAACCGAAATTGCGACTTGGCTTAGTGCGATTATGGCTATTCCCCTTTCTCTGTTGAATATTAAAACAACAAAACAAAATATACAAAAATAAAATAATTACTGAGATGTAACTATCATTATCAAATAGCGGTTCAGAGAAGGTCAGCGGTTTAGGAGAAACTGTACATTATTCTTAAGATTAAAATACCATTATCTCCTTCTCTGTTTATTAGGAGATCTCTCAGAGCAACACCTCACTATGTAAAGTTTATAGTGTTCTACTATACCAAGAAAACTATTCTTCAACATTGGACAACTAAACAATCATTAAATATTAATCATTAGTTAAATGTATTAGAGCAATCGAAAAAATGGCCGCTGTAGCAAGAAAGAGCACTAGAGTCTATTTAGAAGTGTGGTCACGTATTTTTGGAGTAGAGGAATGAGTATTGTCCTTTTATCTGTGAAAACCCAATTTAGACATACATTATTGTATATCATTAAATGTAATATAATAATACTACTTTTTTTCAAACTGAAGTAGATTATAAATATTTTTTAAAAGGCATTATATAAATTATTTTATTTGGAAAAAATATACAACTGGTCATTTTGTAAACTTAGAACTGTGTGAAAACAAGCCTTGGTCTAAAAAGCCCCCCATGGTGGTACGTGTCACTTTAAACTGATGCGCTGCAATTAATGACACCACACATGGAGGCTCTTTAATTCCTAGAGAGGTTGGCATTTCGGTGAGGCTCCAGTCTAAGCTTCAGTTACACAAACGTTAGCGGTGCAGTAAATTATGGCTGCATTAAATGAAACCGATTGCATGTAGAGGCAAGACCGAATGAGAGAACGCTCCGGTGAAGAGAGGCTACAAAAAGTGCTCAATTAACAGCTCTCCAATTCAAGTGCAGAATAAGCAGGCAATCATAGTCATTGACTTTTGCATGCTATGAGGCCACAAAGTGCCCTGGAGAGAGGACAGTCAGGTCAATGGGATACATATCTGATACT
Organism: Siphateles boraxobius; assembly: GCF_051911475.1. NCBI lineage: Eukaryota > Metazoa > Chordata > Actinopteri > Cypriniformes > Leuciscidae > Siphateles > Siphateles boraxobius. The sequence goes on along the minus strand of NW_027509042.1, from coordinate 8,199,556 downwards.
TATGCCTGGTATTGGACTACAAGGTGCTGTACCTTTATTGGCAGACTGCAATCTAATAAGCAAGCTGTTGTCATTTAAAGGATAAGGCTAGTTAAACTGAACCCATACTCTCTACTGAGCCTATGGATTTAATTCATCTCAGATGGAGGACTCTGAATAAAAAGAAAGCAGTGAAAAAAACTCATATTTGTCCTAAAAATATGCTAACTTTTTAGACATTTCCTGACAGCATCTGTGAGATTCACCACTAGATTTAACATGGTTCGCCTCTTACATCACGGCAAACGCGACAGTTATGTGCAGTGGCAGTTCGCGGAGCGCCTTGATCCTCTGGCGTAGCAGTATTAAGCGTTTGGCTGGTGGGGGATGATGAAGCTGCCATGTGTGCGCGCGTGTTGAACAAGCTCTGGGACTGGGCTCCCATAAGCCATTCTACTAAGCGATTAGTGGCTTTGTGCCTGCTGTACAGAACGGAGATAGTGAAGAGAGCACCTAGAGAACAGGCCCTGGGCTCCCGTGCTGTCGCTCTCGACTGGGTGGAGGACATTAAACATTCATCTCCACCTTCTGGAGGGATCTGCCCTCCTTCTTCCCTGAGGAAATTGCTCTCTGGGGAGAAGATCTCAGCAGTGGTGAAAAATCTAACTGCTCTCACAAGATGTGGATGTGAAATGCAATGTGAAAACAGGGCAGTTAGTTAGCGGATAACATAAAAAAAGTAAATAAAATGGAAAAAATACAAAAAAAGAGACCGTTGCAAGTAGTACCAGGGTTTTTTCCTCGCAACCCAATTTGTTCATGGAGTGGCATAAAAAAACATGACCTGCATTTTGTATTTGGAAATCAGGCACAGATTCTGTGTGGGCCTGTCTAAAACTAGCAAAAAATCAAACATGAACATCTCTTTCTCTCTTAACATCTCTTTCTCTTTTTGATCCATCCAAAAGAAGCGTCCTGTGTTGTCTGACCTTTCACCAAAGAAAACCACACAATTCCCCTCATCACTCAGACTGCAAACCAGGTGTAGAGTTTGTGTGTAACCCACATAGGGATCCATCTATCAGCAGAGGCTTGTCATGCGTTTCTTTTCATATGATGACCTGAAAGAGTGATACTTTATCAGACTCACTCAACCTTGTGTCCTACCGTTGCCTCTGACCTGTATAATTACAGGTCACTATTCAAATTAGTATGAACGAGCTAAAGGCTGTGCAATATGCACCCTATTCAACACAACAATTTACTGAATATTTATGTCTAGACTGGCCTGCTCTGCTAAACTAATAAGTAGAAATGCAACAAAGAAGCACTTTTTGTTAAGCGTTCAAATAGGAAACCATGTCTTGTCACTGAACTGCTCCTTTGTGATTCACTTTTGCACTGAGAGAAAAGTTTCAGTACTAAGTAGTTACTCCAACACAACTAAAATATCTGGAGACTGTGGGCCTACAAAGTATTTGAACATTAAAGTCACACTTTAAATCACTGCATTAAAATATAAAAGCAAGTGGCATTTAAATAAATTTTTGAAGCTCAATCTGCATGCAGAACATTTCATAAAGTATAAAATTATTAAAACAATAGAAGCACGGTCCTTAAGACAAACTGTATTTGGAGACAGGTTGTCAAATAAAATTTGTTTAATGAATTTTTTTTTTTTTCAAATCAAGTTAAAGTAATTTAAAAATGGCTCTAGCAGCATTTATTTTCAGATGTTGCTTGATTTGATATTTTGTATGTGACTAGGCTATGTGACGAAAAACTTCTAGGGGCTACGTGACAGACTGCTGTTGTAAAAGAAAACCTTCACATGAAGAGTTCACAGAAAAGATATTTCCCTTGCCATCACTTTCATACATTATCTGCAAATCCATGCCTTTATGGTCTAAAGAATTTAATGTCATAGAAAAACAGCAAACAATAACGACAGGCTGACTAATCCTCTTAGCGCTAACATCTACATACAAGCAGAGCTGCAGATTGTAATAGCTTTATACTTCCTCCGGCAAAAACAGATTCCAGCTCCAATCAAGACAAGCTGTCAGTCACTCTACCAGTCAGTCTGCCTTACCATCTTCATCAGCGCTCTGCTCCGCAGACTACAGCGAGGCACAACCGCATCAGTTCATACTCGGTTAGCTGATTAAGTGTGGTCACCAAACGTCACTGACTGTGTTACGTGAGAGATGCATGAGTCAGGCGAACGGCAGCCTCCTCTGCTTCGCTGACTGAATGACATGCGGAGGAGAGCGGGAGTTGAAGGAGGGTGAGCCCAGTGCTGGGTAATGATGTGCTCCATTCTGCCTTCCCTCTGAGAGCCTCTTGGCTGAGTGAGCACATCCCAACACAGCCGTCTATCAAGCTCAGCATGCAGTGGCTCACAACCCCCTCCTCACAGCGTGCACACGTACAACACGCACACTCGCTCTCTTGCATTCATTCACTCTCTCCATTCTTTTGGGGCCTTTTTTATCTCCTCTCTGGTGCCTTGTCATCTGTCTCCCTTCAGAATCACATGTCCAGCACTTTCTCTGTTGCTAAATCACTTTCAAGCCTATTGCAGCCCACACAAACAAACAAACACACACACACACACACGCACTAGGGATGCGCGGTATACCGGTACTGCAAAAATACCGGTATATAGCCTATTATATTTCAAACGGTTCAATATCCTAATTTTGTTCAATTTCGGTATTTAATGCGCTGCTGTTTCGAAGTTCACCGCTAGGCGGCAGTGCGCTACCTAAACTGACGCGGGTCATGCGAAACCGGCAAACGGCGACAACAGAGGAACACGATGGATCAAACGAAGCTCATTCGAATTTCTACACGCCCGAAAATAATAAATAGAGCGAGCAGTATGAGTGAAATAAGGCATTACTTTGCCTACAAAAGTAATGAGACAAGTAAAGAAACAGATCTAATGCACCACTCTACAAACGGGGAGGCAACAAATCAAATCTGCCTAAGCACTTGACTTGTCAGTTGCTCATCCTGACTTGTTCAAAGAGTTCAGAGATCGACAGGTTAGTCCATCATTCAACTGATTTAATTTAGACTTTTATTGAACACTGAACAGCGCACATACGTAAGAGCTTATCAATTATATATGATACGGTAAACACGAAAGCTCAAATCTGCTTGCATGGCAGGCTAGAACCAATTAAGTTTAGGTCTCATAATTGGTGCATTTTCAAACAAACATATATTAATTGAATTTGAATGAATAAAGAACAACAATTTGAATAATATTAATTTTAGTATTAGTGATAGTAAAATGAATGGCATATTAGAGCCGCTATTGCGACCCCTAGAGGAATAAGCCGAGAGAGAGAGAGTAATAGTAGTAATATAAATATTACTAATATTACAATTAAGCTACATTTGTCAACATTCATTAGGTAACTAGACCTAACAATATTATAGCATTTATTAATCTATATCAATCAGTAATTAAATGACCTAGAAAATTAAATATACTAATACATGTTTAGCAATGCATTAAAGTAATATGAACCCAGACAGTAACCAAACCAAGATGAATAAATGCAATAAATGTTGATAATTCTCTGTTGATGCATGACAGCTAATGGTTTACATGTCATTTCATTATTCTATTATTATTATATGTTAATCTATTATTATAGATATTAACCTATTTTAATTGTATAATTTCATGGTTTTTTTCAAAATCAAATTTAACCTACTGTATGTTCCCTGACTGAATTATTATTATTTTACATTTTGATATCTTTTATTAGCAAATTTGGTAGTGGAGAGTTTCAAGCAGTGTTTTTGAAGTGTCACTTAAATTTTGAGAGAGTTTTTTTTTTTTTACCTGTGGTATCAATTTAGTATCGATACCAAGGTATTAGGTCCTGGTATCGTACCGAAGCCAAAATTGTGTATCGAGTATCGAGCCATCCCTATAACTAACACACACACACACACACACACACACACACACACACACACACACACACACACACACACACACACACACACACACACACACACACACACTACTACTAAGCATCAACCGGTATCACCAGGGCAGAGAAGTCCAAAAGTCTGAGAATACTCTGAAAATCTCTAAAATTTACTTAACAATACTGTCGTTGGATTGGGGGGGGGGGGGGGGGGGGGGGGGGGGGAATCATGCATTTAAAATAGAACGATTTCTTTTGGACCCCACTATAAGGACAGCAAATAAGATGCAGTCTTCATAAAAGTGAAAAACTTAAGTGTTGGACACTAAAATACTTTACAATAACATGTTCATTACCTGTTGGTAGATTCTGCCAATCTCAATGGCCATATATTGTTTGATGAATCAATCTGGCTATTGGTCTATCACTACTCAACACATCCTATTTGACCTCTACAAGACATAATCTCATGCATTCCGATCTCTCATTTTTGCTCTAGCGAAAAATGACTAGTGCCTCATTTCGCTTAAATGTCTGCAATCTCAGAAGTTTTAAACCCTCAATTAAACCCTGGCATAGATTAAAAGCTTATGCCTGTGGTTTAGAGCAGGTATAAATGCTGATAACTGTGGATAAGCAAAAGTGTGTCTAAGTGTGTTTGTAGAGGCATGGGGGAATTTGACAGTGTTAGCAGTCTGATTATGTAATTTCATTATCCTCAACAATCTGCACTCAAGCAATGGCGAAGAAAATTACTGGATTGTAAATCTCTACTCCATCAATTACACAAAGAATCTCTGCCATCCTGGTTGATTGCACGAATCAATAGTGTCATAGACAATATTATGTTATTCCAAGCGGAACAAGTCACTTAAAGTCTCAATTTCCCATGGAATCACAAAGATTGTATGAAATTATTGCACCGTGACATACTTAATATTCCATCGGCTTGCGCTGTGTGTCTACCTTTACATGACACACGAGAGAGACACTACAACAGTCTGAGTATGTGTGGGAATGTTGAAGACACCTCATCATTTGATTGAATTTTGAGTCAGCGACTCAAATCTTTTAAAGAGTTTAAAAGTTAAATATTAAATATAAGTTAAAAAAAGCCCTATTAAAATGTCTGCTCTGGTCAATCAATATAAATACAATAAGAGGCGGGCCTCTGCAGTTTTCATTCAGTGTAAATGAAATAACATATCGGAAAAATATTCAACTATGTCAATCAGTGCGTGTCTTGATTTCTGTGGATGTGCACAAGACTTAATCAACTATTGAGTGTGTGTAAATACATATACAGTGAGGAGTTAATAAATACATGTTCCCTTTAAATGTATTTATGCTACTGCAAATGCATTTAAAAATCCACTTCTGCAAGGTTGCAGCAAACATCTATATCTGTAATGTTTTTTTCTTGTGTATGCTTTATCAATAAACAGAATATTTAATAATGTAAAATAAATAAAAAACGAATGATTTTTTTGCGGCTTAGTCCAGAACCGTAAAGGAACTGCAATGCATCTGTCAATCGATTTTCCCCACCTCTATCATTGAGTGGTAAAACATTTCTTGTCTCTTAAATGTTTATTTTTTATCAATACTGACATAGGAAGAAACAAAACTACTTGAACACTAGTTTAAAGGATGAAAAACTTTGTCTGGGACCTGGCAGTGAGCTTCAGGGGAAGTAAAAGTACACCGCATTGAAGATCAAGGTAACACAAAGGCCAAATGGCACTTCCCCATGATCCAGCACATCAATCAACTTAAGAAACCCCTAATGGATTCTTCCCTCTAACCTGTGGGTGACTGATATGCATCTTGGAACATAGAAACCAGGGAATCTGATACTGAAACAAGGTGTCGCATTCTTCACTCCTGTTCTCAGGATTCCAATCTAATATTAAAACATGATGCTTTAAGGTCTGCAAAGAATGGAGTGTGAGGGAATTTGATTTCGATGGGCTAAGAGGAAAGAAGATTGTTCTGAAGTTTTGCTTGAGGGTGTTTTTTTTTAGTTCAGATTAGTAAGAATGGAAGATTAAAGCCATCTTAAGACAACTTGAATCCAAAAGTGCTACCTCACAAATAATATAGACCACACGTCTAACATCATACGACAAGCCCACAGTGATTCAGGATCAATTTCTGCTGGGTTGACAGTAGCATAACCCTAGATAACCTCTACTGCCATGGCAACACAAAGCGAATGAGTTTATGAAGTGTGCAGCTGCTGTGTGGGAAAAAACACAACGAGAGACATTCCCTCCGGCAAAGATGTCATCCAAATCATACAATCTTGCAAGTTGCGGATACACCAGCATGAAAGCCATACATATAATTCACTCAACACTTCATTAGCACATTGTTGAGCGTCAAATTGCCCAGTCGATAAGTGAACATCCAAACCTTTGAGGTCTGTTAGTTAGTGATTCAGTTGAGCAAAAGAGAATCTGTTATGCTTAATTAACATTTATCCCTAAAAGTTGCCTTTAATTATCATCCTAAAAGTCTACCAACTTTTGCACAATCTCCTGCAGCCAAGTTTGCGGCATGCTGCATTAAAATAATCAATCTGCCTGAACCCAATGTGCTCAGGAATCAGATTAAGCAATGCAACAATTCCGACACTTTAAACACACTTTCTTTACATGATGAAAAAACAACAACATGCATTGATAATCTACATACATCCTTGCACAGGTGGTTAGTGCATTCTTTGAACTCCAAAGACCAACATAGATAAAATAATTGGTGAGTGGAATGCGTTATCACACCACAAAGACCCATTCACTGAGGGAAACAGAGATAAAAGGTGCTGAGCTGGGAGCATTTACTTCTGCACCCTTGTAAGAGAGCTCATCGTTTCTCTGCGAGCACCCAACTCCCCCCCCCCCCCCCGTGCACCACTGGAATACATCAAACGAGGACAAGATGGATAATTAGTCCTCATTACAAAGGGAGCCAGGCTTCTTACATCAGCAAACAATCGCATCCATCAAAGCTTGACAGCGCAGATCAAACAGAGACAGAGCGGCTCTCATCAGCAATATCGTACAATTTCTATTTAGCAGACTGATAGGAGCTGGGCTGCTGCCAGCGAGAGTGAGACGAGGGGTTTCCGACAAGCATGGCATCATTTCCTGTCTTTACTATGAACGTTACGCAACTGATTTCTCCAAACAGATCCATGAGCTAAGCTGGGTTTTCGAAGGGAATAAACTGACTAATCGTTATTGACAAATGAGGCGCTTTGGAGTGTCTGACTTGTCCCGACACCTCTTCTTTCCCCCAAATGTCAGAAAACCACTGGGTGTAAAAGAGCAGATGAAAAGGTTAGAGCTCGGGGATTACTGTGTGTAGCCGCATATTACTCATAGCTGTAGACACCACATCAGTCAGCTGATGAGAAGTGTTGGCGGGTTTACACATCATAAACACAGCGCAGACAAGACAAACGTAGAACATACGTAACTGAGGATACACAGCTACATACACTTACAGGAATACAACCACGATGGCATTTCAGGCAAACCAAACACATTCATTTGTTGATTTAATCAGTGGCTTATAGTTCCTTGCCATTTTTTCAATATATTTGATGTACACCTAAAATATGATCAGCATACTGACCTACAATATAGTGTGCAAAAAGCAGTACATCAAATATATTGCATGGTCAAATAAGAAAAATGAAACAACAGGCGAATAATACAGGAGCGTGCAGCCTGTAGTCACTTTGACATCCAATCAGGTGCTTAGAAGCCATTAGAATTGGGAAAAATGGCAAGGAATGGCAATGGCAAAGAACTATAGCATCAATAAAGTTGATCCTCATGGTAAATAGTTTTAACAACACAGACAATTAGCAAAGGATACAGCCAGACATCCTAAACTATGGGTCACATAAGAGTGGCCTCCAGGATAAAAAATGAGAAACACTGGAATAAATTACCTTTATGAATGGACAAGCACACCTAGACCTGTTATGGCGCTTTTCCAATGCATGGTACGGTTCGGTTCGGTACGGCACGCTTTGGCGCTTTTCCACTGCATGTTACGGTACTGCTCGGCTCGGTACGGCTCACTTGTGGCACTTTTCCACTGCATGGTACGGTACGGTACGGCTCGCTTCGGCTCGCTTTAAATGGTACCACCTCTGTTGAGGTTCCAAGCGTACCGTACCGATACTAAAATGTGACGTGGAAGCACTGTAGATCCCTGATTGGTCAGACAGACAGAATTGTCACAACCAGCGTCATTGTATTTGCGAGACATCAAACCCGCTAGATTTAAATAGCCAGTAACAGCCTCCAATGTTTTAAAACTACTTGCTTGACTTGCTTGAAGAAAAAAAACTTCCAAAAAAGAAATGGCTGAATCGTGTTCAGTGGACAAGAAGCGCAGACGTTCTTCTTGTTAGTTGCCGAGGAGCGGATAAACTATAACGTTCAGTTATAATCCCACCCACTTTGAAGCGGTACTAACTGCAGTGGAAAAGCAACCGAGCTAAAGCGAACCGCGCCGTGCCGCGCCGAGTCGTACCACGCAGTGGAAAAGCGAAGCGAGCCGAACCGTGCCGAGCCGAACCGTACTGAGCCGTACCATGCAGTGGAAAAGCGCCATTAGGGACAGCTTCCAAATGAGCAGAATAGAAATGAGAGTAATGAAATCATTCAATTAGGCAAACCAGAAAAAACAACATTAAAGCTTGGTTCTTCACCCTAAGCTTTATTTCAAGTGAGCACCATGTTAGACTAATTCTTAAATCAAGCAGATATTGTTACACTTGCAGATGTGTCAAAACAAATGGCACATCCTAAAGAATCTGACACCTGATTGACCTTTAAACTGTTGCAGCCGCTTTAATAAGATAGAAAGCCCAATACATTTCGTTTCCTGTTCTTGATCTTAACAGCAAATGCCTTTAAAACAGTTTGACGCATTCTACACACACCCAGACATGAAATACCTTTGATCAAACCCAACCAATGCCAGCCATGGATTTAAATTGGAAATCTGACTGGTGCCACACATGCAAACACTGCAGCACTGCAATAGCAGGTAAGCATCTGCAAGCATGCATGACCATGGAGCTGCAGTGCAAGCATCTGCACGAAAATCCAATGCAATAAATTGTGTTCAAGCTAATGCAGGACAAAGAAAGTTTGCCCATCACTGCAGAGACTGCACGGGCTGGCTGCCACACTCCATTCTAGTGCCAGTCATCAGACTGAATAAATTACATTTAACTTGCATGAGAGGACTGGTGTTTCAATGCATCTTAAAGAGCAAATCAACAAGTAAAGCATTACAACCAGCTGCATTAGTGAGGATGAGATAAGGATTGCAATGCTGCAGAAGTACAGTGTAAATGCCCATACCTGGTAGACGTGCCCTTCCGTACATCACAGATGCTGCATTTGAAGGCTTCGGCACTGTTTCTGAAAGTGCACACGCTACAGTCCCAAAATCCGTCGTCCGCTGTCGGTTTGGCTTGTCTTTTTGGCCTTAAATAACAAAAAAGAAACCCAAATTATAAAGGTCAACCTCCATGTTTGCCCTCCTAACACCCTACACCCCTACTTTTTTCTGTCTCGAATTCGTTTAACGTAACCGAAGTGGCACAGAAAGTGACAGAAAATCCGACCCGTGACGCGCGAGGGCGGTTTATTAGAACCGGAAAATACTGGAAATACACGCTAACCAGCTAACTAGCCCCGGTTATTCTCCACAGCTCCTAGTCACCGGGCTTAACACATATATAATACACTCTCTAGACTGGTGTCCGCTGGCACGACAGCTAACATTAGCCAGCGAGCTAAAGATATCGCGTCGGTGAACGGCGTGAAATTGAATGTCAAAAACGGTCCATTTAACGTTGAACTTCGACCAAAAAACCCGTCCGAAGAGGCCAGGCGTATCCCGTAGGAGGAACATCTCTTTGTCTGAGAGGCACTGAGAAGTGTTAAGAGTCATATGTGAAGAAGAGAAAGCCGCCATAGCTGCGCTTGTTTCTGAGAGAAAGGAGAAACACTCCTCGAGAAAAGCATCCGAATGTCCACCGAGCGAAAAACAGCCGCGCGGTCACCAAAATCGCCTCGGAAACTATCGACTGCTTACGGTTTCTTACCTGGTCGGGCTCTTTTTGTCGCCCATGGTGGAAAAACAGACTCTCAAAAGACCGAAAATGGTTCAGTAATTAACAATAATTGTGTGTGAAGGTCCGTGTGAGCGTGTATGTGTGTGTATGGTGGATCCACACAGAGAGAAGCGCTTGCAGGCAGTCTCGCCTTCCCCCGACTGACTGACTGACTCTAGGCAGGGCGAAGAGACTGCGGACCCCGTGACTGCGCCGCCCAATCACCGCTGTCGTCGGTTTAAAAGTCTCGCCAGAAATAATCGGCACGGATTGAGTAATACTACTACACTCTCCGATTGCCAAACGTAATTAGACTGTGTGCCTGTCGAAGTGAGAGAAAGCAGCAGTGAGAGACCTACTCGATGACTTAATGACTCTGCTATATATCAACAGCAGCACTGGGGAGCGTGCGTTGAGTTGGGATATATGGGGAGAAAAGTCAAGTTCAATTTGGGACACCTTGATGCTGAAGAATACAGGAGTTTACTTTGTCTTGTGGTATACCACCTCAAATCATATATAAAAAGTAAGCCATGGAAATGCAAGGACTAAATGACCACATAACCAGTTTTAATTCTTCAGTGTGCAACAAGTTTACCATAGTAGCAGCTGTTTTTTTTATCACTGATTACAATATTGTATATTTTTAAGTCTTGGATAGCCTAACTGAAGAACCTGTTGTTAATTATTTTATTTCAGATTTTTGATAAAACAACTAGTTATAAAAATAATATTTCATGTATTATTATTATTATTACTTTAAGATGTTTTTGATGTCACAAATAATGTTTTGAATATTTAGCCTGTCTACTTGTTAAAGTCGTGATGTAACAATGGATATTTTCTTCTGTTATTGTGTGTAGAGTGAAACAGATTAATGAAAACAAGTTGGACAGGGCATATGTCAAGGTGTGTTCACGCCATGTTGTAATTACGAGATTCCAATTTGCAAAAAGCATTCACATCCTCGTAGAACTTGTAATTACAACTTGTAAACTGGAATTTTCTGAGAGCTCATACTTGTACCAGACCACATCAGATTCATTTAAGCTTTGATACTGTTGGGAAAAGCATAATACCAGAAAAGTCTTTTGTTTTACCAGAAGATCAAGTTATATTTTGATTCAAAATTAGAAGCTCAAAAAAAAAAAGTAAATTGATTTGAATTGGTTTACCAAATAGAGGATGACTTTTTATTTCATGCAGAAGTTAATCTTAAAATGCTGAACTTATAAATGAATGAATACATGAGATCATTGCCAAAATCAATGCCATTTTGTTATCACTGACATCAGCATGTTGATATTTTGTGTGTCATGGCTATTGATCTGCTTTGACAAGCATGACTAATTGAGCCAAAATACATGCATGGCGGTCTTATGGAGGATACAAGTAGTTCTATAAACACAATTGACCTCACCAGTTTCTCTTGGTGCGAAACACATACCATCCAATCACTACACAGCGATCATGAAGGGAACACACTTGAGCAACAGACAATGATATGAGGGGTTTTAGCGTTTTTCTTACGGACTTCATGATTTCAATTTCTCAAGTGTCCAGTCCTCATCTGCGGCTCCCATTTATTTTTGGATTGCACAGTGAAAACAAACGCTCGAAGAGGCCCCTCATGGTAGACACAAGGGCCCCTGTGTGGGGGGATATGAAATGTGAATCATTAGCTGCTCTCTGGGGTTCCAGTCCCTTTGTGCCCCCTTTTCTCTCCATGTGCTGCTGGATTCTCTGTTGCAACTTCATGACAGACTCTTGCAAGTTTATTACCGGCTGATGCTGATCGGAGGTTTGATCTGGAATTCTTTGCAGATGGTTCCTTACAAAATCCAGGACAGCTGAGAATACAAACATCTAAGGTTCGGAAAAGCCAAGAGCTTCAAATAGTAATACAGTATAAGAAAATGATACTAGAATCACACAATTGTAAATATACTAAATACAACACAGATGCTGTCAAAGTGTTTTTAGTCACATCAGACGAAACATGAAATATTACACAGTACTGATTACCTGAGCTTTCAAAAATCAAGTTAACACTCTGCTTCAAACACTGATTCATAACTGATTACAGATTACTTGTAGAAAAGTTGTAAGAACCTGTCAGATCCTTAATTTAGAGCTTGTCTGTGATGTCTTAAAATTAGAACAGTACATTTGGCTGTCACCTCTGGTACCAGATTGATGTCACAGATTTATAGCTCACGATCAATGAGATGTGATGTGGGAGTAGGTGAATTAGAAAGATGACTCAGATGAATGCTGCAATCAAAACTGAGACTCTAGCGAACAGATGAAACAGACAGAAACCGAGAACATGGTTTCTTTCTGTTCTCAATGTGGCTGGTCAACCTTTATTTGATGATACATTTTAACAGCCCACAGTGTTTGAATACATGGGTTTTAACAAAGAAAAAGTTTTTCAAAAGAAAAAATTATAAAAAGCTAAACTTTCTCTTATTTGGTTCACACAAATGGCTCAGGATGTTCATATTTTAGATAAGTATTTTAAAACGTATTTATTTCTCATTTATATTGTAATTAATATGGTATATATTTTTAATTGTTAATACTATTAATGAATATATTAAACTAAATATACTAAAGTATATTTGACGGTAGACTATATAGATATGGATATGTATAGGTTTGAGACTATAATTTGAAGGAATCCATTTTCTTTGCATGACACATCGTCATTATAGTGAATGGCTCTTTCTGCATTATCCTGAATGTTGTATAAACATTTCACGTGTCACAGAACGGAAGAGAGGTTCTTGCACGCGCGAGTAAGAATTATATTCTTTTGATTTTCCAGGCAAAGGCGTTCCGAGTCCTTCACATAAAAAATGAGTCTACAGGCTTTCATTGACAATCTAGGAAGTCAGAGAAGACATCGTTTTTTAAGTTACAAGCTGTTCACACATTGGCGATAAAAATGTGATTAATACAGAACATGACGTTTCTAGCCCCTTTAACAATAGGAAAGTGCCCCGTTCTCAAAAACTGTGCCATCTGTGCCTGAAAATCTCAGGATTTGTAATCATTTCATTCAGTGTAGAATTTTCAAGAATATATGATTCTTTCAAGAAACTAATTATGGATTTTCTCATAAAATGCAAAAAGCATCTTAGAAAAAAAACTACATAGTGAGCTTGATCACAAACCACAAAGTGTATGAAAACAGGACTGAATCTCTATTAATTAGACTACATGAAGTACCAGAATGGCACTTAAAAAGCCACTTTTATTTGAATTTCTTGCTTTTAGAATATTTCAATTAATTTAAAATGTTTGTTTTCAGGATAAATAAAACACATTATGAATCAGTTTAAATCAGATGGGGCCAATGTATTCTAAAAATAAAAGAGCATTATATGCCTGGCTCATGGACAAAAATCAGGGTGACCTCTAGATTTCTATCATTTTGTTTGTGTTTGGTTCATGTTCCCGGATTAGTTTCGAACCAGTAATTCGACAATTACCTCTGACGCACAACTCTTGACCTCCATTTTCGTACCTGTAGCACTTAACACTCCGCAGCACGTTTTCTTTCTATAAGTTAAGGGGAAGTAATAAAGAAGCAAAGTGGAACCTGTTCATTTCGTATATTGTATTTGAAGCCAGAAGAAAATCAGATGCATATCTGCAGCCCTGTGGATAGTGTTCTTGCTACTGGGAATGAGTTTATGCAATTTGTTCTACTTGACCTTTCACCTTACAGATAAAACACATCTGGCTGCCGCCCCTAAGGCTGCTTCTTGTTGGCTAAACTCATTGTGTGTTCATGTGCTTGTGTTGGACTTCAAAAAGATTTTCACTGATCAGTAAATACAGTGTTTAGTGACACATTTGAGCTACTTAGAACCCGCATTGCCTCTTGAGACAGATGTGGTTATGCATATCTGGCACTGACACTGGGTATTTTATGCTTTTTTTTTTCCAGTTCACTGACTGATTCAAAACAAAATTTGCCCTGAGCTTTTAGCTGCCACGCTACCAAATGAAAGGCTCCAATGACAGGCATACTTGAAATGCACATTCTTTTAGGATCCCACACTATCACCCATGATTTAGATCTGTGGCAAGAGATTAGAGAAGCAAAAGATCGCTATCTATCTATCTATGAATGTATAAAACATTTATGCACCTCTTGATGGAAATGACATTACAACATTTATTTGGATCAAGAGGTGCATCAATTTTTGGTCAAGATCTTGTACTGACAATGCAAGAGTCCAGCACTCTGTAAAGTCTCCTCCAGCACATCCCAAAGACTTTCTGAGGTCTGGACTCAGAGGTGCCAATTCATGTGTGAAAATAATTCTTCATGCTGCTCCCAACCATTCATTCACAATTTGAGCCTAATATGGCCATGATGTGTCTTCCTAGAAGCTACACACTGATCCAATCATTAATCCAATAATGATCCAATCATTGACTCTTAAGCATTTGCCTATTTAAAACCAAACAGAGACTTTTTTTTTTGGGCAGGGCAGTGTATATACAGTATATAATATACACAAATGTTGTGTTTTCAAGATACCGAAAATGCCTTTGAGTATATGAAATAACTTCTGCTGGTCAAATTCTCAGTAATGTCAACTCAAAGATGGAGGCTTTTTTTCTCGCGTGTGTGCGTATGTGCTCTGGGAGAATGAGGGGGGAATGGAGGACATGATTTCCTTTTCCACACAAGGAATGTCTCCATAAGAGTTCCTGTTTGGAAAGTGGTTCTCTCACGCTGGTAGAAAGCCAAGAGCTGCTTATGCTCTGATGAGCCCATGGTGATAAGGAGAAGCGCAGCCAAATCTTCAGGAAGGTAGATTATCCCACCAAATGCTGGCAAACGCTGAGAGCGTGAGTGTTTTATTTGTTAGAGAAAAAAAGAAAGAGGCAGACTACTAAAGTCAGGTGAAGAGACTGAAAAAAATGATGACAAAGAGAACCAGACTGAACGTTGGGGGGAGGGGGGGGGGAGCGGGAGAGAACGAGAGAGAGACTTCTTTAGTCTCACTCTACAGCATAGAGCTTTGCTGAATCCAGGGCAAGCTTCACAAAAGGTTGCAGAACAAAGGCCTGTGAGCTAAGTGTGTGTGCCGGAGAGTATGCATGTGGGTGCAGGCAGCGTGGTGGGAAGGCTCAATCCCATGGTTTGTTAACTCAGCGCACTGTAACTTTAAACAAGAAAATGAGACGCTTTGCGTCAGCTGCCAGCTCTCCCGCTCTCACTTTCAGATGCCGTTTTTCTCTTTGAAAAAGAGCTTGCTTATCTTTCAAATTGTCATTCTTCACAGATCCTAAAAGGTTTATCAAAACCAAAGTCACTTGAAAACAATCAAGCATGACAGACTTAGAATTGTGGCACATTGTGGATCTGAAAAAAACTCAAATCAAGCTCTTTGAGCATAGGTCACCTTTAGATGATGGAATGAGAGGTTTGAGACTTTGTAATACTTTCATGTGGTACTTCTATCCAGAGGACGATAAATCACTCTATATGGTCAAGGAGACCTTAGTCTTGCAAAGCTATACATTAAGCTGTCTTACTGACATTTAGGCCAACCACAGTTTATTCTACTTACCATTGGGTGGGTACATTTGAAATCAATGATGTAGTGCACAATAATATAGTGCAATGCAAAGAATTTCAGTCCATATACAAGTAATAATTAGATTTTATTTCACATAAACTCAGAAAACAACACAGAATTTAAAATAATGTTTATGAATAAGTAATTAACATCATACTAGAAAAGTGCCTAAAAACACTAAATACCTTTGATGACGTGAATCTTGCATTTTCAAGTTCCTAGCAGACTGATAAAAGACTGTGCTCCCAACTTCTGGAAGTTGTGTAAAACCAGTCAGATTGGAACAAAATTCAGATTTGCTTCGTTTTGATTCATGATCCTTGAATTGATTCGGCCGCAAACCACAGGAAGTTGAAATGTACTTTGAATTGAAATGACAGGAAAAGGAATTTCCCAAATTGCAATTCAAAGGACTTTAACACGCATAATGCATTCTGAAAAAGTTTAATTTTTTTTTACCCTGGTCCACAAGATATGATGAAATAAAAGGTCACACTTTAGATTAGCCACCAATTCTCACTATTAACTAACTATTATCTATGACTTTAACCTCAATAAACTCCCAATTACTGCTTATTAATCATTAATAAGGAAGTTGTTAAGTTTAGGTATTGGGTATTAATGGATGTAGAATATAGCCTTGCAGAATAAGGCATTAATATCGGCTTTATAAATACTAATAGACAGCCAATATCCTAATATGCACTCTAATAAGCAACTAGTTAATAGTATCATTTGGACCAAATATTGTTACGAAATACATAATGATTTATCCATATATATATCTTTAACTCTTTATTTCAAAACATTCAAATAAGGCTTTATTGAGCCAACATTCAAAGTTTGCCATTGACAAACTTTGCTTTTCTAGTAAAAAAAAAAGAAAAAGAAAAAAAAGAAAAAGATTTATACTAATTTCTTTACATTTCAATTCATTTTAATTCTGCTTCCTCGTATTGCTCAGCAAACGATATGTGATCCATGTGCTTGCCGTCTAAGGTTAAGGAGGCTTTAACTTGGTAAATGTTTAGACTGAATCAAGCGGTAGAATCTCACCCACGGTTTCCAGTTCAATTTGACTGATTAGTGCATTGACGAACACAATGCAATCAACTGGCCAATCAATCCCCTGAGCACTTGATTCATTTAACAGAGTACCCTTAGAAGAATCTTTTTCTATTTTTTCCCTTTTCTTTCATTCTTTCTGGTGACTCAGCTGGTTGCGAAGCCAACCCTACAAATGCCAACCCTACGTCAACTGTGAAAAAATAACTGAGGCCAATGCTGAAGGTCTGGATATTTTTTCTACATATCTACCTGTTCTCTTCCCAGATTATGAAGTTATCAGTGAATATCTATCTGGCACTCGTTGGGGAGAGGGAAAAAAAGATGCTTTACGTGTTCATCACTTTCCTCCACACACTAAGCTCCATTATCATGTGTCTGCAACAGTTTGAGAGGGCAAGAAACCTTCACATTAGACTCATATTATTACATATGATAAGTGTGAGACTCAGAATAGCAGAGGAGGGAAAGAGAGAGAGAGGAGCAGAGAGGTGTGGGTGGGAAAATGCATTAAAGCCAAAGACAGAGGCTGAGAAAGGCAGAAAATGGGGGACAATAGGTTAAGTGGGATTGGATAATGGAGAGTGTTTTATCAGAACATGAGGAGAGAGACAGAACCAGGAAAGATGGCATGGGGTTGTGACTGAGGTGAGAGAAGACCAAGGCTTTTTTTTGGCTTCAATAACAAGCGGGGTGACATTTTATCACAAGCAGAAACCTTTCATGTGGTATTAAAGCTATTGTGTTTGAAAGCCTGATCAAGAAGACAACCTCAGGCAAGCAGCTAATGTCAAAAGGAACATATAGAGGTTTTCCAATAAAATAAAAGCCAGATTAAAGAGACTTGAGCTGAAATGGTCTGGATTTAATGAACCTAACGAACTTAAACTAAAGTCGTGGGCGAGTACAAAAAAAATGTACACAGAAGATACACTATATCTTTACTGTTCTCTGCAATTTATGATGAAATCATTGCTTAAGTGTCAGGAATTTCATGATGCAGTCAAAGGAATCTTTCAAAGAAGAACAACTTGAAGTCATATCAAGAATTAAAATATTCTGTCTTTTTGAGATTAAAGAGCTTGATGCACTATAAAAACATTCTGCTTTTTTTTAAGAAAAAAAAACCCTTCCCCAATTTAAATAAGAGTTTTCTGAAACAGCTGAGGACAATCGAAACACCAGAAGAGCAATATAAGAGTTATACAACAATATATCAATATTAGAGTATAATGAGGAAATTTTGTTAGATCTTTGCCAGCCTGTTTCTGGGTGTGTAGCACCTGTTACTATGTCCCATCCATCATACCTGATCATTTCAGCCTAATCTATTTATTTAGCACATTTTCAGTGTGGATTGATCCTGTGATTGAGATACAGGCTTTACAAAGAAGTGGTTATGAGAGGACAGGAGTTAATAACATCAAAAAGCCAAAACACAAAACAAAACAAAACAACAACAACAACTTTAACATCATAAGTGGACCTCACCTCAGGGGGAACATATCCACCTTATTCTGCTCTAAACAATGTGCGCCGCCCTGACGACGACTCCGGTTGCCTACTTCCGGTTCGTACTGTATTAGCAGTGAGAGAATGAGTTCAGGCTCTACATGTGCTGTTGTTGGTTGTTTTAACAATTCAAAGAAGATAAAAAAAACTTTTTAGAAACTGGGTGCTTTGAGCATAAGATAAAAAGGAGAGAATGCCTATGTCCGGTTCGTATCAGCTACATTCAATGCCAGAGAGTAGACATTTTTGGTTAGCTGCGCTAAAACTGAAGCATCCAACGAAAAGGTGTAATACGTTACCAGTAGGGATGGGCATTTCAAGCAAAAACAATATTAACAATACAAAATATACCGCTGGGTATTATTCAATTATTATTCGAAAATCGCACCCCTCCATCACATCACGCACACATGCATGTATAGGCTATAGGCTACAAACCAGAGCATGTGAGCAAAGCGGAGCAGTGTGACGCTTAAATAGAAGTAAAAAAAATAAATAATACTAAACATACGTTTTATATTTACAATATTAGTATAAAGTTTCACAATATAATGTTTTTTTTATTTCATCTATGTTGATTATATGAAAAGGGAACCGCATGAGATGAGTCAGATATGATCATAAGATGCCCAATATATCAGAAAACATTTGGAATGGCTCATGATTTTGACCACTTATTAAGTTTTGTTTTGTAGAAAGCCTTTCTTTAAAGTGAATTTTGTTTAGTATAAATTGTATCTTCATTTTTAATCAATGTTTTATCAAAAATTGTCTGGAATAATAAATAAGAAGCAAATATAGTAGATATACAGGACACGGAGGCGCGGGCGCGTGAACTGGAGCGCGTCTTATTAATCAACGAAACTCAGCGTATAAGTTACTTGCCTCACATACACGAGAAGTATAGGCCTATCTATAGAAAGCTTGAAATGTGTACTATTAAACAAAATAATTAAAAACGAGCAGAAATGGGCTGCTCTCTGCTTAATTCGTATGAAGTGTGCATTTATCTCTATAGGCGCATTCACTACTGCGAAGATGGCGAGTCAGCATCATCAAATTTATCTTTGCAGTCGACACTTACAGAAAACACTAGTTATTAATAAATAATTCAAATGTTTAATGCATAATCATTACTTTTGCCGTTTTTTTGTGGCAAGCTTATGCGTGCGTTGAGATGCAGAATAGGCAATATATTACGAAAACACTCATTATGGTTTAACATTCTCTCCCATATAGTATACATAACTTCCAAACCAACTTCAGTCATGCACGGGCAGGAGCAGCCCTAACCAGCACATCACTGCGGCGTTCTGAGCAAGCGACGCTTAATCTTCATAAAGCTTCGGACCGGAAAAGGACAACTGGCTTCCGGTTCAAACCCGCTATGAATAAGGGTAATTTCGCTAACCAGGAAAAAGGTGGATAATAAAAAAGTATGATACGATACCCTAAGTTGATAGCTTAAAAGAGCAAACAAGACAAGACTGCGTATGTGCTTGATCTCAATTTGACTTAATATTCCTGGTTAAATAAAATTACACACACACACACACAAATACACACACACAAATATATATATATATATATATATATATATATATATATATATATATATATATTCACACACAATGGTAGCTCAACACCATGCTATAAATGATTTTGTATTTAATGGAAATGTATGTCCATTGGCATATTAAAATATTTTTTTGTGACAGGTGGTGACAATTCCCTGCACTTTACTTACAACATACTGTATTTCACTGAAATAATGCAAAATACAGTTTTCATGGTTAGTAAGAAATATTTAAGTCTGGTAAATTTTCTTAATTCAGTCTCCAGTGGAAAAATGCGGAGCCTGATCTCGAGCCCTTTGCATTATATTAGTAGTTTCCAAATTTTCTGATAAATGATTAGCACTCATACAAATTACTCCAATCTAGAGCCATCATGGTGTGGTCTTACATGAACAAGGGCATAACATGAATTCCTTGCATAAACATACATCATGAGGTACATTCGAGGGTTATTCCCACTGAGAAAGGAAAGAGGTCAATTTGTCTATATAAATCGACAAAAAGAACCAGAGCTAAATTACACAGCCCAGAGCAGTACATGCTTCCAGTGAAGGGAGGTATTATTTGTATTGCAAATTAGTCCAGTACTTCTATTAGAGTACACATTTGCAAGTGACTATATTGCCAAGCACTCACCCCTCAGGAGAGTTCATTTGGCTGTAATTGAAACACCACCTGCAGCTTTGAGTGAAATCATTAACAAAGGTCACATGTGTCTGCAGTAAGATTACCCCACACATGATGTTAGCATTGACTTGCTAATCCACCTGGCCAAGCTTCACCGGGGGTTGAAGTTTGCCCTTTCCCGTCAAGAAGGGGATTCTTGGCACAGCGTGTGTGCATGCTTCATGTATTAAACAGTTCTGCTCCGGATCTGCTATTGGACTCAAGCTTTAAACCTGTTATAGCTGTTCAGCATTTCCATTAGGTGAGCGATGCGCTCACTCATGTTGCAATGAAATGCAACAGCTTGTTAGTGTGTGCAACAACATCGAGCTCTGGATTTACAGCCCATGTAATCATTAGACTGCTGTTCGATTTATTGCATTAGCCTATATTATGTAATGAGACAATTCAGATCCGATCAGAATTAATTGGAAATATGAAGTAAACAGCAACACAACGCAACAATTAGAGCTGTTGCAATTTAAGTGTCACAGGTGTGGTACGGGCTGAAGAAGACTCAGAGTCAAAAGGCTCCAATACAAACGTTTACTACTAACTGGTACAGGTAGGCAAACAGGCCAGAAGGTACACACACAATATACATAGACAAGAAACGACAAGGACTAACGGAACAGAAGCAAACTAAATACAACCACAAATCAACAATAATGAGGTGAAAACAGGTGACACGGATGATGAAGACGATGAACAGGTGTATAATTGAGGGAGTGAGTTCAGGTGTGGAGACAAAGAGGATTCTGGGAAGTGTAGTGCAGACGAAGACAGAGTGGTGCAGACGATGATTGTGACATTAAGTAGTCAACTTAAAAATATTAATGTACACTACCAGTCAATAGTTTGAAATAATTAAGATTTTTTCATGTATTTGAAATCTTGAAGTCTCTTATGCTTCCCTCGGCTGGATTTATTTAATAAAAAATACAGTAAAAACAGTAATATAATTACAATCTAAAATAACGGTTTTCTATTTTAAAATGTAATTTATTCCTTTGAAGGCAAAGCTGAATTTTCAGCATCATTACTCCAGCCTTCAGTCACATGACCCGCATTCTAAAATGCTGATTTGGTGCTAAATTACTATCAGTTATTATTGGTGCTCAATTATTAATAATGGTTCTTAATATTGTAAATTTTGGAAAAGTTTTTGTGCCTTAATATTTCGTGGAAACCATGCTTCATTTTTCTTTGATTGATAAAAAGTTCAAGAGCATTAAACATGTCTTTACTGTAACTTTTGATCATTTTAATGCATCCTTGATCAATAAACATTTAAATTTAAATAAATCTTTTGAATGATAGTGTATGACGGTGTCCACAAAAATATTAAGTTGCAAATATATATATATATATATAGTACAGAAATCACCTACAAATTCAGTTTGGTGCTCCAATTCAGATGTGGGTGAACAGTGATTATACAGTTTTGAGGAAAACTGTTAAAATGACAGTGCCTGCAGCTTCCCCTGCTGGCTTTGAGATTGAGACGAAAGTGAGCGAGAGGGGCTGTATCGTGGCAGGCTCGCTGGAGCGAGTTACTTCAACTATAAAACATGCGCCCAGGGCAGGTCATGCGTTATGCATTGATCCATGTAACTGTGGCAGGAAAACACCACATGGCAATTCCCTGCTGCTGCCAAATACGTTCTTTTTAGACTGGAAAAGTGGCCGGGACGGCACGGACCAACAGCGGTAAACCAGACTCTTTTACATTAAAAGCCACATTCTTTGAAAAGGCAAAGAAATGTGTTGACAAAATGCACATAATTCTCATTTTTCAAATACTATGGGCCAGTTGCATAAACTTATCCACAATGTTTTCCACACTGTGAATCCACTTTGCATGCACTTCAAAAGGATGAGGAATATACAGTAAAATCGAAGCCATTTTCACTGTTCATATTACTGTGTATCGAGTACGGAGGCGGCCTCCAGAGCTGATAATTTGTATATGGTAATGAGAATTTTGTTTCTAACACGAACTGTAAGTAGAACAATCACTACAGACTAGGCTCAGAGCAGAGTAGGCTTGTGGAAAGGAGGGGTTTAGAGAGACAGAATCTTCGATTGAATAGTTTTCAGACTCTTTGAGACTGTCTATTTTTTAAGTTTTTTTTTTTTTATCTTTGATGCAGGTAAACGTATTGTTATGAAACCCAAAGCAAAATTAGGAACAGTTAAACTAGCTTAATAGGGTATAATCTCTAATCTCTACATAATCTCTACAGTTTCAGGGATATAATGGCTTGCTGCTATAGCTGAGGAAGAATCCATAGGATCATCGCCATGTGGACCACACTAAATTATTGATCCAATACGATAGAATCCCAAAATGTGATTTCTCATATTTATAGGTGTATACTCGATTTTGCTGCGTTTCTTGCCCAGCCAGGGTGAGTGGAGGGCGCCTTTGCATTTGCAGGATTCACAAAGAGCTTGTAAATCTCTCAGTGTTGCTAATGCCGTACAGATGTGCGGTGGATGAGGTTTGCGCTGAAGCTCAGAACAAGTCCATGGCCGACCGCAGCAGATGAATCGCACTTGGGTGGGCGGTTTATTGATCTGGTGTCAGAAGCAGATTAGACTACATTAAGGTTACACACACTCATGGATGAGATAGATTAGTAAGAAATGGACACCCTTTCTCCTCAGCCGTGGGTCCTGTCAAGTCAGAATACAATAAAGCATATGATGTCATAAAACACTGTTTATATCAAGTTTCAAAGTCACATACAATTTTAAATAAAATAAATTCAAATAAAATAAATGAATTAAAAAAAAAAAACTACATATTTTTCTCTAATCGAAATCTCCTTATAACAAAAACAGTGCAGCATTATCTACCCAGTCTCGGAAATCATTTTAACCTCAGTGTTAAGTGATTTTAAATTCTTCAGAAACCTTATCTATGGAATGGGAGGTTGCAGCTAGTTTATTTTTACATTCATTTTACGTAATGCAGTTTCATTCCTCCTATGCAGTCCTGAAGATAACAACCATTGAACAATGAACAAACATGGTTTCAGCCCTATGTGAAGGTTATAGAAGGGTGAAGCAATCACTAAAGGTTCAAAAGTCAGCAATCACCTTGAGAGTGTAATGGACTCTGTAAAAATCCATTCAGAGATTACATAAGAAGGACCAGTGCAGCCAATAGCAACAAATTCCACTGAAGTATATTAGCATCTTATCTCACTTGACACACTTTCCAGTGTTTGACTTCTAAGTACCAAGTTATTCATTCCACAAAAATATTACACAGCCAACATCTTTTACACTTTAAGAGCTGATGAGTATGTAGTGTTGCTAGAGAGTGAGCCAAAATAAACATGAATTAAAACCCCATTCACACTGTTCTTTAGCTGATAGAGTCTTGATATAGACTACCATTCAAAGGTTTGGGATAAGAAATCTCTTTTTTTGTTTTGGTCACTAAAACTGCATTAATTTAATCAAAAACAGTAATATTGTGAAATATGATTACAATTTAAAATAACAGTCTGGAAATAACTGGAATAAATGATAAGGAATATAATTTATTCCTGTGATGGCAAAGCTGAATTGTCAGCAGTCTATATCCAGTCTTCAGAGTCGCATGATCCTTCAGAAATCATTCTAACATGTTGATTTCCCGCCCAAATGGAAAATAGTTGTGCTGCTCTATATTTTTGTTTAAACCGTAATAACTTTCTGAAGAAAATGTTTGAAAATTGTACTGACCCCAAAGTTTTGAATAGTAGTGTACCTCAATAGCATTGAAGTCTCAGTCTTGGTTTCTCTTAAAGGGTTAGTTCACCCAAAAATGGAAATTCTGTCATTAATTGCTCACCCTCACGTCGTTCCAAACCCGTAAGACTTTCGTTCATCTTCGGGACACAAATGTAGATCTTTATAATGAAATCAGAGAGCTTTCTGTCCCTCCATTAGCAGGCTATGTAGCTACCATTTTCAAGCCCCATAAAGGTAATAAAGACATCATTAAAGTAATAGTTTTTTTTGGTGAACTATCCCTTTAAGTGCACAGTGTCTTGAGTCAAACAACAGAATTCTGGTGGCACTGACAAGGCGAGAGTCCTTGACAATCCCAGGAATCCTTGGGAGAGAGGAAGGAGACGAGAAGGAGGGAGGGAGCAGACAGCAGCAGGGTGACACATTCTAATGATGTGCCGAGTTGATGAGACCTCCAGAAACAGCCCCTCACACATCGACCTCACTGTGTGTATGTGACAAGGACAGAATATGTTTGCAACCAAGAAATTTACAATCTGTTTGTTAGCATGTTAGCTGCAGATGAAAGTGTGATATGATTGATGGATTTGACTTTCAAAATGTAAATTGGACTGAACATGTGTCGTCTAATGTTTGCAGGCCACTGTGTACGTTCCAAAGAAGTCTGTATTATTACAACAAAAGGACTATTTTTCTATTTTAATATATTTTAAAATGTAATTTATTCTTGTGATGGCAAAACTGAATTTTCAGCATCATTACTCCAGTCTTCACTGTCGCATGATCCTTCAGAATTCATTCTAATATGCCGATTTGGTGCTCAAGAAACAAACAAACAAAAAAAAAAAACAGCTGTGCTGCTTAATACTTTTAAGATTAAAATTTGTACAGCTTTCTTTCAAAATAACAGTATTTATTTCAAGTAGAAATCTTTTGTAACATAAATGTCCTTTTGACACTTTTGATCAATTTAATGCATCCTTCCTGAATAAAAGTACTACATTTCTTTAAAAAACAACAACACAAAAAACACCTCACTGACCCCAAAGGATCTATGGGCAGATAAATGTATAGGTTTTTTCAGATCTTTCGGTGTAATGGACAAAATAAGCTTGCGCATTTTACATATAATCGACCGGAGAAGCCCGAAAAACATACTGAGAGCATCAGCTTCGTTTCTGCTCTGACAGACCATGCCAAACACTGAGTGTGTGTTAGAAATCAGGAATTGTGAGAGAAGATTGTGCTTGGTTTTTCATCTTCAAACTAAACTTGGGTCTTCGGTCGACAAAGTTTAAATACCGTCTGGCTAGCGAGCTTCCCATAATGTTCAAGCATTAGTCTTTTGTTGTTGTTCGAATGCATTTGACCACATGAGCGTCTACACTATACAAAAGCAATCCAGTTGAATGCATTTTCAACTACATCTGAAAGTGGTTGAAAGGGGACAAGCTCAAAACGTTTTAGACCCCGTTTACACCTATATTTAGCGTCGTCCACTTGTGATCTGATCGACTAAAACGCATCTTAATACCAGGAGTAGACAGGGCCTAAAACCCTATAGAGACTCACTAAGTTTTGTAACAATGCTTGCACGTTTTGTGTGTTGGCTGGTTCTGTCTATACGTATTACTACCATCATACTTGTGTGTGTGTGTGTGTGTGTGTGTGTGCAGTGAGCAGATGTAATGCACACCACTCAGGCAGTGAGAGCTGTGCTGCAGGAGTCACAGAGGGCAGTCTAGGGGGTGACAAGCTAACACATTCAGCCATGCACATGTAAGGAGATCTGTCTCTCTACTCCATATCCCTATGGGCACTCTATGTGTGTGTGTGTATGTGGAGTGAGAGAAAAGACATGAAGCCAAGCATTTGACAGCCCCACAACCTTGCAAACTATGAACAGATAACAAGGCAGTGGATGGTGTGAGTGGACACCAGGCTCTATCAATGCTAAGCGCTATACAAGGTAATAGCAGGTTAGAAAATGAACGGCTGGTTTACAAACAAAACAAAACATGGTGAAAAGATAGTCAAACAACAATCATTGAAAAGTTACGAGCTCAGAGAATGAAGTGTGAAGGCGTATGAGGTAGCCTCTAGCTGTTTTTCCACAGTTTTGTTTAGGGCAAAAGGCAAGAGCTAGTGTTGCTTTAGCCTGTCTTTATAAACTTTTTTTCTTAGCTGATAGGTTAGCGAGTCTCTCCAGAATGCATTGTTAGCACAAAACTCTGAAGTGGTCAGTCTGTAGTTCATGTGCACACACTTGCAGATCCCTTTAAACTATGCAGACTACTTATCCCTATCGCCTAACGATTACAGCCCCATTGACTCCTTTTGCCAATGCATTGATGAAGTAAACAATTGGATGTGCCAAAACTTTCTTCAGTTAAACAAAGACAAAACTGAAGTCATTGCGTTTGGAAACAAAGATGAAGTTCTCAAGGTGAACGCATACCTTCAGTCTAGGGGTCAAACAACTAAAAATCAAGTCAGGAATCTGGGTGTGTCTCTAGAGTCAGACCTTAGTTTCAGTAGTCATGTCAAAGCAATAACTAAATCAGCATATTATCAGCTGAAAAATATTGCAAGAATTAGATGCTTTGTTTCCAGTCAAGACTTAGAAAAACTTGTGCATGCTTTCATCACCAGTAGGGTGGATTATTGTAATGGACTTCTCACTGGCCTTCCCAAAAAGACCATAAGACAGTTGCAGCTCATACAGAACGCTGCTGCTAGGATTCTGAGCAGAACCAGAAAATATGAACACATCACACCAGTCCTCAGGTCTTTACACTGGCTGCCAGTTACATTTAGGATTGATTTTAAAGTATTATTACTGGTATATAAATCATTCAATGGCCTAGGACCTCAATACATTGCAGATATGCTCAGTGAATATAAACCCAACAGATCACTCAGATCATTAGGATCACATCGGCTAGAAATACCAAGGGTTCACTCTAAGCATGGCGAGTCTGCTTTTAGCTACTATGCCAGCCGCAGCTGGAACCAGCTTCCAGAAGAGATCAGATGTGCTCCTACAGTAGTCACATTCAAATCCAGACTCAAGACACATCTGTTTAACTGTGCATTTACTGAATGAGCACTGTGCCACTGTTCGTCCGACTGTTTGCACTGTATTTTATTTTATGTTTTAATTATTCTGTATTTTATCTTTTATTCTAAACTGTTTTAATTATTCTGATTTCTTTTGATTATTTTAATTTCTTCTATGTAAAGCACTTTGAATTACCATTGTGTATGAAATGTGCTATATAAATAAACTTGCCTTGCCTTGCCTTGCCTTACAGTGGTCAAGTTAATTTAGTATGATTAATTTAAAAAACACAATGTGCTCTGATTGGTCGGCTGGACCTGTGTTGTGATTGGTCAACCACTTCCCGTAATTTTAGGTCAGTAGGTGGAGAGTTTGTGGCTGTTCAAATGCCTTTGACCACATGATCGTCTACATTACGAAAGTAATCCAGTTTAATGCATTTTCAACTACCTCTGCAAATGGACAAAAGTGGACAATCTCCAAGTTTATACCTGTACTTAGCATCATCCGCTTGTGATACCAAAACGCATCTTAATACTAGGTGTAAACAGGGCCATAAACTAAAGACAAATGTGGTTCGGAAATAAACTAAACTAAATTAAATAATGCACAACTACCATTGTTACCTCCGATTTTGGAAAGAGAGAGAGAGGAATGGAGAGAAGCACTTTGACAGGTTGGCTTGCTGCATCTGGCTTCCAATTCCCCCAGCCTCTTCCAGCAGACACTTTGCTACGCTGACTTATGAAGTGTTTACACAAACATGGCACCCTTGAAAAGTTGAATGAATCTAAGAAAGAAGCCTCTGGCAAAAAAAGAAAAGCCATCTTCTTTATAGGCAGGAAATACCTTCAATGGAGCAAACAAAAGGAGTATATTCACATTACAGTCAAGCTACTTGAACTTGACACTTCGGCTAATTGTTACCGTAGCCTTGGGAGTAAAGTTATACAGCGCGAGATTCAGCGCAGCGTAAAGTGCCTTTGCAATCTGAGAGCTAACGACAGGACAATGGCTTAGAGACTCTCTCTCTCTCTCTCTCTCTCTCTCTCTCTCTCTCTCTCTAACATGCACTAGTGTACCAAACATCGACCTTGTTAGACAGGCAGGGGTAATAGTTTCCATAGGCTGATAGCAAACGTCTGCTGCGAGCGAGGAGTGATTTAACACACACTCTCAGGGACATACTACTTTAATTTCTCCGTTTAACAGGAGCGATTTAACGGATGCTGCTTATGCCAATTAGAGTGCATCCGGAAGCTCGGCATGTGGGAACTGTTGATGCAAGCGCTCTCAATGGGCCCTGTAACTCGGTTGCTTTATGCTTTTCGCTCTAGTTGTCATCGGAATGAGAGGAAAAACCCTTAAAAACATGAGGCATCACAATGACTTTACTTGCAAGTCCAGACAAGAGGATTTGCTCTTCCTCTACTGAAGTAACGAATGAAGGTTCATTACATCCCTAAAATTGACAAATGAGGAGATTCAACAGACAATCAGAAAGGGACAGATGGCACAAAAGAAACCTTACTTGCACAGTCATTGGAGAAGCCAAACCCCGGAGAGGAACAGATTCATTTCTCCTTTAGGGTTATCCATGTGCTCAAGTACCGGAATCGCACCACTTAAAAGGAAAAGAGATTGAGTTTTCTATTAGTATGGCACACTGGGGGATCCTGTGTGTGGGGTGAACACATTGTCCTTGTTCTGAAAGCAGTAAATGTATGCAGGTCAGGACAGATTGAGGCAATGTGTAACACAGATTTCACCAACCTAACGTAATGACATCTGACAGCAGAGGAAACGAATCTCACCTTCAATGGCGAAGTATGAAATATTTACAGTGATACTGTCTCCAATTCAAATTTAATGTACAACTATGAGAAGGCCATTAGTAAGTTATATTCCCGCACAGCAGGGCTGGAAATGTATTTATTCACATACATTTCACAATTCTGGAGACTTATGATGTTGGGTTCAGTCAACGGGTCATCGCACTTATTGGAACATCACACTAAAATACTCTTTCAGAGATTCTTGCACTAACATTCAGTGGTGCCACAAAACCGCTTCAGAACCTACAGCGTAAAACAGGTGGTGTGATCAGCGTAGTCAGATTCCCGAATGGATGACTTTTATGAATGTTTTTTAGTCAATTTAAAACACGTTTAGTGTTCTGATCAGTTCACCTACCAAACGAGTGACTCATTTGATTTGGTTCTTTTTGGTGAATCAAAAACATACAGCACGAGCAGTTCAGTTTGTTTCCGTATTGAATGTCTCTGAGTCGGTTCTTTTTAATTAATCAAAAACATACGGCACAAGCAGTTCAGTCCGATTCCCGAAAGGGTGACTCGTATGAGTTGGTTCTTTTAATGAACTAAGAACATACAGCGTGAGCATCTTGGTCCGAACTAATGACTCTAAGTCAATTATTTTTAGTGAATGAAACATATTGTTCATACCTTAATGACAACAATCAAAATCCGAAAATACCCTATTTGCATCCCAAGCCATATTTAGAAACAAAAAATTCATAAAGACTTAATTATAGTTATCTTTCACACCAAGATTGACAACTATAATTATATTAGCATCCACACTAACTTGCTTAGTTGTAATACTCATTCTGATTTTAAGAGAATGGGGAAGTCATCCTAAGGGCTTGAGGGGGTCCGTGCTGAAAGTTCAGACTTTATGGAATCAGTTCAGAAATGATCATGATCAAAACATATGATCAATTAAATTTTTAGAATTGGCTGCATGCAGGGCTAGGTCAACTGGCTAGGGAAAATAAATCACACCACTTTCATCTTTAATAATTTTTGCTCTCACCAATTGGTGTTACAAGTGTCAAAATTACACCTTTAATGAGAAAGTCTTCCAAATGACAATATGTGCAAACAACAGTTAAAAGATGAGACATATATGGACTTTAATGAGTGGCTCACCGCAGTGTCAGAGCTGCTCATAATTACTGCACAATGTAGAGAATGGAGGGAAAAAAAGCCTCTTGAAACACGACGGCATTAATCCAAATTTGTCAGCTGAATACATTTAAAAGGCACAAATGTCCCCTTAGCTGCAGGTGAAACCTATTAAAAACTTGGCTGGAAAACGCTAAAGCTAGCATACGTTGTGAAGTACCAGCCTGGCTCCCATGGGTGGGCATCATAATGGGAAATATAGGCACCTCTTTACCACGAAAAACGACGATTCAACAGAGTGTCACTTAATCAATGGTGGACCCCACAGGGGAGAGGCGGCTACAGCCTGTGGGCTCCCACAAGCTACTGAGCAATGAAGTGAGAATAAAAGATGGAGGCATAACGGAGGAGGGTTTGATAGAGGTCGGACAAATGATTAGGCTCCCAAGGTGCTGCTGGATAGCTCGGTCGGCCCCTCTCGGAGGGAGCTACTTTAACGACATCATCCATCCTCAACACAGTGCAACAGAAAAAGAGAAGGCAAAAAAAGGAGAATGGCGAAGAGACTGAGCGATGGTGAGACGGACAGAAATAAAGAGCTCTAGTTACAGACAGAGACAGCGTCTGTCTCCAAGGTATCAGACAGACTCAGTCAGAGAGTGAACAGGGTAGACAGCCAACAGGAACACACGGCCTAAAACAGCATTCCATCCAAGCTGCTCCTCACTTTAACAGCTACCAAACTGTCAATGAAAAAGTAAACGTGAAACACTAAATTTTAGCCTATTTTACTCCCATACTTACTGAGACACATTTCTCAGCAGAATCTTGATAGACGGGAAAAAAAATCAGGCTGGGACTTGATTTTATCCATCAAATTATATCATGAAAAGTGAGTTACATACCAGAATGAAGCAAGAACTGAATGCGATCGTGTGGATCTGCTACCTTCCTGTAAAACAAATGGCCTCATAAGAGCAGAAAAAAAGGGTCAAGGAGGTCACGTTCAACTTTAAGAGCATCTTGACATTTCCCAGTGTTAAATCTAGCATTATTTGCTGCTTGGAATTAACTACTGTATGGGGGACGATTCTAGAAAGGCTCTTTACTTAATGGCTTTGCATGTTTAATCTGAACTTGTTACCTCCTTCAAAGCTGTTGCAACCCAATTTCACAGAAAAATGTAACTGTTTCAACTGTTCAAAAAAAAAAAGGTAATTATGAAAGTCCACCCCTAAACATCACCGCTGTTTAGGCGGTTTTTAATAAGCAAATAGTACGAAAACGTGCAAATAACATTATGAATTCATACGAATTAGCTACCAACATGCCAAAACATAAAAGAGACACGAATTGCCAAGAGATTGTGTTGGTTGTTGCTTGCTTTATTTTAAAGCTCTTTAGTAGATAAAACGTCTGCTAAAGTGTGGTATGTTGCGGTCGGTTAAACTGTCTGCTTTCTGAAATGACAGAGGCAGGATCTTACCACCTTATCTCCTCACTTTCCACTTGCACATTACACAATCCCCCATCTATCTGCTTGACAAGTGCTTCCCTGTTTATCTCACCTCACAATGATTGATCTGTTTTCTCCATTCAGAGAAAACAGATTCAGGACCGATCAATCAATTCAATCAACTGCAGTCAAAACCAATGCAAGTGGAGCAGATCGGACCAAAATTGGATTTGTATAACAGATAGTAAATCGAAAGAGAAATAAATAACTTAATACATTTCAAAATAAGCTTTAAGAACTTCACATAGCAATTGAGAAAAACTTTAGAAGTACAAAACAATAAATGAGCACAGCAAAAAACAAAATGGTACCCAACAATACATGTCTTTAGTTTTCTTGATAGCTGGATGGTAACAGAAACTTTTTTTCTCAACTGAGGGCTGTAACTAAGATTTCCTGTCTATATACCCCCACCCCCACTTTATGCTATTGTCAAAAAAACACCACCTACTCCTTGACTTCCAAGGAAATGACAACGTGCAACATTCTAATCTCACATTCATCAGAAGGGAGGACTAACACGCGCTGGATCGCGCTTCACCGCAAACAGGATGCATGTAAATAAAAACATCATCACAGACTGCAGAAACTCACTGCAAAAGATCAGTTTGTACAGACAAAAACCCTAAAAATCTCTCTGAAGTACCACAGGAATGCAGACGTTTGCCTTGAATGCGTATTTCTTTGAAGAAGACACTGTATATATGACTGTTTTGTTGAGTAAGCCTTTATATAGCATATATATATATTTATAGAATATGCTTAAGGTATCTTTATTTGCTTTTTATACATTTATACACACACAGATACACGCACACTTGGCATTGTGTAAAAAGCAGCATATACAATAAAATAAAAGTAAAACTTTTTTATTGGTATATTTTGCAACAAACTGAACTCCATAAGCAAATAAAATGTGTGCAAAAAAACTACCCAGAATTACATAAATGTACAGCGAAAAAATAATATTTAAATCTTATTTTCAAAAGCAGCGACAAATAAAACCATAATTTTTCACAATATAAATCCATGAAAAAGCAGAAGCTCCTAGATAGACTTAAGGATACATCCGTTACTCTTAGTGTGAAGGAATCGTAAAATCCAAGCCATAATGTTTCCACTACGGTCCTTCTTTTACGACTGTAAGAAGTAGATCTCCATCATCGTCACTGTCCAATTCATCAGTGCTTATGATCCGCAGTGGATTCCTCTGAAGGCACGGATCAAGTAGCTCTCTGCTGGTTGCTGCTTTCGTGGCTTCTCTTTCCGTCTCAGCTGCAAACCGATGGTAATAGTCTCCCTCTCTCTTTCGCTCTCCCTCTCTCTCAGTGTTACTGCCGCTAATAGAGCGTCTTCCCCGAGGCACATCCTCCTCCATCGTCAGCCCCTCCTCCAGCCTCTCTCCCAGCTCTTCAATCATACATCTGGACTCAACACGGAGGGGGGAAGCTTCAGTCAGGGCTTCTTCCTTCAGAACCTCACAGATGACATGAGGTTCAAGAGGTCGGAATTCTGTTTGGTCATTTTCTTTCCTTTCTTCAGCTTGCGTTTCTTCAGGCTGCTCTTCTTCACTCTCTTCTTTCTCAGAATCACTGCCACTGCTGGAGTCCTCTTCATCTTCTTCCTCCTGCACCGCAAGTTCAGCAGCTTGTTCAAGCAACTCCAGCTCTAGTTCTAGATGTTTTTTTTGCAGTTTGGCATTCCGCAGGGATTCGGCTAGTGCGAGCACATGCTTGGATCTGGTGAAGAAAAAAGAAACAATATTTAACTCTTTATTTTACAGTGTCTTTGTTATATATGTTACATGTAGTTACAGTAGTAATAACCCTACATTATGTATAATTACTTGCAACTAACCAAAAAACAAACCCTATTACTAACCCTACAGTAAGTACTGTACATGTAGTTCATTCATATTACTCAGTACTTAAATGTATAATTACACTGTAACAAAGACACCTTAAAGAGATAGTTCACCCAAAAATGAAAATTCTGTCAGTATTTACTCACCCTCATGTTGTTCCAACCCCGTTAGACCTTCGTTCATCTTCGGAACACGAATTAAGATGTTTTTGATGAAATCTGAGAGCTGGATCACTCCTCCATAGTAGTCCATAGGCTTCTTCAGGGATTGAAATTTGCCAGCCCCGAAAAGTTATTAAAAACATCGTTAAAATACTCCAAGTGACTACTGTGGCTCAATCTTAAGTTTATCAAGCGACAAGAATACTTTTTGTGCTCAAAAACAAACAAAAATGACGACTTTATTTCAACTATTCATTTCCTTCTCTATTGGCCTCTAGTCAGTTAACTTAATGTAATTCCGTAGAGCTACGTCACAGGTAGGCTCACTATTGGCTGACGCTGGTCATGTGTGTGATGCGTGTGGCGTACAACAACAGAAGCTTACGCTGTTAAACTAGTGAACTGACTCGAGGCCCAGAGAGAAGGAAATGAATAGTTGAAATAAAGTAGTTATTTTTGTTTTTTTTGCGCACAAAAAGTATTCTCGTCATTTGATAAACTTAAGATTGAGCCACTGTAGTCACTTGGACTATTTTAACGATGTCTTCATTAACTTTTCGGGGCTGGCAAGTTTCAATCCCTGAAGAAGCCTATGGACTACTATGGAGGCGTGATCCAGCTCTCGGATTTCATCAAATATATCTTAATTCGTGTTCCGAAGATGAACGAAGGTCTTACGGAGTAAATACTAACAAAATTTTCATTTTTGGGTGAACTATCCCTTTAAAATAAAGTAAAACATTTTGCTCATCAAAAGAAGATATATTTGTGACTGGACCTCTGCATCTAATATGGGATTGTTATTCCACCAAGGAGCTCACAGTCAATTTATGACATAAAATATATTGAAACATACATGTATACTCAAATGTAAAATGCTTATTTTTCCATGGACCACAAAATGAGATTAATTCATTATAAGAGCAATGTTTTTGCAAGATGTCTCTAATTTTCACCAAGGCTGCATATTTTGAAACATTAATGCAATTTAGAATAACACAATTTATTCCTGTGATAGCAAAGCTAAGTTTTCAGCAGCAGTCATTTACATGCACACCAGTACGCTGATAACTCAAATAAATAAGAAATAACCTGTTGTCCATATTTACATGCAAACCAATAACCCGACAACACAAGTTAACCACGTTTACAACACTTTATTAATAAATCAGGTTATTTCCCAGTAGTGACATCAAAGCATTATAATTTTGCATATATGACTCAGAGTATTTATTTTGTTATGTTGATTGCGGTGTCAAATAAAGCATTAAAAACTGAAGAAGGGTAATACAACATGTCAGCGGGAAACTTACAGCTCATATATTATCCTCTCATGCAGTTACAGATACAGCATTTTGACTGTACCACCACTTCTCCTGCATGGGATTAAGAAAAGAGTGTGATCAAGAAAGAGTGAGTGTGCAATCCATTTCCTCCTCCCTTACTGGAAAACACTTGCTCTGTCTGGATGCATTTAAATCCCGTTCCCATCACATATCACACATGCGCACTTCAATGAGCCGAAAGAAAGCTAATGCGTTTAAGTTACATGCTGGGCGAAATGGGCGTAGGGACAAAAATC
The DNA here is from genome assembly GCF_051911475.1 of Siphateles boraxobius. Taxonomy (NCBI): domain Eukaryota; kingdom Metazoa; phylum Chordata; class Actinopteri; order Cypriniformes; family Leuciscidae; genus Siphateles; species Siphateles boraxobius. The sequence continues at coordinate 8,164,192 of NW_027509042.1, read as the reverse complement.
TTGCTGTGACGATCAGTTATGCTTTAGCCATTTATGACCTTTTTCCGATAAAGGAAAACGGGTTAACCTGTTACATGATCATGTGCATTGTCGGCTCATTAAGCATGATCATGTTAAAAACATGATCCTTGGGAAATCATTCTAATTAAATGCTGATTTGGAGTTCAAGAAACATTTATTATCAATCTAAAAAACAGTTGTGTTGCTTAATATTTTTGTGGAAACCGTGATGCACTAACTTTTGACCAATTGAATGCATCTTTGATAAAAAAAAAAGTAGGCCATTAATTAAAGAAAAATCGTACTGACCCCACAATTTTGAATGGCAGTGTAACCTTTGCATTCCATTAAAGAAAGAAAACCATACATGTTTAAAATGACATCAAGGTGAGTAAATGATAACAATTTTTTTCTTTTTTGCTGAACTAATCCTTAAATAATTATTTTACAGGCAACATGTTTGTTGTGAACCAAAAAATTGGGGTTGGCTGTTGAGCGAAATGTGGCAGAGGATATTTTAGTATTCAGTTCACAATACGGATGTCTCCATGGCTACTGTCGGAAGAACTCTAGGACTTCAGCACATGCTTAGCTAGAGGAGAACTCATTTTAAAACAGACATTTCAAGCACGTTTTTATAATGACATAAACACTAACTAGAAAAGCTAAGCATGTATGTACTTGGCCCGACAATTTAACAAGGGGTGCAGAGATAATCTGAAAATTAGGGAATACTCATGGCTCGTGAATTTTAATTAGATGATGCAACATTCAGACCGTAGTCATTGTAACAGCAAGCAAGCAAACAAACAAACTAATATATATATATATATATATATATATATATATATATATATATATATATATATATATATATATATATATATATACACACATACACACACACACATGTTTTGGGGTGTTCAAATGTATCATATATTATATGACCATTAAATATTTTGTCATTTTGTGAATATGTAATGCACGCAATATTAAACGTCTGAACTCCAAAATAAATACATCAATCAGAGTTTTAGCATTTTAGAGGCAGCATTCCGCCACAAAGTTCCTCTGGGGTGAAGCAATATGCAAAGCAACCTGACAAAGCTTCCCTGAGAAAAAAAAAAAAAAAGTAGTAGTAGTATTGCTACAATACACTCAATGCAAAGATCCCAGTACTACAAGGGGCCTCGAGACATACATTATTCATGTAGCAAATGCGATCGGGTGCTGCCAAAACTCAAGTGGCTACTATTCAGATGTGCAAGCCGCTCAAATCCTTCATCACCATGGTGATTAGCGAGCGGGCGGGGTGCTGGGGTTTGAGGTCGTGGTCATTCACAAAAAGGATAAAGCGTTCTAGTCTGAGCCGCACTGTCTCTATTGACGTGGGTCGCTGAACTCTGTGCTTCAATTAACACTCCGCTGAGAACCAAGATGCCTTGTTATCACCGCACAGGCCTAATGATGTCCCGGGCAGCCAGCGGACAGGGATTCCTAGCAGGAGAGCAGCGCTACAGTCTCAGGAGGATACTGTGTACACACAACGCTTTAGTCACAAGTATGCTTGGCGCCTTCAGAAAGTGTTTATCTGAGATAAAGAGGCAGACTGTGATATGTCAAGGAGAAGTCATGGTTAGACGGAGAGGCTAAACTGGTTTGACACTTTTCAGTGGCTTAACAAGGTGAATGACATAACGTACAAACACTTTTTTGAGAAAACCACACATAAAATGTCCCTACAATACCATTGATCACTGAAATATATGTCTTGAGAAAAGTAAACAGAAAAAAGATGTTATTTCTTTGAACAGGAGTAGCCGGCACTTTTTTTTAGGCAATCTGAAACGGAATCTGAACATCCTAGGCCTACACTTATTTTCAAAAGTTTTTAAAAATTAATATTTTCAAAAATATTAATACTTTTATTTAGCAAGGATGGATTAAAATGATAAAGTGATAGTAAACAATTTTATGTTACAAAAATGCATCAAAGAATGTATAACAGTTACCACAAATATATTAAGCAGCGCAACTGTTTTTAACATTGATGAAACATGTAATAAGAACAAAACATGAGCAGAAAATCATCATATTACAATGATTTCTGAAGGATCATGTGACACTGAAGACTGGAGCAATGATGCTGAAAATTCAGCTTTTCCATCACAGAAATTAATTACATTTTGGAATATATTTAAATAGAAAAGAGTTTTTTTGATTGAAATATTATTTCAAAGCATTCTGCACACTCAGAAACAGGATATTTTCCAAGACTTTATGAGAAAAGAGGTCTAAAAATGGAATGGAATGACAAAACTCATGTATGTGACCCAATGTGCTATGTTAATGAAATGGCAAAAAGTAATAAAAGTTGGGGGGGGAGACCAGCATAAGGGGTCAATGTGATTATGCTTACTATGCTAAAATAATCAGTTTACAATTTGTACTATTTTCAGCATAAAAAAAGTTTGCCATCAAAGACCTGAAATCATCTGACCAGCTTCAAAAATGAAAAATTAATTAAAAAGGTTCCAATGTCTGAAATTCACGTTATTATTTGTCCCTTGCAATTGATTTTCAGTAGCTTTTTTTAATCTTTATGAGGGAATTTTTCCAAAACCATTTAACTGAAATTATTAGTAAATAAACAATTATGGCTGTTCATTATGTAAATCAACATCAAATATCTATAAATAATAGGCCACCCCAAAACAAATGCTCTGCTGGATTACATTTTAAATAATCCTCCAGTCACAGTTTGTATTTAATGGGAGTGTTTATTCATATTCAGTTGTTTTCCTAAAAAACAAAAACACTTATTAACACCACCTGCTTCTGAGACAGTGAATACAGTTATCTGATAGCTACAGGTCACTAGGGGCTCATGACTATAATATTATTATATATTAGATGACAGATAAAAAAATAAATAAAACAAATAACAGACTTTTTCGGGGCATTTTTGGCCCAACACCTGGTTAATTTCTGACCCTGGACAAAGAAAATTCTCTGAAAAGCACCAAACACCATGTGCTCTCAGACGGAGAAAGACGGTCTATAAAACTATTAAGCACTTCCTGGAGTAATGTGGTTGGTGGAAATCCTGTAGCAGTGGCGGCGGCGCTTCAAACATTTGCCATATTCGTTTTCTCCCTGTGGGAAGTCATTATTGAGTTAGGATTGTAGAGGCTCACTTGTTTTCTCTGTCTCTATCTCTCCCTCTCCTCCTTCACTTCTGTGGTGAGAGAATGCACGCTTGCGGTGGTAACAAAGGCCCCTTTTGGGCGAAGGATAATGTTGTACACAATTCAGTCATTACGATGACACTGTTGTGGTTCGCCTTAATTAACCGAGAAGGGGCGGCTTTCAAGGTTGGGAGAAGGGGGAAATAAAAACAAGCCTGCCGCAACAAAGACACACTAGAGGCAGCTTGAGAAAATAGTGGAGACCTTTATGTCTAGAGAGATGGGTGAACCTGTGGTGAATTACTCATCTACTTCAGGCAAAGCTCTCAGGCTGCGTCTACATTAAGCTCTTAAAATGCACAAATCAAGGACACAAGGACGAAATGTACCTTTTCAATGAGATTAGTCTTTAAGAGCATTTAAAATGGCATAAGATCACTTTCACAGATTATCACAGATTCATGAAGTCACTGAAACGAAGTAAATGATTCATTATAAGGCTCAACTGTGAGTTGTACACATTCAAGTCCTTACCACATTTACGTTCATTCATTTGGCGGGTTCTTTTATCCAAAGTGACTGCATGAATGGTCCATTCTAGGTATATATTTAGCAAATTGGTGGCATGTTTCATTCAGCCTTTTGCATATTACAGGAGAGGATTCTGGAGACTGGAAGCACCGTCACAGATAAGACTGACATTACAAGCCGAAGTGTTCAAATGCCGCTAAACCACACAGAGTGTATATGATCCACTAATCTGTTTGAGCTCTAAGACCGGGATCACTTTCCTCACACCAGCGGGACACTTCAGTCCTCTCTTCTCTCTCTCTCTCTCCCCCACACTCTGTATCTCAGAACTGCGCTCAAACAAGAACAAGTTGATCACATATTATTGTAGCCCAGTTTGTGCTGAATACAGTGTAATGAGACTTTAGCCATTAATATGTTTATAAACAACTGAAAAAAGCACAAATGTCAGGCCATGTCAAAAATTCTCCAAACACCCTCAAGACCCCAGAGGGTTAATGTAGTTGGCTACTGTCACTAAAAACTCCATAAATTTGTGGTATACTCGTGCTTTCAATGCAGGCATTCACTGGATCACTTACAAAGACAAGCCGCAGGCACAGATTCTCCCAGTGCTCGCTATGACCCGCCTCTTCCGCTATTAATGCACTTACATGATAAGAACAAACCATCTAAAACGCTTTGAATAATCATACTACTAATACTAAATCTGATTTAAATAATGTTTGTGCTTTCACTTCGAGGAGTTCCGCTCCAGCATTTGATCAATGCAATCAATCACAGTTCTAATCGTCTGAATGACTATTCCCAAACTTAAAAGTTAGTTTATCCAAATATTTGCATTGTAAACCTGTTTATCATACAAAGCCCTCATGTCTCTTCAGAAGATTTGGATATGGATATGACCTTTTTTGGATCTTTTGAAATGAGGGTGAGTACATGACGAAAGAATTTACAATTTGGGTGAATAATACCTTATAAATACAGTAAGCAGAGTCTTGGATATCATACCATTTGCATCACCGATACATATCGTTGCATTTTTATATTGCAATATCTTGAAATAATGTAGCCTATAGTTACACCCCTACTTGATTGTGATGATCAAACTATTGAAAGTTTTTGCATTTTGGTTATTGAATACTTACACAAAAATAAGTTGTATCATTATTGGTTATAAAAAACAACATTTAAATCAACCTTTACTAAGTAAACCCCTATTATTTAGACATTATTTAGTTACAGAATACATCAATCATAAGTGACAAAGACACCTGCAGGTACTTCTATACTTCTATATAGTCCAGTCCAATACTATTAATTACTTTTTACAATCAAGATGCAGTCATTACCCATTTTTTCCAAACAACACCCAAGCTGATCAGTACGGTCATAAGTAAACCTCTCGAATCGGACGGAAAGCTAGTAAAATGTCAGAGAACAAAACCAAAAAGGTCACGATCAAACTCAAAGCCATCCAAACTGAAGTGACAGGAATACTTAATAACCTAAACAGTGCTATTAACCAGCACACACACCAAACCGAGATATTTTAAGCCTGATTTCCCTCAATGCTAGAGAGAGAATTCACAATTCACTTGGCTACTGATGCAAGAAGTGAAAATACGGTTTCTCACACCTCTTTCCTCTGTCGTGATTTGACACTAACTGACAACAGTAATGTCCACTCTGGGGCAACTGACCACAAAGCTTTACGAAACCCCTGACCCATGTGGCCCCTGCAGACCTCTTTACCCTCAAGCAAGGGGCTCGAGTCCCTGGAGAAAAACAGTTGGATGAGTGTCAATACTCTGACAATGTGTCGTTTCTCAACTACCCCTTTTCCACCAAAGCATTTTGAGAGCCAGTTCGGAGCTGGTGCCTACTCGCGAACCAGTTCTTTGTGTTTCGACAGCCAAAGAACCGGATCTTGGCCAGGAAAACTGGTTCCAAAGCGGCACCAACTCTTTGCTGTACTAGAACTGTTCTTTTACCACGTCATGCTTACGTCGGGGGCTGTGGGCGGGTTTAGATGTGTTCTAAACATCTTTTCTAACCGCAAAGCCAGGAGAAACATTTGCAGAAACACGATGTAGTCCGCCATTGTAACTGTTATGCTTGAAGTTGGCGCAAGCGTTTCTAGCTTTTTTTATTATAATTTTTTTTTATTGAAAACATTATGTAAGCAAAGAAGAAAACAGTCACAATATAGAACAAATAAACAAAAAAACAAAAAAAAGACACAAGACAGGGGTACATAACTAATCAGAAAAGATTACATATCAAAGGAAAAGATTAAAAGACTTACATATTTCAATTGTTTTTAAAGCCTTCTTGGTACACGAGTAAGAGATAATCCCAAAGTAATGTTGTACTTGCAAGCGTTTCTAGCTAATACGTATGGCGACGTACACAGTGACGTAACGACGTCGTTCGCTGGGCGCTCTAGTCAGTGGAAAAACAAACAGGTTCTGAAAAGGTTCGCAAGTTGAACCAACTCCGAACCAACTTTGAACCAGCACCAGTTCTGAACCAGTTCTTTTTTGGTGGAAAAGGGGTAATTGACAGAGAAAGCAACTTTATCATCTTGTCAAAAGATAAACCCTTAAGCTCACCTTTAACAGGTTGCCATGGTTGCCATTCGGAATCCGACTGACCCAATTAAGGAGTTTGAACAAAGGGAAAATGAAAAGCAAGGCTCTGTCAGATAACAGCTCCATTGCACTTAGTGAAACACAGTAAGTTCCAACTTATCTTATCTGCTTTCTGAACTGGCCGAAGAGTCGACTCACTGGAATGATTCTGAATGCTGGATGAGAGGGGGAAGAAAAGATAAGAAAATGCCAGTGGTCTCAGAGTATGGCATCAGCGGCACACGTTGAAGCCACATTGAAATGTGTAGCAGAACCTCATCTGCACTGATTGTAATTGATTGCAGAGCTGCTGTAAGGTGACTTTTGAAACGGAGGACAACTGTATATATAGTGTGGAAGTTTTGCAAGCTTAGCTAATGTCTGTAGGCAAAACATGAGTTTTCTTTTTGTACAAACGAGTTGTTTTGCAGGCTCTCCGGACCACAGAGATCATTCCATGCATACATTCAAAGATATTTGCTAATGCAAAACTGCTTTTCTTTGTCTCCCCCATGTCTATTGTTTTGAACATGTATGAACCTAAGAATACAAACAAAACTAAACTATTTTAGTGGTCTTTAGTACTTTTCATTCCCAAACTTGCAATTTTCCCGTTTACCATGTGTGTGCTAGGAATTCCTATATAAGTTAGTAAACAAATTCAAATGCTATACTAAAATAAATTTAAAAAAAATTCTAATTAATACCATCCAAATGGAACATATGCATCTATCATTTACTCATCCTCATACAATTCCACAAAAACAGTGGTTTCAATACAACCATCTTTTTACAGTGGCCAAGGAATGTCAAACTCGAAAGAAAAAGTCCATTACACTTCCTATATTCCTTAGTCTTCTGAAAACGTTTATGGTATATAACTATTATGGTGAAAATATTTGTGAAGCTTGACAGTCTGTTAAATGAAAAGAATAAAAACAACAACCATATGAAGAGTCTTAAAGCGGCACTATGCAGGATTTCTGTTTTTGTCAAACAGCGATCCCTAGAGTCGCTGTAGAGTACTTGTATTTGACGTTACTGTCGTAAACACCACTCACGCAGAGCGTATCTGCACTCACGGCCTCTGCACTTCATAATAATAAAGTAGCCTACCGCGTTAGGCTTACCTGAGCCTAAATGCCAGATGACACCAATAAAGTGTATCATGTACGTCGCATTATTTCGCAGGGCTCTCAAGTTTTGAAGACAGGCAAGAGTGACATCCAGCCGACAGATACATTTTTGTCATTGGTTGTTGCGTTAAATCTTACCCATATACAATAGTGCTATTTTCTGATTGGCTATTGTGTAGCTCGACGAACAACACCAGAGGAGACGCGCTTGATTCCTGCCGGTTCCACAGTGAGAGCGGCGCGGCCAGAGTTTTGGCATATTAAATATATTACAAATATTTTTTCAGCATGAGAAATACAATGTGTGGCGGGAGAGCGTGACAAAAGACCGAAATGAGTGACTGTCACGCTCAATGCGTGATACTTGAGAGCCCTGATTTCGTAACAATGTCCGTTATGATGTTGTTAGACATGATTATTGCAATTTATCATAATAGTTTGCAAATTGCGCTCATTTACTCTATTTACAACATGTAGGCTTATTTATGTCCTGATAATTATGTGAGATATTGACAACTGTTCTCATGATAATCGCAGGAATCAACTTTAACAGTGAAAGCCTGAGCGAGTGGGACTCTTGTCCAGTTCCTCGTTTGCCAGATTCTCGTTACCTTTTTCTAGACTCTTCAGACCGTGCTTTCTTCGGTTTTTTTCGCCATTCTGAATACGCAGGTCCGATGTTTACTCGTGTCTGAATCCTCGCTCGGTCAGTCTGCCATTTCCTCTTTCTCTGTTCCTCCGACAATGCTTTTCTAGCTTTCTGCTTCTTATATGCCAGCTTTGCCATGGGACGATAGTAGTTCTTATAGCTAGCCGTATCCTGGATGGGGGCGTGTACGCGTGCAGTGCCGTAAAGTAATTCGTTTCCTCGCGAGACCTGATATCACACGATACTTCCTAACACTCAGGCCGCCGGCCCAAAGTTGCAAGGGTGGTTTTGCGGCTCACAAGCACCAAGGGGGTGCGAGACGACCACCATTCAACACTAAATCAGTAATATAAACATTACAATGACTCCAAAGCTGTTCGGTTCAGGTAAAAAAGGTGCTTAGTTCTGCTTTAAACTAATGTTTTGTGTTCCAAATTGGATATCAGAAAAATGCAGGTTTGAAACACCCTGATAAGTAACTCATTAATGAATATTACTTTAATAAACAAGTTACGACATATAGGTTCAGCTAAGATAAAAAGTTGGGAACATCTGCATTAGCGGATGAATATGGGACAATTTGTAGAGACACTATTCCAACCATACATAGAAGGACTGAGTGATAGTGGCGATTGTCAGGCATGTTGCCATCAGAATGTCGAACAATGATTCATTGAGCAGTGTCAGTCAAAAAGCCAGAAAGAGGAGTGTCCAACTCAATCCACTTTGTTTCGTTGTTGATCGGAGGGCGAGTACAGAGATTTAAATCACACTTGAAGTCTTCAAGACGTCATAAATTTGAGCATGACATTCCAGCAGTCTGGAAGACTTCAAGAGTGAGAAAGCTGGTCAGATTGGAGAGAGACACTATAAATCATCCCTCAGGGGCAGTGTTTATTAATCCCAGCATTCATCACCAGCAGCTGATCGTGTCTGACTGCCGATAAGAGATTTGAGAAGGAACTGCTGCCACAGATGAGACTGAATAACATCTATAATCCAGAGATCTCACAAAGGCTACGTTCACACAGTCAGGGGCAAATTCACTAGGGGTGTGAACCTACACTGGTCTCACGGTTCGGTTCGATTACGATTATCATGTCATCGATTCAGTTCAATTCGATATCGCGATGCATTGCGGTGCCCTGCATCTGCAATTTAAATTTTTACTCCAAAAGTGATGTGTACGTGCGTGCGCGCGCGTGTTCGCCTGTTCGGGAAGTCGCACTGACAGAAACAGTGACATTCCAGTTTAAGTTTCAAGGGAGTAAAGCCTGTTTATGCCATTTAGTAAATGAAATTGTGTCAAATCAATTTTGTTGTAAAGAAATGTTCATTTAAAAGCAGCGCTCATTCATCAGTGTATAATGTTACCATAGAGATGCGCGCATAAACCGTCGCCGAGCCCACTGTTGAAGGTAACGATCATCCATTATAATCATGCGTAACAACACAGAATAATTGTAATTTGACCATCGGGTTCGGATACTTAAATCAGCTCTATGTGTGCGTGACATGAGCACGCACAGCGCGTGTCTTCTCCAGGTCATGCTTACCAGGTTGTTCATTAGATCCAAAATGTGCCCAGAAGAGATGTAGGCTTTTAAAGTATTCAGAGCATTTTTAATTAGTCGCACTCGCGTCTCGCCTCCTCTGCCATTGTATGCTACCGCGACAAAGCACACACGCGACATATGACGTCAGAAAAGCGTCAGTATAACCGGTTATGGTCTATTACTGAACCGATATCGAATCGTCCTCGTCTGCATCCCGATGCATCATAGAAACGATTAATTTCGACACCCCTAAAATTCACTAAACCACATTTCACACCAAAAAACCTATAGGAACAGGATGAAGAATTACAATTCAAAATTGGAAGCAAGTAAGTAGAATGATGTAAAATAACATTTAAATAAACTTAAATGCTTGTAATTTTTAACTAGAAAAGGCAAGTTTGGATGCGGTCTTGAGGACTCGTTTGGAAAAAAGTTTGAAAATCCTTAAAGTTTTACGGTTAGGTAGATAGAGCGATAGAGATACCGAATGAAAGATAAGACAGACAGACAGAACCATGGATGGATTTCAATGTTAGAATTTCGATCAATCCATCCATTGTACTTTCAGTCGATGGACTGAATTTGAAAGCTATCCATCAATACAGTGACAAAAAGATAGATGGATGAATGGATTTTAAATTAAGAAGTTCCACCCATTCATTGATTCAACGATCATTCTATCTATCGATCTGTACGTATGTATGGATGAATGGATTTCAAAATCAGAATTTCCATCCATCCATCCTTCTTTCGATTTCAAATTTAGAATTTTCATTCATCCATCCATCCATCCATCATTCTTTTGATTTCAAACTCAAAATTTTCCATCCATCCATCGTTCTTTCGTTCTATTTATCTGTAAGTCTGTGGATGGATGAATGGATGGATGGAAATTCTGAATTCTGAACAACTTTGCATTCTAAAACAATGCTGACAACTGCATTTTGCCGCTGTGAACGCAGCCAGAGATAATTCGCTTAGATAACTGGTCTGGGGCGTCCTTCTGGAAGGAGATTTTCTGTAAGAGAAAATTGTTTAAATAATCTGACAGAGGATATGTCAGATGTTGAAAACACTGTCACAACAAACCTGCTATGATAACAGGGAGTGATCTACACAAACCAGAGCAGTGGGGATTTGATCAAATGCTCCAGAACTTAAAAGGAGGAGAAAGTCTCCTGCAGTCACTTCCCATGACAAGAGGGTTTTTTGTCTCAACTCAAAGGAAAAGTTTGCAGCACTGTTTCAAGACAACTAAAGATACTCTAACAGGAAGCAAGCTGGAAATCAATTTTCAGTGTGATGTTGAGAGATGTCAAATGCCTCAAGGCAAGTATGACTAAGACAACATCAGCGGCACTAGAGTGCTGTCACAGATCCTGCAAGTTGCGCCTTTCAACAGCTCTCCGGTCTGTTTTTCCTCAGTTCTGTTCAATAAAGTACCAAAGACGGAGAGGAAAAGAGAAACACAAGAACTCAATTGCAGGTCAATGGTATTGATGCCTCAGATGATGCATTTAGTGATCGATGGGGAACACTAAGGACACACATTTCCCTGCCTTTTAATATTTTATGTTCATTTTACTTTAAATATACTGTAAGAGGAAGGGAATAAAGACATGATAGTGCTTTGCCTAATTTGCCCTTTTGCTTTTTCTTCTCCGTAACTAAGAGGGACTGAGTTTTCCAGCACATTGACAGTGGAACTGTGCAGTTCTCTGTGGAGCATGGACAAAGAGTCTCTGTACCCACCTCTGCTCTCTCCGTCTCTTTCCCTCATTTTCTCTCTTTGTCTCATTGAGAAAACAGGCACATTTAAACTCTGTCATTTTACACATCCATTATTAATTAGCTGTCAAGGACATTTTCTTGCCAGAAAACCTACACTTTGGCAAAACACTGGACTGAAAAATTTCTGCGTAATCCCCGCAGGACGTTTATCACGTCTGGGCACCGGGCCTACAATTTCAGAAGCACATTTTTCAACTGGACTCTTTATAGACAAGCGTACAACTTTAGCTGAACACCAGCCGGGAAGCAGAGTATATCTCATTACAGAATTATGCTATAGTTCGCATTTTAAACGTGGAAGTTGTTACAAAAAATGGCGAGCACAATCATGATTGCGATACCATTCATCATGAATCAAGTTCAAGCACTGTGGTTCTGTTTAACTAACTAAGACTGAACTAAAACAAAAAAATATATGAAATGGACCATTTGGACTCTAACTTCATTATGTCATTAGGGCTGTCGCGGTGAAGGAATTTCCCTTGCGGTAATTTTGAGTGGCTCAATAGCGCGATATGCGGTTTTACCGCCATTTATTTATTTATTTATTTATCTATTTATATTTATTTGTTACTATATAAATACGTGTTATGATGTGGTCAGCATACACAAAAACAATGTAAACAATGTAACCAATGTAACCGAAACTAAACAGCGTCTCTGCACATTGAAAGACTGTCACTCAGCGCTAAGTTGTTACGCCAACGGACTGTCTTTGAGTGAGTCATTAAACCGTTCATTCAACGAAAACGTTCAAATAAGCTGATTCCTTAAATGATAGATGTAATGAAACAAAGTGTTAATTATTTTTTAACTTTGAGCTTAACTTTTCAAGGCTCAGCTGGCCAGCAATGCTTCAATTTTGGGCAAAGCTGAAGCAATCCTTCACTTAAGAGACAATGGCATTGATTCAATGCGTGACTCGCTGCTTTCCCCCCACGGCTTCCTCGCGCTGTGTAATGCTGACCAGCGCTGACGCCATTCATGGTAAATACCCTTACACGTTAAAAGGATGATAGCCTACGACAAATATTTCTCTTTCCTTGGAAACGGCAACCTTTTCACGAATATACATGACTTCACTTCAAAGACAGACGCAGGTAATCGCACGCACTCAGTCGATCTCATTCACTGTCTGTTTAGGCTTAAGTCCTAATCCACGAATCCTCTGTACAAATCACCATGATAAACAATCTCTAAGTTATCATTATTAACTTATTTAACATTCAATACACATGGTACGAACTACGAAGGGTGGCCTTATGGAAAAAGAAAACGCGATTCGCGGTTGCTGCGGTTACTTGCATTCCTCTGCGGTTGGCCTGTTAGTAGCGCGGTACTGCAATATTGCGGTTATCGCGACAGCCCTATATGTCATACTGTCATATTATTGCTTGCTGGTTTTAGGCACTCTGTTTCGCATTGTGCCTAAGAAGGTAAATCTCACCAAATCTGTCAAAAACATTTATGGCGCTTCAATTAACCCAAAAAAAATAAATAAGCAAATAAACCGTTTGCCTTAAGAAAATATAGCCTATTTTTGTGACCATTTTGACATTTTTCATGAAAATTTTCACGCAAATTCTAATATCGTAATGCAAAAAAATCTTATAGAATACAACTTTTTTTATTAAAAAAAGTTATTTAAATATGTAACATATTAATTATATACATTTATAGTTTAATTTAAAAAAAAATTCATGGTAGTATTAGTACTTTAATTGATGTGGTGAAAATGTGGTTAACCGTCATGGAAATGTCAAAATGCAGGAATCTCTTTATGCAAAACAATTTCTTATTTTCATCTTTTGATTTTGGTGTGAAATGTGACCTGGACTTGATATTGTGAGATTCTAAAAAGACCTCTTACCCCTAGTAAAATCACTATAACACTATCTCTTGAGGCTCACTGCTTGAGCGAACCTGCGGTTTAACTCTCAACAGGGATTCATCAACATGGCATGATTAGCAGACTATCAGATTTTGGACCTAGTTCATTTCAGGTTGGATGATTCAGGCTGGACTGGACTGAACATACTTGATCCTCTGGATCCAGATGCAGTAGTCTGTGATGTAGAGGTCATTGAGGATATAGGCTGGATCGTTCTCCCGGAAGATCTTATGGATGGCTAGCAGAGATTTCAGGATGCAGGCCTTCCCTGTGACAAAGAAAACATGCACTGAATCAGCCTAAACACAGAAGTATGCATTTATTAGCAAGGTTTATGCTTAAACCAGTGGGGAAACAAACACTTAACTGAATCTATATTCTATGAAAATAGTTTGCCATTATTTTTTATAACAGTAAATTCATCTTTATTTTAAAAATATTTTTTAAGCAGTAAAGACAGTGGAGTTAGTAATTAACTGTGCAACTTTTTTGGAGCAAAAAAGGGAAATCTGTTCAAAGCAGATGCTTTTTGAGATTGTTTTTTCCATTCTGGCAGATGCTTCCACAATACACAAAACACACCCACATACACACAAACACCTTAAGGGCACCATGCCGCTGCAATGATATTTGTTGTCATAACACCCGTCTCCCAAATAAGGTGCAAAAATATCCCCTCTGCGCAAAGCAACGGGCTCAGTTGTGAAGTGAAAGCAGGACCCCGAGGATTCTCGAGCTGCCCACAGAATAGCCTGGCAGCCGGTGGAGACATTCCAGCCGCCTCAGAAAACAAACAGTGCACTCGCACCGAGGAAAGCCTTACACAAACATTTGGTTCCCATTAAAGCTGGAGCTCTTACCCAGAGCAGCCGCCGTGGCTTCCAGCTTCAGGACATGCGAGAAAAACTCCAGGAACTTGAACCGTACTGTGTCTTTCTCCATTCTTTCATCCATCTTTAATTGAAGGTTTTTCTACTTTTCTTCACTGCTCCCTGGGAGAGTGGAGGAAAAGAAAGCTTTTGGATTCTTCCAAAGACCAGCTGTGGGACTGTGCGGTGCAGTGTGTGCTGGGTTTAGATTGCATGTTGAGCCAGTTAATCATGTGCTGCAATCAGGCGTCTCAGGGGAAGAAGTTGAAGAGAGGAGAAGAGAAGAAAGAAGAGGAAGAGGAGGAATGGGGTGACAAGATGAGATTTGGGCCCTGGAAGTACAGATGGTAAAGGTCCACAATCTCACAAAGCTTGCCCAAAAATATGCCTAGGTCATATTTCATCCAAAAATTCAAAAGAAAGTAAATAATAAAAAATTAGCATTAAGAAAATAAAACCCATTATCAGTCTTTCACTCTCTACTATCTTGATTTGTGACATCAAAGTCACTGGTAAAACTTCTACTATAATATAATGATACATTTGTGATTCATATGTTACTTGCAAAACATATGTCATCATACACAGCTACATTTGAGGGGAGAAAGATGTCTTCTTAATTGTCATGAGAATATTGTAAAATGCCTAACAAAATAAAAGGTCCATCAAACAGGCATCATATTTTTCTTTGATTTTGGTGTGAAATATGTCCTGGATTTGTTGTTGACAAACTTGGTAAGATTCAGCCTTAAACCATCAGTTTATTAATCATACAAACAGTAACACTGACTGCTGTCTGTGTGGAAAAACCTCACACGAGTGAACAAAGGAGCTATACTCGTGAAACAGCTGCAAAAATCACGTTAAAGAACATTGACATCAAATTATGCCACATCAAATGGCCTACATTTATCATCGTGAATACGGCAATGTACTTTTTAAGATTGATCACGTTGGCTTAAAGATGACAATTTCTGCAGAGGCAAACAATGAATCTCAATAAGCTACGACAGAACTTAGCAAAAAACAAAAAAAACAAAAGGTCAAGCACTGAATGATGTAAAAGGGCTTTTAAAATGCCATGAAAATGAACCTGCTTCCAAACCAAAAGATAAAACAATGTATAAAGTAAAATTGATCAAAATTTACAGTAAATTCCTGCTACAAACTATTTCTATTTCAAATAAATACTGTTCTTTTGAAGTTTATCCTCAAATTAAAAAATATATATATCGTTTCCACAAAAAC
This sequence comes from Siphateles boraxobius, assembly GCF_051911475.1. Taxonomy (NCBI): domain Eukaryota; kingdom Metazoa; phylum Chordata; class Actinopteri; order Cypriniformes; family Leuciscidae; genus Siphateles; species Siphateles boraxobius. The sequence goes on along the minus strand of NW_027509042.1, from coordinate 8,148,697 downwards.
TGTTTTCAACATTGATAATAAAAAATGTTTCTTGAGCAGAAAATCAGCATATTAGCATGTAATTCAGCTTTGCCATCACAGAAATAAATAACATTTTAAAATATATACAAATAGAAAACAATTAAACCTGATTAGTACCTAGTACATATAAGGTGTATTTAATATGGTGCTATGGAGGTAACGATGGCAAAAAGTTGGGAAACACTGTACTAACTGATAAAGCCCATAGCAGTGCAGAGCAAAACAAGTGGAAACTGAATCCAAGCTATGCAGCTAAATGAAATACAGGCATGCCCCTGAACGTTCAGATTATATATGAGTGTTTATATTTGCCCACAGTGCATCTTTTAGGCCGTTATCCATAGTCTCCCTCCTCAATCTCCTTGAGGGCCGCTGACTTCAGCAGGATCTCTCGGAGAACAACCAGACAAGCTGCCAGAGGGCTGTTCAAATATTTACCCCTGGATAGCGTTTCCTTCATGGCTTTTCTCGTGCAGGATCATTAATGGGTTTGTTTTCCTACTACCTACAACTGTTTGCTTTCACTGCTGGTTAAACGAAGTGCCTCAAATTAGAGTACACACACATCAGATACACACCTCCATTCATGTTCCGCCGACAAATTAATTACCCAGGAGTCAAAGTGTCACAGGATATCCTGCTTTCTGGGGGGGGGGTCACACCGCTGTTACCGTTCATTAAAGGGGAGTAAATCTCCAAATTGTAAACTGGAGTGAAATATCACAGATTCTGAGTGAAACCCAGCGGTGTGTTTAGAAATCTGTACCTTGAGGAAAAGAGTAAGAGAACCAGTTTAAACTTCAGAGAACAGATGGATCTGATACTATCCTGTAAAATTTAAAAAGGGGCAGACTACTAAACTAAAAATACAATTTCAAACCAATTACAGAACGTTCAACACTCATTTGCTGATGTCCTGAGATTAAATCACTGAGTCTGTACTGTTGGTTACTAGCAGGTGTTTCTACATACTTGATATGGCAGATATCAGCTTAACATTAAAGTTAGGCAATGTTTTTCATAAACACCTGTGCTTATACTGGTTTAAATTCTCTTCACATCCTGAATAGCAATCAATAATAGAGGTGGTCTATATATATATTTTTTTTTTCTTTCTTTTTTTTTCTTCTTTCTAACATGTATCTTCTGTGGAAGTCTCAGGACTAAAAAAAGTCCTACCTGCCTGTCAACATATGCATTTGCATACCTCTGTGCACCATGTTCGCCCAGACGTCACAGCGCATTACACGAGGCTATGCTGAGGTGTCATAGAGCACCCGCAAACAAACAGCAGCTGCCTTTTACAGTTCCTCATGAACCAAAACAACGAGCTTATGCTGCGTTAACAACCATAAATAAGAGATGGCAACCCAGTGACATTCTACCCGCATAAAATTATGCGTTTCTATACTATCAATGCCGAAATTAATCTGTAGCAGTCAGATGGTACAAGTCAAAGCTCTAAGTTTTATTATTGTGATGTTATGTGCTTTGTGACATTAGGTAATTTAATGCCGTCTCTCATCTTGTGATACTTTGCGGACTCTGCTCTGCCGTGTGCGATCATGTGTTTTAAAGGGAGGGTGGGATCTTATGATTTCAAAGCTAGCTTATTGCTAACCTCAACGAAATTGCCTACCCTACCTTTAATAGTTGCCCTGTATATTGTTGCACTAATTCATCAAATCTCATTACAAATGAGACTTGGTTATTGTAAATGTTGTCTGTGTTTAGTTACGATCCTCAGGGATCAATTAAACATTTACTGTATATACAAATGTATGTACATCTATAATTGATATTATTATCAAGGTTCAACTTTTAAATGTCTGACTTATATAGTCTTTAAAATACAGCCTGAAATGGTATTCCCAAGCATTAAAGAATGAAATAACACAGGGTGGGACTTTGTAGGCTTTATCCATCTTGATTTGACTGGATCATAATTTTTTTATCTGGTCTTTAAAGTCAACCTGAAAGCTAAACCGATCCCATTACTTTCTTAATACACATCCCTGGTCTTAATGGGAAAGGCTCAGTCGTGTAACATATTCCATTTCACCAGAAAAAAATGAATGTGTTTTTCATCAAAAAAAAAAAATTCCCAGTTGACATCTCCAAATTTATTCCTTTTTCAATCACTTCATAGGTAGACAATTTTTCACAATTCAATCAGTTCCTGATGGAGAAACATGCTACCTTTTTTTTCTAAAACTGAATAACCATTTATGGGTCTAAAATGTGTTGCAAACAATGTTTCTTTATGAAATCTTCCATCAGTACATCATTCTCTGGGCCCGTCCACACGAAGACGCGTTTCGCTGTATACGTATAATTTTTTTATCGTATTGGCGTTTCGTCCACACGGATCCGGCGTTTTGGGAGAGTGAAACCGCTATTTTTTGAAACCGGGTGCCAAAGTGGATAAATCTGAAAACGACGCCCTTGCGATTTCGTGTGTACGGCCAATCTGTATATTTTGTGAAACGATGATGTCATCACCCCACGTGTCGACTAGTCAGACACGCTAAATCAGTAGCCATAACAGCAACAACTGCGACTACTTGCTTGAGTTCATGCTTCAGAAGCTACTGAGCCTCTTTTATTTATTTATTTATCATTTAGGCCTACTTTAATGTATTTTTATTTTATTTATTTATATTTCGTTCTTATGCTATGATGCTTGTATTTTGTCTGATTAAGACTTTTCGTATTTTGTAGAGATGGGCATGTCAAGCAAACATAATATTCAACGATCGCTGGGAATTATTTGATTATTATTCAAAAAACGCACCTCTGCCCCTCATGCTCACCAGTTACACGGCGTTCGCTCCGACATTAAATTTCTCTGTACTGTAGGCCTATATGTTGTAGACATTAAAGAAAAGTTAGTTTCATATTTATGTTTTAATGGTATTTTTTCCATTATGTTGATTAGGCCCTATATGAAAAGTGAACAGCGTGAGTAAGATGCGCAATATCGAGACACATCATTTTGACCACTTCATTAAGTTTTGTTTTGTATAAAGCCTTTCTTTAAAGTGAATTTCGTTTTGTATAAATTGTATCTTAATTTTAATCAATGTTTCATTAAAAAATTGCCTGGAAATATAGCAGACAATAGCCTATAATCAGGACATGGAGGCGCCGACGCGATATAACTTGCATCGCACGAGAACTGGAGCTTGTCTCATAAATGAACATAAACTCAGAAATATATCTAAGCTTGAAATGTCTACTTTTAAACAAAACAATTCAAAACGAAAAGAAACAGACAACTCTAATAATCCATATGAAGTGTGCATTTCTCTCTATAAGCACATTCACAATACTGCGAAGGTGGCGAGTCAGCATCGTCACACAAAACACTAGTTTATTAAAAAACAATTAAAATTTCTCCTTAATTGCTATATTTGACAGATTCATAATGATTAGGCTATTTGCCGGTTCTTTGTGGCAAGCTTTATGCGTCTGCTAACTAATCGACTATCGTGACTCATCCCTATTTCGTACCATTTACTGTATAGTTTTTCATATTGTTCAATAAAGTTCTTGGTAAAAAAGAAAAGAAAAGAAAAGAAGCTACTGTGCCTAATATTACTGTATATTATTGTATACAGCGCGCAAGGTTTATGCGCAAGTCGAATTACATCGTCTCGTACTGGTCTGGCATGTATACTACACCGTTTTCAGTCGGTTTCAGTGGTTTCGTGTGTACGCAGATATTTCTTGAGACGACGCCGTGTTTACGGAATTTTTTTTTAGAACGAGGAAAAAAAAAGATCGGATAGGGAACGCACCGGCTTCGTGTGGACGTGGCCTCAGTCAGTGCAGAAAGCTGTCAGTACCTGACATGAACCTGAAATCAATGAAGTGTGATTTTGCTCATCTAATCTTGTTTTGTCATGTAGTCTCTGAACCATACCTTGCTAATCCCAAACCTTATAAGCTCTTTAATTGCAGTTTTTTATGAGCGAAATCAACATGTGTTGGATAATCTCACCACACACGCCCTAAAATGTGTTTACACAGCGCTTCTGTCTCTCCCACAGATGGCTTCTTTGATTTAAAGGTTGCTCCTCTCGCAGAGATATCAAAGGCAACAGTGTCTACTCGGCAGATTTGCTGATTTCTTCAGAAGTGAGGAGACATCCCTCTCGGATTCCCTCATTCTTAACCCCCTCTCCCACTTACGCTGACAGGACAGCAAGACTAAGCACACCAAGACATGACCAATCTGTTGACTTACTTGTCATGGAAAATGTCTTTTACCAAAGCACCCTGCTGTTCAGGGAGGGTTGGTGAGCGTTGTGTTAAATTTGGTCCAGAGTGAGCAACACCGTCTGCTGTGGATGAATTTAGGGTTGCCTGTCAAGCTCTCGTTGTCATTAGTCTCTTAAAGTCAACATGAAATAGCATTCGCAACTCGCGCTTCTGTAGTGCGATGCATTTCCGAGATTTACTGAGAACAAAATATGTGGGATGGGACTTCATAAATTATTTTACAGTAAAAAAACAGTACAGTATCTAAACATTCTTATTTTTTTGTATTAATAATATTAGATTTCATATTATGAATGTTATTATGGGCATAAAACAATAATAATAATAATTTATGTAAAATAAAAATTAAAAAAAGGTCAGATAGCTAAATTTATTTATTTAATTTTTATTTATTTAAGATGTTTATTATTTTACAAAATAGTTTTTGGAGAAGGCTTTTTGACCAAGACATGAAGGTTGAGGGTCAAGTTCATCTTCAAGAATATCTCAACATATGAAAAAAATAAATAAACTACAGAAAAGTCATTAAAAGCAAAATGACCCATAACGGAAGCCTAATACATTATTATTGTGCTATTGGTTACTAAAATGTAAAGATTATAAAGATCTACAAAAAAAATATATATATATATACACATACACACACACACACACACACACACACACACATACATACATATATATATACACACATACACACACACACACACACACACACACACACATACATACATACATACATACATACATATATATATAGACACACAAACATACAATCAGATTTCATGTTGATTTTAAGAGTTGTTTATTTGTCTGTCATATGACTTGGTCAAACAAACATCAATGGGATAATTTGAAACCTGCCTTTATGGAGATATGAAGTTGAAAGAGATACGCTCGCTTTCATTGGCAGCAGGGATTCTTGTAATGAGGTGGAAGCACTGCAGGGTTTATAGGGTGAGGATCAGGTCAAGTGTTTAGTCTTGACCCTCAACCCGATCTTTTGGTGGCTTGGAAATGGCTAAGGGTTCTGTTTTTAACTGGGAAATAAAAAAAGAGGGCAGGACTCACCAGACTGAAAAATGCAAGCGACGTCTTTCACAGCTCTTGTGATCAGGGAGAAATGCCGATAGAGCGGGTAGCACAAAGTCCTCCTGCCGAAAGACACCAGCACATCTTGTACCGAGTGATACGTCTGTAACACACACACACACACACACACAAGTGTGGTCTGTAAATTGCTCCAGATCTGTCTAGGCATATTACATCAATCATTTCTTAACTCCACTGGTAATTACAGCAAATTGCTCTAATTATTCCCAACGACTTCTCGTTTTATTAGCAGGGTAAATAGTAGGTCAACTTTTAAACACCTTGGCAAGCAGCGTTCTTAATTGTAGACAGTGTTTAATCGCTTGCCTCAGAGTTCTCCGTAGTCTAAGCATCAACAGACACGTGCTTTGGGGGGAAAAAACATGTCTTTATTCTCTCTCTTTTCTCTTTGCGTTTTCAAGCCTCCCACTCTACCTCCCCTCCGCTATTCTCTCAGCAGCTTGTTAAGAATGCACCCAGAGCCATTCTAGCATGTCATCATAGCTCATGCACTCCCCCAGGCTATTAAACATTGGTGTAACTGGGGGGGTGGGGTGTCTCAAGGAGCACTGGCTTCACAGTGGTTAGGCAAAACACAGGGTGGAGAGGAAGAGAAATGAAGGAGATTGAGAGAGAAAGAGAGGAGGAGACAATGATAGGGTGTTGAGAAACTACATTAGCATTTCCTGAAGGAAATACCAGTGAGTGCAAGATAGCTGAAGAATAGCACTGAAGTTTTAGGACGCTTCAGTTTCAGGCCATTGTTTTGTGTAAATGAAATGCCTCAGAGGCAGTGTCTTGAGTTCTACTAGCTGTGCATAAGAATCGTCACATAATGCAACACTGTGTTTGTAGCAGTAGGTTGCTTTAAATGGTTTAATAGATGCATGAATGAAAAGACCAATCACAAGTTAGCAAATTTTGTTTTACAAAATTTTTGAATGATGTTCTGTCATCCTTTACTCATCCCATTTCATACAAGAGAACCGAATGAATCATTCAGCATGATTTTGTGAACTGGATGAAACAATTCACTGAAAAGAAAAAGAAAATAAATAAATAAATAAATACAAATAAATGCCAGCGCGCTAAAAAAATCATTAATGAATATAATGATAAACAATTTTACTAATATTTATATATAAAAAAATTCAAGACAGAATTGCCATCAACTTTATTACATTGACCAAAATGAAACTAGTGAAAAGAACGAAAGAGCCAGATATATCCAACTTGTCAACAGATAATTCAACCTGGTTTTGTGAACCAGATCAACCAAAGAAAAGTCTCAAAATTGTCTGCTTTTCATGAACTCTCAAGGAGAACTATGTCAAGAGTGTTCAGTGTATAACATGGACAGAATGGTCTGTTCCTCACACAAACCTTTCATATGATTTCAAATGGCTTATATAGGTCATATAGACAATAAAAATAAAAACACATAGCAAACATAAGGCTGAAATGATCTACAAATCAAAGTTTAAAGAGTCTGTACTTGAAGACATTCAGGCAGAATAAATTGCAGAAGTTTAACACGAGTGTTAATTTTGACAGGAAATTTTGATTTAGTTTAAATCATATTTTAGTCATCTGAATTGTTTTAGTTTTAGTCTAGTTATGGTTGACAAAATATAAGATTTTATTCAACTAAATCTACAGTCGATATAGTCAACTAAATAGTTTTTCAATTGTAATGCATCAACTAATATACAAGATATTAAGGTTTCAACATGCAATACAGACACAGATTTAACTGCTCTGTAACATATAACATGTCTTTATCTTAAAACCACTTCTCATAAAAAAACTTTCATAAAAAAGAATTTTTCTTTTGTTATTTGATTAACATTAATGACGGACAGCAGCAGGTTTAGACTGCTGTCACTTTAATTCTGTCAGTATTTACTCACCCTCATGTTGTTCCAACCCAGTAAGACCTTTGTTCATCTTCGAAACACGAATTAAGATATTTTTTGATTAAATCCGACTGCACGAATCCAGTACATAATCCGATGATGTCACTTAAAACATAACCAACTGCGTTCAAGTGAATACTCACAAAATTATGCCAAAATGTCAGTTTTGGCGTGCATTTGTCTGTTCAAGCGTGGGAAGATGCGAAATTTAGCTCAGTTGAGTAGGCTACTACTCGTGCACTGACGTCTGCGAGGCGGCTTTCTGTGAGCGCACCCGAAACCGCTCTGAATTAAGCTCTCCTTCGCGTCGTCACGCTTTTACAGATTATTCCATGTCTGCTCTTTTCTTTCTCCCACACGTTTACATTTTTGAACGTTTAATGAGACATCCGGTCCCGGCGTGTAGATCAGCACGTTATAATTCAAATGTGTGCATCCACCACGTAGGACATCAGTTTCCAAATCGTCCCTCCCTAACATTTTAGTCTTGTTTTTATCCGTTGATGAAAATGTCAACAGATTTTTGTCATTCAAAACTGGTTATTTAGTTATCGTGTCATTTTTGTCACTAAAAAAATGTAGTTGGCGAAACGAAATTAACACCGTTTAATACTTTAGAGGTTAGAGGTCTGGGACAAAACCCTAACATGAATGTTTGCGGAAGATCAATATAGAGCTGCCTTGCAAGCACTAAAAAGGAAAGAGTGAAAGAGGAAATGAGGGGGCAGAGGGTTTGTGTTGTTTTGTGTGTGTGTGAGCAGGCAGTTAGAGAATGTCATTACCACCCTTCCATTATCAGTATTGCAGCGGAGTGCTGGCTCTCAGCGCGCTGAGCTTGGAGAGGTGTCGGGTTACTCGTCCTCATTGTCACACTCACTGTGGAAATGTGGGGGATTTAGGGACTGCTGCCGCCCCAGGAGTCAGGATACGCATACATACACAAAGCTTAGAGCTCTGCTAACCACACGCAAGCAGTTTAAGGTTAAATTTGTCCCTCGCTTTGGTGTCCACTTTGGCACAGGATAGATTATGCTGATGATGAAAATGTAAATGCCTGTCTGCTACATTTCACTATACACACAAGTTTATGCAAATCAGGGATAAGCAGGAGTAATCGAGTACTCGAAGGAGACACCAATGATCAATCATTGTTTTTCTACTTTAAAATATTTATTTTTCAATTTATGCAGTACCTTATAGCCCAGAATGCACATCAGATGTTGTGTGATTGGTTGTTTTTGTTGTTGCGTTACTCATTTAGACCAATTAATTGGTGCTGGAAACTTGGTGTGTTGCATCTGGGTAGGACAAGTGTTAAGAGCATGCCTTTAAAAATGGCTGAGCATAGAGGTGGACAGTGGTATAATCTGCATGTATTTCAGCAGTGGTTCATAGGATGGCAAATCTCTTATGTAATGTAACCGAAATGCTGCATACCCTTATCTTATGCTTCTGTTCAGGTAAAATTTGCATGTTAAGGTGAGACACTACAGGTGAATAGGGTAAACATTTTAAATTACAGATATCACCATGAAACTTTAACAGTTGATTACTCACATGAATAGGAGAAAAAAAACGTATTACAAGTTTTCTGTAATTTTATGTTTAAATAAGCTAATCGGGCTATATCTAATTAAATATGTGCTAATTTGGATATTTTTTGAAGTGACGAATCTGACCATTGGAAAAAAACAAGGTTCAAAAATGATTTGTTCATTTTGTTGATATATTCAATGAAAATACATTACCAGAGGGGATTATGAATAGACATTACCAGAGGGGATTATGAATATCTCCTTTTGTTACCCTGTAAATCAGAAAATACTGCCAATAGCCTTACAAAATAGATTTCCGCCCTATTTTTAGGCATAAAATGCCATATAAAACAGGCCAAGAATGATATACCAACAAATCCCTCTGGACAAACCTTCACAATATAGTTAGGGATACGACTGTAAAGTTTGGTGTATGTAGGTGCTACAGAAGTGGAAAATCGTAACTAGGAGTCCGAGAAAAAACTAATTTTGAGAAAACTGCCTTTAAAGATTTTTATGGCAAAATTCCACTAATTTCTATTGAAAGCCATGAATTACAGACAAAATATAGTATAGGTCCAAGTAAAATCCATGTATCACACTGTTTAACATCCAAAACTCATTACTGCTTCATCCATCAATGATCATAATATCCAAAACAACACATCAAAACAACACATCGACAGTCCATCACACAGGTGAATATATATCTGCCTGAGGGACTCACAACCACTTTAGGATCCCACAATTACAGATTTGTTTAGTATTATATAGTAATTATCAGAAATGGGGGACTCGAGTCGCCAATTTAAGGACTTGAGACTTGCTTGACTAAATTAAGAAAATGACTTGACTTTGACTTGAGACTTGACTTGAACTTTATGACTCGAGAATGACTTCATATAAATGTTTATATATAAAAGACATGTTATTGAAGACAAAAAAATTGACCAGTGAAAAAAAAAAAAACAATATTTTTGCCTGCCGTGTCTCGCCTTAACTCTTCGGGGTCGCCGATCACGCCGGCGTGATCAAGTTACATGACCAGTTTAAGACGTCGAAGCATAAAAACAAAGTCACGTTGAACGCTGCCGTCCACTTCTGTCGAAAGTGCTGGCTTGAAATTCTATTTTACTTTTTGTTTTGTGTTGATAGACCAAGGAAAAACGGAGATATTATCATTTAAAATTTATATAAAAAAATACTGACGCGTTCGTAAAAGAACGCCAGGTGTGATGCGACAGGCGTTGCATTTATTCGAATAACTTCATCGGTTTTTTTCATAAAACAAAACGGAGAAAAATGTGTGAATCTGCTGACTCTGCTCTTCAGGCTGAAAATTTTAGGGAATGGAGGAGGAGCCAACTGAGCAAAGAAGCGAAATTGAAAGGCAGAGGATTTACGGAGTTGACAAAGAGAGACATATATACGTTATATATAGAGAGAGACATTATTGCTAGTTTTTGGAAGAGTTTGAGTAGATTTTGAGAGTAGTTTAGGAGTAGTGTAGATAGTTTAGGTAGTTTAGGAGTAGTTAGGAGTAGATTTAGATAAACTGTTTTGAGGAGTGGCACAGATAAAAAAAAAATAAAAAAAACACCTGATATTTGTTGTAAATAGTTGTATGTATAGTTCGATTTTGTGTTCATTTACCTTTTGTATGGTATCTTTGCACTATTGAGGAACCCCTTACTCAAGGAATGAAAGCCCTGTAATTGAGCTATCTATGTAATTGTACATGAAGTGTTTTGTAGAGTTTCTAAGCAAAAAAGAAAAGAAAAAACGCCTATTCCCACACCTGCTTTTTGCTGCATATAGTTTAATTTTATCTCAATTTTACATTTTTTATGTTGTATTTGCACTATTTGTGAACCCTCATACACTGGGAATGTAAGGCCTTAAATAAAGCTCTCTGTATAATTGTGTGCACAACATTTTTTTTAAAGTGGCTGAGCTAAAAAAAAAAAAAAAAGCCTATGGCTACACCCGCTTTTTTTTGTAAATCATATTTTTTTTGTATATAGCTTGATTATATCTGAATTGTGCCTGTATATGTTGAATTTTCCAACTTGTGTTTACATTTTAAACCTTTTTAAATGCTTCATTGAGCATGTTTGTGTTTTTTGTAGTAGAAAAGCTATAATTTTTCTATTCGGATTTTGTGTTTTTTGTGTGATTTTGGGTCCAGTATGTTGATACAGTACATCAAAGTGAAAAACTAATTGTCTGATCATATAGGTGATGTTTTGCTGAAAAAAAAAAAAAAAACCAAACATTGATATGGTAAACATTTGTTTATGTTGCAAAATTTAAAAAAAATAAAAGTACTCAAAAACAGCCAAAATAGCACAAGTAACGTCATACAAAGTATTCAATACTGTCTAGAGCTGCATCCATGAGCACTCCCTTTATCATTCATCGTATAACAAACCATTGTTATTTTAGTATTATTTATTTACTATTATAGCATTTATGAATATTTTGAATTGGATTTTGATATTTTCAGTTTTCTTTTCTTTTTTAGTTAAATTTTCAATAATTTTGTTATGTGCTTCTGATTTTTTTTTAGTATTTGTTTTTTTATTTCTGTTTAATCTTCCGTTTTAGTAATTTTAGTACTTGAACTGATTTCCTCCTAATGTTGAGAATTTATTCCATTCCATCATAATTTAAATTACTAAAATGATTTTTAATTTATGATAATGCTGTATAGTGAATGGTGAAAACTGTGTAGGGAATAGTGAAATGAAGGAACAAGTCAGCAGTATCTTCATGAATGTGTAAAATCTGTTGCTTATGTTCTCTCATACACCTTGAGTTTAGCATGACGGACATGAGCAGAGGCAAAATGTCCATGCTTTTCGACCTTTCTTTCTACACTGACAGCTACTCTCACTTGTAGTATGAGAAAGTATCTTGGCATTGTGCTGATGCTTACAATATTGCTATAGCAACTGAAGTAGATACACAGGATATTGACAGCATTGTTTGAACAAACAGATCAGATTTAATCACTTGCAGAATGGCAGAGCAGACGTTCAGTCCTAAAGCTCAGCTTTGAACAAAGCCAGAATCTCCACATATGTGAACCCTGCAAGTTAAATTCTTGTTAACGGTCACTCGCTCTTTCATTTGTTTGTTCGCGCCTTCAAGGCCATGTCGTGTTTTGTTATGCTGCTAAATGTATGGCATACCTCCAGCCAGCTGAGAGTACCGCTGAGCTTCCTGATGGTCCAGGCTGACTCTACCTGGAAATCACAACAGCATTGATCAATATTGCCATCAACAATCCTACACTCTATACAAAACTGAACTGATGTCAGAGAGAATACACGGCAGACTATAAAGCTGGTCAAATGTTAGCATAAAGCTGCTGTCATACTAGACTTAAAGCATGCCAAAATTTATATAGACACTGCAACAGTCGTAGTATGATGCCACGCTCTTTTAAAAAAAATGTAATTCAGCATATAATAAATGAAAAATTGCAAAATATGCAATATATCCTACTTTATTGCAATGCTGCATTTCTACAGATTTAAAGTTTGCATTATTTTATTTCAGCTAAGAGGTCACTCAGATCATCTACAGTGGATACATAAGTGAACACACCCATGCTAAAGTTGACTAAGAAGAGGAATAAAAAAACATCTTTTGGAAATTGATCTTAATGACTTAATTTAAAATATGAGGAAAAATCCAACCTTTAGGACTCCAATTTCTTTGTGAATGAATAATGTATCGTAAATAAATAAATGTTCTTCCTTAAAATACAGGTTGCATAAGTCAGGACACCCCTATGTTACATTCCCATAGAGGCAGGCAGATTTTTATTTTTAAAGGCCCGTTATTTTATGGATCCAGGATATTATGCATCCTGATAAAGTTCCCTTGGCCTTTGGAATTAAAATAGCCCCACATCATCACATTCCCTTCACCATACCTAGAGATTAGCATGGTTTTATTTCAGTTAGCCTAATAGCTGGTTTGATTTGCATTGAGAGATGATCTTATGGATCTTATGGAAGGTGCCCCATGCCAAGCTCTAGGTATGGTGAAGGGTATGTGATGATGTGGGGCTATTTTAATTCCAAAGGCCAAAGGAACTTTATCAGGATGCATAGTATCCTGGATCCATGAATAACTGGCCTTTAAAAATATAAGCCTGCCTCTATGGGAATTTAACACAGGGGTGTCCTGACTTATGCAACCTCTATTTTAAGGAAGAACATTTATTTATTTATGATACATTATTCATTCACAAAGACAATTGGTGTTCTTAAAGGTTGGATTTTTCCTCATTTTTTAAATGAAAGCATTAAGATCCATTTCCAAAAGATAATTTTTTATTCCTCTTTTTAGTCAACTTTAGCATGGGTGTGTACACTTATGCTAGGCACTGTATTAGTCACATGTCTTCATGTGATATGAAATTGTAGGGCAGAGTTCACCAAACTTGAACTTTGGACAACAGCAATATTCACATTAGCTTATGTTTTCTTGTCATCTGCATTTGCATTTCTATGAATGGAAGTCAATGGAAAGAAAAGTGCAGTGTGACCGTCCCTTAACTATGTCTAGCAATTAACCAATACGTTTGAATGGGAGAGTACACAAAATAGTATCAAATTTCAGCCATATATCGGTTATCAGCCATAAAATAACTATAATTAGTGGCTTATTGATATCGGTCTGAATATTGATATTGCGCATCCTTATTTTGACACTTTTCATGAAGTCAACAGGGATGAAAGAACAGGAATTAAGGAAAAGAGAGGAAATGTTGCTGGATTCAAACTCCCGTCACTCAAATGAGCACCACGGCTCACTGAGCACAAGCGCTAACCACAAAGACACAGCTCCAATGCTAAATTTATCACTTTAGACAAGAGAATGTTTTAAGAAGGTTTGATATGTCCTCTAGCTATTATGATTGAATGGAAGCCCAGATTTCTACTGTACATTTAACTAATGTTGAAAGCTTGGGAGTCAATCCAACAGACCTCTTCAAAAAACGAAGCCCTTGCAAAATTCTATTACTTCAGTTTCGGAAACTGTGTTTCAAAACATAACCCCCAATTTGATAGTTTTCATATCTATTTTTACAATTACTACCATGTGCACCAGTGGCCTCCAAAAAGACTATCTGGAAAACATTATAGGAATGTATAAACTTCCTGGAGCTTTAGTGCATGTGAAAATGCCAGGACCTGCACGCCAAACCCACTTACTATCCGAGAGAGTCATCTGTGGCATTCAAGCGTGCACTTACATTGTGCTCTCCTTCTGTAGTGCACACATCATAGACATACGCCAGAATGATGTCCACCAAACCCAGCCAGACATGGAAGCGTGCTTTCTTATCCAGTAAGTACGAACGGTTTGTGAATTTCCTCATCTGCTCCTTTTCCTCTTCTGTGAAAGTTATTGCTGAAAGCAAAGAGAGAAAAAGAGAGACATTCAGTGTTGTTTATCAAGTTATCTCAGGAAAGTACAGTCAAAGTCAATCTCTGACAAATTCTCCCGAAAAACAAGTTTAAACGCAGGGCTCCAGCAGTGAATGATGGATGCCTCTGCTCCGCGGAGAGCTTTAAGAAAGAAAAGCATGTTCGCCGCAATTATTTTTAAATCAGAGTCGGAGACGAGGCTTTTAAAGCATAGTAAAGTTACCGCACGGGAAGAGCAAAGTTACACAGCTTGATTGATGCCCTAAACTGACTTGATACTGCACCAGGGAGGAAGGAGTCGAAGGCAGGGCAGCGAGAGAGAGAGAGAGAGAGCAAGTCAGCACTTTAGTAGCAGCTGAAAGTGATCCCTTCCTTGGCTTCAGTGCTGCCCCTGATAGAGCCCCTCGTGTGCATACTTGCATGTCCACACACACACACACACACACACACACACACACACACACACACACACACACACACACACACACACACACACACACACACACACACACACACACACACACACACACACACACTTTAAGCCAAATCTGGCAGAAGTCAAGCTCTGGCTCTGTTGGGATCTGCTGGATTCCAGCGACATGACGACTGAACAGCTCCCCCATTTTCTCTCTCTCAGTCTACCTGATTTACCCTCTAACACAGCTGCCTCCACCTGGCAGAAAACACTGACTCCTGTGAGACCAAAACCAGGAGCTGAGGAGGGAGTTCAGCTCACCCTAGCTCTTGTCTTCGCCTTGCATTAAATTGATTCTGTCCCCAACTACTCATTGACAGATTCAGGTTATTTTTCTTCTTTTTTTGTGTATAACATAACTCTTTTATCACTTTACAAAATATGGTAAGACAACAATTTCAAAACCACTCCTTCTATGCAAAAATGTATCAAAGGAACAGTTCACCCCCCCCCCCCCAAAAATCATTATTTACTCACCCTGATTCCAACCCTGTAGGGTCACACAGCCTTTTTCTACACATTACAAGTGAAAGGTGACCGCAGGTTGGAAATATTAGTGAATATTACTAGAAATTATTATTAAAATAACCAATTTCTATTTTAATGGTAATATATTTTCAAATTTAATTCATTTCTCTGATGGCAAAGCTGAATTTTCAGCATCAAGTCATCAGTCCCATAATCCTTCAGAAATCATTGTAATGCGCTGAATGTTAGTGCACACAAAGACAAAATCTTTCCTCATTTCATAGCTGGCCTATTGACAATACATCTGAAAAACAATTGGGTGTGCGGTTTCTTCACCACCACCACCTCATTTTTCTACGACATTGTATTTCCGGCTGTATGCAAACAAAGAAGTTCTCATGTACTGTGAAAGTTCCAGATTTGAACATATGTAACAATGAATATTGGCTTGTTCCTCACAAAGCAATTCAAAGACTTACACATATAGTATATAAGGAAATAACATGATCTCTGGTCACCATCCACTTTAGTTTTATCAAAAGGAGCAACCTGGACATTCTCACTTTTTCACAGTAACACAGAACATAAACAGGCTTCTGTTTAAGAGTGAGTAAATAATGACAAAATGTTCTTTTTTTAGTGTACTTACACATTTCTAATGTACAAATACTGGATATGTTTTTTCGAGGCAATAACAGTCTTCTTTTGTTGAAGTCTTTATGGTTTATCCTTCACTTAAGAGGTAAAATCTGCAAAAACAACATCTGACACCACACAGGTGCCCAGATCACTAACACAAACAGCTATTGGAGTGAGATGGGGGAGCTGAATAATGAAGTGCATACATGCATACACATACGGTGAGGCTGTTATCTCCATTGGGACCTAGAGTGTGAAGTTACCCGATACACATGGGAAAGCAAGAACACCACCACATGTATACACACACACACACACACACACACACACACACACACACACACACACACACACACACACACACACACACACACACACACACACACACACACACAAAATAAGGGGAGAAATTAGACACAAGGGAAAAAAATCAGAACCAGATATCTTGAATTAAAAATCTCAGGCAGTTAATGAAACATTATGCAGGAAAGTTTCTCACCATTAAGATAAAGAGGCAGAGAAAGAGTGAAGTCTATTACTATTCCATGACATTTGTGAACTGCATAGAAAGTACATAGTCTGTCAAGAACATGTCTGAGTTTCTTTCTTCCAGTAACATATCATGTCCTGCTGGGAGTAATTAAACATGACCAGAGGTCAGATTGTTCAACAGATTTGACGTTTTCATCCAGTTTTGGAGTAACATGATGGTGGTTAGATGGCAGAGTTCTTAGATATAAAAGCAAATGATCCATAGAAGGTGCAATTTGATTGGACTGACCAAATTTAGCCATGTGACTGTGATCAAAGATACAGGGCACATTGAATAAGACGCTTGTGTATTGACTAGTCATGGATCATGTGACTTAAGCGGTTAAAGTAGGAGGAAAACTCTTCAGTTCACTAATTTTGGTAACCTGTGACGGCCAAATACAGGCTCTCAGACTGCGGTCGCTGCATGGTGTGATTTACATTTACATTGTAGTTGGTTAATGAATGTGCATAGTCATGAAAATATATTACGGTTCAATACTACACACTCTGTATTATTTTTAAGCAAAATATAATTGATTCAGTTTGTTTGATTTTTAGGGTGAAATATGACCCAGACATGTTCTTGACTGGTTGTGTGAGATTTAACCAATGACCTCAAACCATTACAAAGGAAAAAAGCCAACCTGTTTCTGATATAAGCTAATAAGCTCACCCTAATACCTAACAAAAGCCTAATTAACTCTAATGGCTTAATGAGCCACATCCAGTCGGGAAAAAAAACGTAGAAAAAAGCGAGGAGAAGATATTTTGGCAACGATTTGCCAACTTCAGTCAAGATGTTCAAGACGGTCTGTCCAAGCAATTCCTACAAATTAATCTGCCCCATGCATCCAGCGTACTGATGAGAACACTGAAAAACTAAGGTGTATAGAACTATCTAAGTACCTAGTAAGTAACAATATAACTTGATTGATTGACAGCAGACAGACAGCTTTGGAAAGCATATCTTGAAATATCTCCATCTCTCCATGTTTAATTCCTCCTCATCATCTTCTTCTGTGATAGGACCAGCTGTATAACCCCCCTCCCCCACACCTCACCACACCAACATATGCTTGCAGCTCAGAGTAATTTCCTCATACTGTAAACGGGCACTAAGGAATTAGCACACTGCTCTAGTGATGAACGTGCTGGTGTGGGACACATTCACTTCTCGGCTGTCCATGTCTGTGCTGCTTTATCACACACACGTCAATAATCCATGCAACTTTAAACGTGCCAGATTTCAGTGTTTGAAAAATTAAAACAGCTGTGCCAAAAAAGACAAAGACAGGCAGATAAGAAAGAAAGATAGATAGATAGATAGATAATAGAATGACTAATAGAACGACAGAAAATACTGATCAATAGACAGAATAATAGAACAATAGATAGAACTAACGAATGAATGATAGATGATAGGTAGATAAAAAAACAGATAGGTAGATAAGATGAAAAAGATGGAAAGAAAGGGATAGACAGATAGACAGACAGACAGATATAACTATAGACATATAGAACCATAGACAGAACTATAGATAGATAGATATATGGACATAAGGAAAGATGAATAAGAAAAAAGAGAGAGAGAACAAATGGGAAAGAGAGCACATTTCTTTGTGGGCACAAGTGGGCTGAGAGTTTGTGCCTCGCTGACTAAACTAACTCAGTGACTCACACACAGCCTCATCAATATGACTCAGCAGTTATGAAACGGTGACAAAAACACACATAAAGCCCGAGACACACTAATCACACAAAGAGTAAAAGAATGAGTTCTAAAACAACGGTCAAAATAGTTTCCAATCTCCTCCTAGCAACGTGTGAACACGATGCTGTCGCTAGTTGTCTCTTACGAAATGAATGATCAGTTTCCAGCAAAGGCGCGCCACCTGCTGGTAGAAACTAGAAACTGCACTTCTGGAAATATTCCAGTTTACATTGTATTCCACATTCTACATTGTAGAATGGTTAAATACATTTAGAGAGTATAACTTCATCTGAAGAATCTGAGGAGGTAAAGGTCTCACAGGTGTCAGAGTTTGCTGAAGAGTCGGGGCTCAGTTCTCTCCACCACGGTTTAAACTTCAGCAGGTTTCTGATCTCCTCCTCGTCCTCATACAAATTTACCCTGCAACAAACAAACAGACCTGTCAATCAATCAAACTGACTCCCAAAACAAATTGGGTCAAGAAACAAAGTTCTGGATGAGTGGATGTTCTGTTGTGCGTGAGATGTTGAATGAAATGTTTTAAATATGCATGTCATTGTACTATTTTTTATTTT